>NC_060041.1:14482313-14833470 GCF_905333055.1 Maniola jurtina
AGTCAATCACCTTTTCCTTTTATAGGTTAGTGCCTACTAAGTACTTATATTTTGAATATTAAGCAGTCTGCTTTGAGTTCTGTTTTTCCAAGGGACTAGGTAAGTATAAGGTATTTTTCCGCGTAAAAAGTGTCAGCCTTACTTACCCACGTACCTACCTAATTACATCCATAACTATACCATTAATATTATAAATGCGAAAATGTGTCTGCCTGTCTGTCTGCTAGCTTTTCACGAACAGTTCAACTGTTTTGATATGGTATAAAGTTAGTATAGGTATAGTAAGTTAGCATAGTACATCCCGGGGATGGACATAGGCTACTTTTATCCGGAAAAATCAAAGAGTTCCCAAGGGATTTTTCAAAAACCTAAATTCACGTGGAAGAAGTCGCGGGTGTCATCTAGTTAGGTATATATCTCATTATAGTTTAATACCATACCTGCATTATTTTGTGAAAGTCATTCTTTACGCAAATAATAACGTAGGTTATTAAACTTATAGTTTGAATTGTATTTTTAATATTATCTAAATAATTATAATAAGTAAGTCTTCAATACCATTTGTCTGGCTTTTACCTTCAAAATATTAGTATTCAGACAAGATCGGTTCCTCAATTAACATAAATTACGTTTTATAAGGAAATCAGCTAATCCGGGACTTTTTGTTTGCAAACCGAATGCGTCAGAAAAGACTAATATCAAATAGGTAGTAACGCACATACCCCTATAACCTATACCTACGCAAAAAATACGTGTCTAGAATAACAACAAACTGTCACGCAATATGGTTTTATAGGGTTCCGTATCCAAAGAGTGCGAAAGGGACCCTAAAATACTAAGGCTGAGATCTATTGAGCGCACTTTGACTTTGCTCAGAACTGTTAAAACGAGACAGCGTTATACCGCTGGCATAAATCTGTCTCGTTTTAGTCTGAGGAAAGTCAAAGTGCGCTCTATAAATTTCAACCTAAGCCTTCGCTGTGAATCCGTCCGTCTGTCTGTCTTTCAGCGGGCTGAATCTCATGAACCGTAAAAGGTAGAGTTGGTTTCACAGTGTCTACGAGCTCCGAGTAATGCTCTTGAATGAAAAAGGTTTAAAACGCTAAAGAGCTTTTAGTCTTCTAGCCTTCAAGCCTTCAAAAAACGAGGCGACTCTTAGGTTGAAATCTATAGAGTGCACTTTGACTTTGCTTAGATGTAAGTTGACATATATTCATTCTATATTCTCTAGACCGTATTTAGTAAGTTGGCGGTGCTTTACCCCTGTGCCTCGGAGAGCACGTCGTGTCTTCGGTCCTGCGGCTGATTTGTCTCCGATTGTGTCGGATTGCCATCCCATCGGATTATATTATAAGGAATAGAGAGTGCACTTGTGTTTGAAGTTGAACACATTTGCTTATTTTAATATCTCCCGCACAGATGACTCTCCGCATCTCTGCACACCGCACAGATCTCTGTGTAGAAATAGCCATGGCCGAATTCGGTGGGAAACCCCGTAACCCCGACCACGGAGGACCACGTCTTAACCACTAAGCTATAAACGCTTATCCATACTAATATTATAAATGCGAAAGTGTGTCCGTCTGTCTGTCTTCAGATAGCTTTTCATGGCCCAACAGTTTTACCAATTTTGATGAAATCTGGTACAAAGTTAGATTATGTACATCCCGGGCAAGGACCTAGGCTACTTTTTATAAAGGTAAATGAAAAATTCCCACGGGATTCTCAAACATATGAATCGGTTAAACGGACGGGCCATTTAACCGATTCATATGTTTGGTACAGATGTAACTCGCATCCCGGAAACAGCATAGGCAATTTTGTATCCAGGAAAATTCAACGAATTCCCACGGGATTTTTAAAAAGCTTAAATATACGTGGACGAAGTCCCTCATCATCAGCATCATCTAGTTGTATATAAATTAAATAAAAAAGTGGATAACACGTCTCAAATTGCGTTATCATGAATGAAAGAATCTATTATGAATTTTCCGCTTTTCTGACATGCGGGGAAACCGCTTTGCCTGAAGCTTTCTTTACCACGGTCGGTGTAGCGCTCGCAATTAGATCTTTTCATTTTCCTCATAGCATACGGGACCCACCTAATTAAACATTATGAGAAAGCTAAGTTTACGTAGCGAGGGGTTTCCCGCGTTCAAGAATCCGAGAGATATTTATAATGTAAACTTTTCAAACTAGCAGTTTTATTCGCGGCCGCGTGCGAAGAAGACGCGTTGCGCGAAAAAACCTTTTTAGGTATTTTCAACGTATCGAGATATTTATTTTAATTGCTCGACCGATTAATAAAATAAAACAAATACTAAAAACTAGTTATTTATTGACGTCTTACGCCATTAATTTATTAGCAGATATTCCAAAGGTTAGACGAAGCTATGCCTTGGAATTTGGATTTTTAGTGCGATTTTTGTGGTTTTTTTTTTTCAAAAATTAGTGATGAAGGGACAGAGTAAAAGATTTGTGAATCACAAGGGAAAAGCTTATGATATGGGTGTTAAGAAAGAGAAACAAGACGACAGTATTGGATTTTTTGACCTGGTAAGTCAGTTCTTTTTAATTACTTATCAAAAAAGGGAGTTTTCGGGGTCCATGTTTGTATGTGAGTTTCTGTATTCCACCATAACTTTTAAATGCCTGCACAGATTTGTGTGTATGGGGTACCGTTCAGAATCCTTACATCATCCCGAGAGACACTGGCTATTTGGGAAAACATGGGGCAGTATGTTTTTTTTTTAAATTTTTTTGAATTATTCTTCTTGTTTTACGGTAAAACAAGAGAATAATTTAAAAAATTAATACTTTTACCGAAGTAGTTAGGAATATTTTTGTAAATAGGTGTATCACGTCCTTAGAATGTTAAAAACGTTTAAATATTGTATATTTTTTATTGAAAAATACATAAATTCCATAGCAGACATATAAGATCCTAACCGCAAATAAATTAGTTATAAAATGGCCATTAAAAAGTCACGTTAAGGTCACATTAAGGAATTGGGTCACAGACCTCAGAACTAGAAGATTAACTCTACCGCCACGCCATATCACTTCCGAAAATAAAGGTGCGCGGATATATTTTTAACCGACTTCAAAAAAGAAGGAAGTTCTCTATTCGACTGTATGTTATTTTATGTTTGTTACGCGATTACTCCGCCAAATATGAACCGATTTTGATAAATTTTTTTTGTTTGGTAGTTGTTGGTAGGTCATAACTTTCAAAAAAAAAATTCAAAATTCAAAATGTTTTTATCCAATTACACTTTTACAAGTCCTTTTGAATCGTCAAAATAATCTACCACTGGTTCGGAATGCCGTTCCAGGTACTTCCAAGATGGTCCCATTTTTGTTTAGTGACGATCTGATGAATATCTTCGGAAATAAATAATTCGGAGTAAAAAATAGTTTAATTTATTACCAAATATAATATTATTTATACAAGAGTTAATGAAATTCTTAACTATAATTTTTTGGAGTCGGTGCCAATGAGGTGCCAATGTGGAGTCACAAACAATATTAAGATGATTAGAAGGTTCATGCGGCTATTTGCACCGGTTCCAAAAAATGTTAGTTTAGAATTACATTAACTCTTGTATATACATAATATAAATTAAATAATTAAATAATTTAATACTTTTTAGTGTTTGTGGTTATTGAATTCCGTTAAAATTTTATTTTTGTTTTTTTTTTAGAATTAGTCTTTCATATATTTATTACCTATAATTTTATTGATGATGCGTAACGGCTAAGATGATAAATTAATAAATGAAGTCTTATTTTTTACTGGATTTATAAAACGATCAATACTAGAATAATAATTAAAATATGAATTGAAACCTGTTTCTGCCTATTGGTAATTTATTACGGTATCAGTATAGGTAGGTATTAGGTAATAGGCAAATAGATATTGTTCAGTCGTTTTATTAAAACGATATTACCGTGATATTAGTCTGAACATCGTAACTTGATTGACCTGTTTCCCCAAGCAAATGTCAGCCGTAAGTATGGAATATTAGCAGGTATTTTCTTATTTTATATATTTTTGGGACGCACGATTAAACAAAGCGCTACTTGGGTGTGTCGTAACTCGTATGATGTTTTTAGGGTTCCGTATCTCCAGACAAAAAAGGAACCCTTATAGGATCAGTTTGTTCACTGGTTCGTTGTGTATGTCTGTGTCTGTATGTATATCGTGTCGGTCAAGACCCGTCAAGGAAATCAAAACCTATGTAGGGTACTTCCCGTTGACCTAGAATCATAGGTAGGTAGGTCTTATACCACAAGTAAAGGAAAGTTCCGAAAACTATGATTTTAGAATTAAGAACATCATTAAAAAAAATAAAAGTGTTATTTCTTTTTACGGAACCCATCGTGTGCAAGTCCGATTCACGCTTGACGAGTTTTTTGTTGAATGAATGATATGCATGACCTCCTTTGCGGACTTAAGACGCCTATGCACTCGAACTGAACTGCAGCTGAACTGTGCGTAGAGTGCGTGGGCACCTTTATGGCTTCGCGCTTTACAAAAGCTCCTAGGGGAAGTAGGATCTGGACAAGACTGCCTGGAGTCGTGGTGCTCCGATTCCTTTTTGGGCCACATAAGACTAATTTTGTGGCTTATTTATAAAAAACCGGTCAAATACGAAGGCCAATTTCACAGCCAAGAAAACAGAAAAAGCTAGCATGAGCCAAGAGAGCTTAAAATAAATACTTGTTTCGGACTATACGTTTTTCTCGATTTTAATATTTTTAAAATGTTGCCAATAGCCAAGAGACATATTTGTTAATATAGGCACAGAATTTAGATAGATCTAGATTAATAGATACTTTATAAATTCCGTCTCTATAAAGGTGGCCTAGTGGTTCAGATTTCAGTTGTCGTGGGGCCAGCTGATTTAAGGGGTCCGAGGATCTTAAATTTTTGGAGTTGTAATATTATGGGGCAATTTAATGTCACTTGTCTTATAGTTGAGGAAAAACATCGTGAGGGAAGCTGCATGCCTGATCCATAATGTTTTCAAAGGTATATTGTGGTCTGCCAATCTGTAAATGGTCAGCGTGGACTATGGCCTAACCCATCCTGGTTGTGAGACGAGACCCGTGTTAAATAGCGCGGCGATAGGTTGATCATGATGATGATAAATAATAGCCTCGAATTAAAAAATCCGAAGAGATAAGGGATTATTTTTTATATTTTTGTACGGGCGAGTACTTAAAAATGGCGAAATGTGGTCCTCGTATTATTAAATATCTACGTAGAGAACAAATAACCTTATCATACACGTAAGTTGAACACTTGAAAAGAGCAACCGCCGAGTTTCTTGCTGGTTCTTCTCGGTAGAAACGGAATTCCGAACCAGTGGTAGATTATTTTGACTATTCAAAAGCACTTGTTAAAAGTTTATTTGAATAAAAATCTATTCTATTCTATTTTATTCTATAGAGTTCTGTGGTAACTGGTAAGGCGAATTTTATGCCATGTTTGGAATAGTTTAGTTTTATGCTTCTTGGTATTTTAGCCGCTATTAAAATATAAAAATAAATAATGTTGTAATTGGTTTGTCGTGCAGGACACCACTTATAATAGGTAGGCAGGTATAATCTACCTAAAAAAATACAATTTTCCGACTAAGTATAAGTAATTTGATCCAACGATACGATACCTATTTAAATAATTAACATGCCATAGACTATAATTTATTATGCTGGAGGCAGAATATGGCAAGATTTTTGAGATCTTGATTCCAGTTGTGTAAAAAAGGATTCTCAATCCGTACGTATATAGACAGGTATGATATTATGAAGGCAAGGTAAGACACGTCAAAGGCATGTGTTTGGTCCCATTTAAATTCGTTATGAAAAACTTGGGCGACTGAGGATGGGTGGTGTAGAGCGATTGGAATAATTTAACATTTTAAACAGTAAATTCATCAAAATCTGTAGGTACACTGGTTTTTGTGGCACTTAATGTAACAAAAATGCCCTGTATCTTCTATAAGTTTAATAAATATAAATAAATAAGTAAAAAATAATAAAAATTACTCCGTTTAAATTTTTTCATCCCATTTTATTAACGAGTTGCTTAATAATAATATTATACCTACTCGGAGATAATGTAGCTAATTAGTTCCGGAGCTTACCTACTCCCTACATTAGGTACAAATTAAACTCACAAGACTAACTACCGTTCAAACTTGACAATATTTCGATCACTGTATTAGTGACGTAAATAGCTTAATTACATAAGATTCTTCTAAACGTATGTAAGTACATACTACCTACGTAGGTATGTCATAAAGTGCGCGGTTTTTTCTGCGGTATTTCCAAGAGTGCACGGGCGGTCGATTACTGTGAGTCATTACTCATTAGATGTAGAGCAACATTACATAAGCGACATGCCACTCCAAAATCGATTAAAAAGCGGCCAAGTGCGAGTCAGACTCGCGCACTGAGGGTTCCGTACTCGGGTATTTTCTCCAACATTTTGCACGATAAATCAAAAACTATTATGCATAAAAATTAAAAAAAAAACTGTTTTAAAATGTACAGCCCTTTCAACGAAACCCTAAAAGTTTAAAATTTTTGAGGAAGAATGAAAATTAGTTGCGTTCAATGATGACAATAAACCGTTAACTAAGTACCTACCTATTAAGCGAGTTGCTTTATTAGCTTCGAATCGTCTTTAAAACGCCTATTCAAAGTTCAAACCACGCCTGGGGTAGATTCCTATTTCCTAGACACTTTTCTGTGTTCCTAGAGAACGATTTTAGGGTTCCGTACCCGAAGAGTGCCAACGGGACCCGTTGTTTACTAAGCTGTCTGTTATAGATAGAGAGTTGATTTCTATTGCCGCAATGACGAAAAATTATTTTTATGTCGCTCATAAGTCATAAGAAGCATGCCTGCAACAATATGCAGCGAAGGATGGACTAACCAGTGTCAAATGAGTTTGATGACTTTCATTTAGTGATCACTGAGTAATTACGAAGCATCCTGCAAATCTTAAGGCATTGGAATCAAAAATTAATAAAGTTATCCAAGTAAAGCACCCTTTATGAAACGCAAATTATTCTGTCTTCTCACGGCATTAACATTATTAAGATATAAGCTTGACCCTCACTGACAACCACTAATTTGCGGTAATTACTGCATTTTTGACAAACCCGAGCTCAGAAACGCTATGTCACTAATCTTGACTTTGTGTTTGAGTCATGGAATTAGGAAGTACCTACTTGTAAGTAGGTATTTCCTGATTCCATGATTTGAGTTGACTTAATACACTTGGTGTTCAACATTAATTAACTTCCTGTGTTGTGTTGTGACGACATTGCTGAACAAACTCGTTTTGACCGATGGACGTGACAATACAAAACACCAAGTCGTAATTTTATTTAAAAAAACCGGCCAAGTGCGAGGGTTCCGTACTCGGGTATTTTTTCCAACATTTTGCACGATAAATCAATAACATAAAATACATAAAAAATAAAAAAAAACAGGCTTTTTTAATTTAAAGGATTCCAGTGTCACTCGGGATGATGTAGCTAAGGATTATGTAGAAAAAATATTTTAGAGTATTAAGTAGTCTAAATGGTAAATCTCTTCAAGTACTTGTTAAATAGGCTTATTAAAATCATTATAAGATTTCTTACAAAGTTTTTTTTTTAATATTAGAAGATACCAATACAGAAATATTTTTTTACCGAACTTTGTATCAAACTTTTCTTACACGCACTTGACCAGTTTTTTAACACGACTGCCTAAAAAGAGGAGTGTTATGTTTCAGGGAGTATGTGGGTTTCTTTATTCCACCATAACTTCTAATTTGGCTGAACTAATTTGGATGTATACCGCTAGAATCCTGACACCATCCTGAGTGCTACTGGCTGTAAATTTTTTGAAAAAAATCTAGGACAGAGCAGTGTTTTTCTTTTACTATAACAAGATTTATTTTCGTCATTTTTCGTACTTTGTAATACCTATATCTGTATAATAAAGATATCAGTGGCCTCTAAATAGATTCAGTGAGTCAATGAGACGACAGTGAAAGGTCAGACAGATCCGCCTGATCAGTTGCCTCATATTACGGACAACTGATAACAAAGCAGAATGATTGGCAGAAAAGTCCGTTATTTTCGTGTAAGCTGTCAGTTCACGCCTAGGTTACTGATACAGATTACAGAATCGGTGATAAGTGATAACCGATAAATATAAACAATCACATACAAGCGAATGCAACCCAGTTCAAAAAAACGGTTAAGGGTGAGTCGGACTCGCGTACCAAAGGTTCTGCATAATAGTATAAACAATAACAAGAAATGACACTTGTTAATATAGTGGCAATAGATACATCATCATTATCATCACGATCAACCCATCGCCGGCTCACTACAGAGCACGGGTCTCCTCTAAAAGTGAGAAGAGTTTTGGCCTTAGTCTTTCGTGCTGGCCAAGTGCGGATTGGCAGATTTCGCAGACCTTTGAGAACCTCAACCAGAATCCAGAACTTACAGGCATGCAGGTTTCCTCACGATGTTTTCCTTCACCGTTAAAGCAAGTGACATTTAATTGCTTAAAACGGACATAACTCCGAAACAACATGCTTGCATGGCACCGACATGCCCGGGATCGAACCCCGGACCTCCGATTTGGAGGCGGACGTCCTAAACACTAGGCTATCACGGCAAGAAATAGAAGTTCTGTGAAAATTTCTACTCTCTACCTGCAGTTCATGAGATACAGCCCGCTGACGGACGGACGGACAGCGGAGGCTTAGTAGGAATAGGGTGTTGTTGGCACCTTTCAGGTACGTAACCCTAATAACGTATTGTAAGTAGATGTCACATAATATTATTATGAGGCAGACATTGGTCGTTGGCACCGAATAGCGATATCTGAGCGATATGCCAGTCTGACCTTTTATAACACAACTTCCCAAAGAAAGGAGTGTAATGTTTTCAGGATTCATGTATGTATATGAGTTTCTTTATTCCACCATAACTTCTAAATGCCTGAACTAATTTGTATGTATATGGAGTATATCGTCATAATCCTTACACCATCCTGCGTGACTGCCTATGAATTTAAAAAAGAAATCAATAGACATATTTTCAAAAGTGAAAATTTTAATTAGCTCAGTTCGTTTTTTGGCGGGGCAGTCGCGTTTTCTCAGCGTGAAACGCGCTCTTCCGTAATAAAATAATTAACACTTATAGTTTTGTCCTGTACGTTTGTCCGTCTGTACGTCAAAGCAATTTAGTATTAAGAAAGTAGACAAAATTTTGAAAAAAAAAATATTTCACAGTCCCTCCTGAAGATGAGAAATAAGTGTCTAAAAAATATTTCGCGCGACATAGGCCCATTAAATTTTATGACGTTTGATTTTAAGTTTCTGGAAAATAAGCGTTTCTGAGTCGTTTCTTGATTAGGTAGGTATTAAAAGAATTTGTTTTATTCAATAATCCGAGAAAGAGAACTAAAAATTAAAAATACCTCAAGGTGAGAGATTATAACCGACTGTTTATTTTAGTTTTCCATCTGGTTTTTACCGCGAACTCGAGTCACTGTATCCAATGTCTATTCCTATTAAAAATCCGTAACACTGACTCCTTATCGTTCAATATTTTAGTAGGTACCTACAGATGTAGACAATATAGATTATATAGACCCGTTCAATAGTTACTTTCTCTATAAACTTCGTCTGAGCGTCAAGCTAACATTTTTAGCTATATCTAACTTATTATTTTACCAGGACGTTGCGGCCGCAATGTATACCTATTTCTTTATAGGTACTTAATATATCCTCATTAGTAACCATGTAGGTAAAACATTTTTTATTGCTAAGGAAATCACTAGAAAGAAAGAAAGAAAATTAATTTATTCACTAGGTACATAGATATACATAAGTACGAGTAAATAGTTCTAGTAAGGTTTAATGAAATTGTTTGTAATCCCATTACCCCGGTTGCGGGTAGGACTGTTACAAAGAATCTACAAGAATGTTAATGCGGATTTCCTGTGCAGGTACTAACGTTTACGAGAAAATATGTTACTTCAACTACCTATTACAAGCTCAACGTCATCCAAGCAAAGAACACTTCTAAAAAAATACGAATTTCTTACTAAATCTTCTCAGTAGAAGTTCTTTCCGAACAGCGGTGGTGGCATTTTGACTTATCAAAAGTATCACAATAAGTCCCTACATTTACTTAATTTAATTTTCACTTTCAGTGCAAAATATATTACCTACACAGTACCTACGACCACAAAAATCACACCCATTATCAATCGAAACTAAAAATAGGAACTCTATTTTTACCTAATCCAAACAAAAATGTGCCCACCGACTCCAAAAAAAACTAAAAAAGCCGGTCAAGTGCGAGTCGGTCTCGCACAATCGGTTCCGTACCATCGGCATCGTACAAGATATACCACGGTCTAACACTTTTATGTAGAACTACGCAAGTTAATGACGGACGGTGCCATCTATAAAATGTGATTTAGTAAATTAATTTTTTCGTGAACACATTTTAATTATTTTTCGTGATGTAACCTAAAATTCAGGGTTTTCGGGTTCTTTCCTTTACTTTTGCTGTAAGAATAACCTACTTGCCAAATTTCATGATTCTAGATCAACGGGAAGTGGAGTGATGCTGTAAGGGTTCCTTTTTTCCTTTTGAGGTACGGAACCCTTAAAATGTTGAAAGCCTGTTTTAAAATATATTTGATCACCTCGCAAAAAATCTTAGGTACGCGACTCCCAAAAAGGTGTAGTTGAAATCCGATCCACCTCGGTTCGAATTCCGACGATATTCTTTTAAAGCATACTAGCTTATTCCCATGACTACGTCCGCGTGGATTAAATTTTAAAGATCTCTTGTGTCAAAATCCTTTCTTGGGACCACTCATGACCGCCAGGTCTAGGTTTTCAAACTCAACAGTGAACGATCAAAAGCATAGAAGGCGCGTTCCTAACAATAATGCATAATTAATTAATATTATTAAAAACTAGCCGATGGCCGCGACTTCGCCCGCGTGGATTTAGGTATTTCGAAATCCCGTGGGAACTCTTTGATTTTTCGGGATAAAAAATAGCCTATGTGCTAATCCAGGATATTATCTATCTTCATTCCAAATTTCAGCCAAATCCGTCCAGTAGTTTTTGCGTGAAGGAGTAACAAACATACACACACACACACACACATACAAACTTTCGCCTTTATAATATTAGTGTGATGTGATGCGAAAGTGTGTGTCTGCTAGCCTTTCACGGCCCAACAGTTTAACCGATTTTGATGAAATATTGTATAGAGTTAGCTTTCATCCCGCGGACGGACATAGGCATAGATATAAAATACTATTGGATTTCTGTGGACATAGGCTACTTTTTATCCCAAAAAATCAAAGCGTCCGCCCAGTATTCTGAAAAGCCCATCCGTTTAACCGATTTATATGTACAGAGGTAGCTTACGGCAATTGACATAGCAACTTTTATCCCGAAAAAGCAGTGTTTCCATGTGGTTTTCAAAAAATCTAAATCCACGCACACGCAATAATTGTCATTCAAAAATTGAGGCCACAAACTCACGTCTGTTAAATTCGCAACAGGCTTCTCATTGGTTCGTACTTGTTAGGCGAAACAGGCCGCTGCCGTGATTGGCTGACTCAAAGTGACAGTTACGGAGTTTCGAATATGTACCGCTCACCACGGTAGAGATTTCGTTACACTACTACTCTGAAATGTACGGAACATTGCTATGCTTTGTAATTCATTAGACTTCAGGTGTTTAAACTGTACATTGTACATGGTTAGTGTACATTGTGTCAGTCAGTCAGTTTATCCTTTTATATGCATAGGTAGGCTACGGTATAATTATCTATAAAAAATTGCTTAAAGGTTTTTGTTCCGAAACGATTAAAGATAAGGCATAATTATAATTATCTACGTGTGTCATCCAAAAAACTCGGTTTCCAGGCTAGCCTAAGCCTGTTTATTTAGATTTTTTTGCTATACTTAGGTACATGTCAAAATACCTCCATATATGAATCATTCGGCGCTGAATGTTTTTTGGGATGAGGTTTGGGTATTGTTGTGACGTTTGCTGACGTTGCTCCGTTGCGACGTGATTGAAGAACAAATCAATAAGACAATAAACGAACATCGCATTTATAAGATGGGTAGTGATCAGTGGTAGTGATGCGAAAGTGTACCTGTCTGTCTGCCTCTCTGTGTTTGTTACCTTTTCACGGCCTAAGTACTTTGATAGGTTTAACAGGTTTAACAGGTTTTGACGAAATGCGTTTGAGATAGCTTGCATCCCGAAGTCGGACATAGAGTAATTTTACGGAAAATAAAAGAGTTCAAACGGGATTTTTAAAAGCTTCATTCCACTAAATAGTTTATCGCTGACCGTTGTATTCCGACGAGGTTTAAAAAAGCTTAAATCTACTTATAGTTAGTAAAAGAAATCTCTGGGCATGTAGCTCGTCGTTCGCGAAATCACATATGTCATCCACGTGATAAAACTCATAAAACAGGTTAGAGCAGTCCGAGCTGAATGACGACGCGGCCTACGGCCAACGGCTTCAAGTTTAAGGCTAACCACCACATTACCTTATACGCGTACCTAGGCACCTATATAAATGTTACATAACATTACATAAGTGTATTACATTTAAGGAAATTGCGAAGTAAACTGCGAATCCTTTTCGATATTAGACGTATATCAATCAGCACTCATCTTTCCTTAGGCTCTAGCAATAATTAGGGTTTCCGTACGCGAAGGATGTCAACGGGGCCATTACTAAGACTCCGTTAGTCCGTCTGTCTGTCTGTCAGTGGGCTGTATCTCGTGAACCGTAGTAGAGTTGAAATTTTCACAGAATGTATATGTATATTGCCGCTATAACGTCAAAATAACCACCTTAAAAGTTACGTAAGCTGATTGGTTACCATAATTCTAAGCATCTTGTTTTCTGTTACGGAGGTTCACATAGCTGAAAACATAGGATGTTAAACTGGACTATAATAAATAACTACTACATATAATAATAACTGGACATTTAATACTTTTATGGATTTTAATCACACTAATTATAAAGGCGAAAGTTTGTGTGTGTGTGTGTGTGTGTGTATGTTTGTTACTCTTTCACGCAATAACTACTGAATGGATTTGGCCGAAATTTAGATTGGAGATAGATAATATCCTGGATTAACACAAAAAAAATAGGCTACTTTTTATCCCGGAAAATCAAAGAGTTCCCACGGGATTTTAAAAAACCGAAATCCACGCGGGCGAATCCCTGTAGAATTTTATTATATAAAATATATTAATAAATAAATCTAGTAGGTGAGATGAGGTTGTAAAAACAAAAAGTGACACTTTCCGTATCGTTGTAGATTTCTAAAAACGCTAATAAATCAGCTTTCAAGTAAGCGAGACTCTATTGCCGCTTTTTTAACAGTTTATTTCATTAAAAAAAGAGTCACTATCTTATTCTAATGATTGTAGTGCGCCAATTTTAAATTAACTCAGAAATTTAGTGGTTACAACGGACGAGACTATATCCTACAATAATTCTAAGGCAATAAAAAATAAGGCAAAAGATATAGTAATCGTTTCTTATTACATCTGATAGATCGTGTTTGGCCGCAAACATGCCAATCATGATCACACACGATGAGATGTAACGGCAGTAGCCTCAAGTTCACACCTCTTCTAACTTGTTTCTAACCGCAAATAAGTGTGTTTGAACATTTCAATAATTTTAGCCAATAATAAATAGAATAGCTGTGTTCATAAGACTCGCACTTTAGTTTTATCAGGGACAAGGCGTTTACACTTCAACGCTAAGAAGATGTGTAAACATATCGGTAAATGGCCAAAAACTTTTAGGTAGATAGGTATATACTCGTACCTACTTAATCACTAATGACAGAGAGTATGCATCATCGTCACCATCATAATCAACCCATTGCCGGCCCACTACAACTGAGCACAGGTCTTCTCCAGAATGAGAAAGGCTTAGGTCATAGTCTGCCACGCTGGTTAAGTGCGGATTGGCAGACGTCACACACCTCTGAGTTTGAAACCATGTACATTATGGAGAATTTTCAGACATGCAAGGTTTCCTCACGATGTATTTATTTAGAAGTTATGGTGGAATATAGATACCTACACACATTATAGGCTGAAACATTACACTCCTTTTTTGGACAGTCGTGTAAAAATGCTACATCATTTTCGCTGATATTTATAAAACACGAAACTCCTTACAACTTTTAATTACAAAATCTATTTGAAATCTATTAGTTGATGCGAGTTTTTACCGAATTAATAAGTGATAATACATTTATTGAATGAGGTTTTATTATTTACCTACGTTGCCCACGACTTCGTTAAGTGTAGATTAAGCTTTTTAAAAATGTTGAAAAAAATGCACAATTTCAATTTGAAATATCTCTACCTAGTAGGTACTCGGTCGGTACCTCAGTAACCGACGAAAGTAACCTACATAAGATTTTATGTTATTCGTTATTTTTGGTATTACGGGTATTACATTCCTCATTAAATTCCTCCTAGTGTGTTATCCTCATGAGTTAATCCACGACTATTTCAGAAGTTATGACTATTTTACGAAGTAAGTAGATACCCATACAATATACAGGAACCTAAGTACTTCGTAAAACAATAAATTTAACATACAAAATGACGTGGATTGACTCATTCCCACTATGAGGAAAGCAATATGAGGAGGGCAACGGGATTCCCGTCTGTATGCTAATACAAAAAATAACGAATAACATAAAATCCTATACTAAGTTATACTTTTGTCGTCGGTTCGTGGAATCGGAATTATTCACTTATTTCCTGGCTGGCAATAGAATTTTTTGTTTGCTTTTAAATAATACGATTGCGGTATTATTAATCAAATCACTGAAAATTGAAATGGATTACTTTCAGTTTCAGTTTCGTAAATAACATTATGCGTGAAATTCATTTTGATCTCTTTTTTTGTCTTTACGAAATTATCTTGGTGTTCGACTATTTATCGCTAAAAACAGATTAGTTTATATTAGGTACAATATGGTTAAGTTTAATACAGAAACTATGAAAATTGTTTGACCACAGACCACCTCCCGTTTGATTAATGTTACAGATATACAAGACAGATATACCTACAGTTAAATATAGATTTCAAAAGTATCTATCAATAATTGCTGTACCTGTGCAGCTGTGTACAAAATATTTGAATATAAAAAACAGGATATTTCTGCAACATGAAATTAAAAAAAAAATTACTACCTCGAGTGACAGATACATTGCTGAGGTATTTTAAAATCGTACCTAGAAAAATGACCGCCAAAGTTTTGAGCAAAAAGATTATGAAAAAGGTGTTTAAATATAATCAAAAAATAAGCCAACCATTGGCATTCAAAACTGTCAACCTTCATTCCGAGGAATCCCCAATTTTACGATAATAAATTGGCACACTTCATTTAGCAAATCAATGCCTAATCAAACTTCGCAAAAAGTTACGTAAATATCTGCTAAATATATGGATTTGTGTACAAAACTTTAATAACCGTACTTCTGACGTCAAATAGATGTCGTCAACAGAATATATTTTAGAACACGTCCGATTTTGGCATTTTATTGGTTTTATTACGACTTTATGATAAAAATCACGTTTACGAGGGACATCTCATTAGATTTGATGGACTTAGTTCAGTGAATCACTATATAATCGTTAGTTTCGTATATATAACCGTACCTACTCGAAACCACTTCCAACTGTAGGTCGATTCTGAAAAACCTGCGTCAATCAATCGCAATTGCCGTGATTGGCTGAATGTATGCTATTCTAATTGCAACAATGCATTGTAGCCAATAGTGAGCGAGCGTCGACCAATCAGAGCTGATTACGATCGTGACATTGTAGCTGCCCCGATTTTCCAAAACGACTCCACAAAGAAAGAGTGATTGATAGATAGGTGATGTTTTGAGAGTTCATGTATGATGTATGTGTATCTGAGTTTCTTTATTCCACGATAACTATAACTATCCGTAGGCCGTTTTGCTTGGAATTAAGTTTAGATTTGTTTTCAGAAGGCTAAAAACATCTGGGTGCAGGAAAAAAAGGGTTTTGATCAGAACTGTAACTGTAGCGTATTGTTAGCCAGCTCCTCACTTTGCCTGAGTCACAAATTATAACAGTATGGTTCTACTTTATACCTACGTCGCAGAAATCAATACGACCACCTCGCGGCATGTGAAATGGAAACTTCCTCCGTTGGATCGATACCTACCTACTTGTTTATTTAAGGCTTTAATATCATAGAAATGCTTCATCTAGACGTGTGCACTCTATATAGGCAACAAGGCACTGCTTAACCCATCTACGGCCCACTACTAACCACGGGCCTCCATTCTGAAAGAGAACCACTAGCATGTAGGTTTCCTCACGATGTTTTCCTTCACCGTTTAAGCAAGTCATATTTAATTGCTTAAAACGCACTCCAAAAAGTTATAGGTGAGTGCCCGGGATCGAATCTCCGACCCTCGATTAGAAGACCGACGTCTATTAAGCACTAGGCTATCATAGTAGTAGTAGACAAATCTATTTTATTATTTCCGATTTGATTCGGCGAAGCCGTATCGCTATGTACTTTTTATCGCACCTGAATTTTATTTATACAAAGGTGTTCACCGGATTCGAACCCGCATTCATCTAGGAAGATGCTACAGGCCACTTGCCCAGGGCTACAAACCTTTTCATCGTAATGTACCTATTAGGTAAATTACTTAGGTACCTATTGCATAATATTAAGAAATAGATACATATACGCGTACTTAATCTGTTGTCTAATTGATTAGTATCAATCAAAGTCATTAATGATTAATTAATTAAATAAAATAACATTACAATGATATAAAATCTTTATATACAATAAGTAAATTCGTCATAATATAATAATCTATACATATACATAGTAGGTTATAGTAGCGCCACGCCCGCCGCGCGCGTTGATGTCTTTTGTATTCAGATTTCGAAAGTGCACTTAGTTTCTTCAAAAGTTCAAATTACAAAAAAAAAGATTCCGACGAATTGAGAACCTCCTCCTTTTTTTGAAGTCGGTTAGAAATGCGTTAGACTTTGATGTAGCAGGCAATTTTTTTTTTACTAAAACACGTAAACCAGACTTGATATCTTAAGTATAGATAGTGAATTTATGATTCGATTTTGATTCTTTATCGGAAAATATCTAGATCAAGTATCGAAATCTAGATTTAGACATTTACATACATTCATAAAATAGACGGTGATGACTAAGTGGTTAAGAGACCGTGAGGGTTACTTGGTTCGATCCCGGACACGCACCTCTAATTTTTCGGAGTTTCTTGTGTGTTTTAAGCAATTAAAATATCACTAGGAAAAATCGTGCTTGAGAGCCTTCTCCATAATGTTCTCAAAAGTTGTGTGAAGTCTGCCATCCGCATTTGCCCAGCGTGGTGGATTATGGCCTGAGCTGCTCATGCTAAGAGTGAGCCAACGACAATGGGTTGATGATGATGATGATGATGATGATGATTTAAGTTCATGTGATACTAACCACAAAACAGACATCCATTTTATCGATACTGCGAAATAAATGCTAATAAATTATTATTATTAAGTAGGTATCAGCTACTCCTTTGTTACAGCATATAATTATCATCAATATTATAGTGGTTTATGGTGTTTACGCTATTATTTAGGTATTTTTCCTTCCGCCTTCGTGCAGGTGGGTAATCTGAGATTCAAAATTGCGTAATACGTAAAAAGATCAATCTAGGCAAATATAATAAGAACCGGCCGGACTCTCGCATCGAGGGTTCTGTACTCAGATTTTTTTGAAATGCACGATAAATCAAAACTAATAGTAAAGTAGAAAAGTACATAAATAAATAAAATAGAAAAGTAAATAGTAAAGTAGGAAGTAGTTAAGTAGAATATTAAAGTTTGTAAGTTAGTTTGTTTTGTACGAAAAATCTCTGAAACTGCTGAACCGATTCTGAAAATTCTTTCACCAGTAGAAAGTTACATTATTCATGAATGATATAGGGCTATAGGCTATATTATTTTATTTTCAAAAGTTAGAGATCTCTACTATAATTGTTATTAACTACTCGTACGAAGCCGGGGCGGCTCCCTCGTACTAAATATTAATAAAACCTTAATAATTTTGTATATCCAATAACCTTACTTATATTATACCCACACATACTTCTACAGTTGTTTCGAGATTTTTATTACTTACATTTATTTAAAACAAGTTTAATAATTATTTTTCTAGATAAGTAGGTAAGAATCTAGACATTTAAAACAAATAATAATAATGATTGATAGAATATGGAATATTTAATAAGCGCAGCATTTGCACGTGGAATACCTACTTGTTTCCTTATACGAATACAACAATTATGTAACATAAATAATAATATAGAGGTGCACTGGTGGTAATCTGTATACGTGAATATATACATAAATGTATAAATTGTTATATAGTAGATCGACGGGAATGCTTCCCGCCGTCTCCCCCCCCTCCCCAAAGCAATAAGTTGAGTTTTATCCCAGGCAAGCACCTCTAATTTTTCGGAGGAAAATATCAGTGAAAGTTTAACACAACACCAACCACGCTAACGAAGTGCTGATTGACAAACCTAACACACCTTTGAGAACACTATGGAAACGTGCATGCAAGCTTCCTCTCTGTCTCGCTTTACCGTTAAAATACTACTTGTGTTTAATTACTGACAGCGCTAAGTATGTACTCCAAAAAGTTCAAAGTACGTGCCCGGTATTGAACCCTGAACCACTAAATTAATATAACCTTATCCAAGGAAAAAAGTACCTAGATACAAAAGTACAGGTAAAAAATTTGTAATCAACACTTAACATTAAGTGGTCTTAAGGATAAACAGTTAGGTAGTATTCAAGTATCTATACACGGTGTAACATGTGCGATGAGTTACATGACGAATACAGTAAGCATGGTACAGTAACATTTCCTTGTTTGTACTTGAGGAAAATACAAGTTTCCTAATAGATATCATTTATCAATTTTACTTATTATGGTAACGTAGAATCTAGGTGACGCCCGCGACTTTGTCTGTGTGGATTAAGGTTTTTAAAAATTCCGTGGGAAATCTTTGATTTATGTACTTCCGCGGGATGTAAGCTATGTCGTGTATTTTTTATCAAAATCGGTTGAAAAATGGGCCGTGAAAAGCTAGCAAACAGACAGACACTTTCGAATTTATATTTTGAAGAAATTTTGACTTTTCAAATTAAGCAGGTACTTATTTCTGTTTGGAAAAGAACAGGGCATTATACTATGGCGAATGACGGCCAACCTTTTGGAAGGGAGACGAAGAAGAAATGACTTCTCGCCCGGAAGTAAGAAGTCTCCCTCCAGTTTGCGAAAATTGATTGATGCTTCAACTATCAAAACTCTAAGGCATTCATATTTCCTCCGAAAAGTTAGAGGTGCGTGACAGAGATCAAACTCACTTCCCCTTGAATAAAAGGCCAACATCTTAACCAGTAGGCTATCGTCGTTGTTAGATATATTAAAGCAACCAATAAACCTAGCAACCAATTAATCAAAATAGGCAGTAATAGTAGGTTAGTCATTTTGCCGCATACAAACTGGTTGGATGCATGCGGGCAATGCCTCAGGGACTTCCCCGGGCCACTTATCTGTATAGCATACACCCACTGCATACATACCTGCCCGTAAGTTCAGAATCGCCGGAAAAGCCCCGCCACATTCCATTTCCGATTGCATACAACTTTCTACTAGTATAAGATACCTAGTAGGAGAGTAGATACTTTAAAGGACAATGTACATACTTCTTTTAATTTGAGCCTTTTTGCAGCAATTGTTAATGATTATCTTCTATCCTACTTAATATTGTAAACGAGAAAGTTTGTATGTATGGATGGATGTTTGTTACTCTTTCACGCAAAAACTACTGGACGGATTTGGCTGAAAGGAGTGGAGATAGATTATACCCTGAATTAGTATATAAGCTACTTTTTATCCCGGAAAATCATTGAGTTCCCAGTTCCCACGGGATTTTTAAAAACCTATATCGGGAACGAAGTCGCGGGCATCATCCAATATTATACAGGGTGGCCGGGGATGGAACGTCTAAAAGAAAAAAAACCGACCAAGTGCGAGTCAGACTCACGCACCAAGAGTTCCGTACTCGGGTATTTTTCTGACATTTTGCACAACAAATCAAAAACGATTAAGCATACAAATAAATATAAATCTGTTTAGAATGTACAACTAAAGGCCTTTCATATGATAAACTTACTTGGTATAGTTATCTTACTTTGAATTTTAACATACTTTAATATGTTTTTGTGATGTAACCAAAAATTCACGGTTTCCGGATTTTTTCCTTTACTTGTGCTATAAGACCTATTTACCTGCCCATGACTCTAAGTCAAGGGGAAGTACCCTACAGGTTTTCTTGACAAACACGAAGACGAACAGTCAGACAACAAAGTGATCCTATAAGGGTTCCGTTTTTTCTTTTTGAGGTACGGAACCCTAAAAATTTGAATAACTTTTTTTTTACCTGGTTTTTGCTTAGGTAGTTATCGGTCAGAAATCATGAAATAGGTAGGTACTCATCAGGCATTGATATAAATAATATTATAATAGGCGGATATTATTTTTTTACGATTAATTTATTAGTATTTCAACTTAGCCATTAAAATAACACTGAAGTAAATTAGTTTTGCCTTGTTAATTGTTACTAATTAAGCTGAAAAACTATAATTTATTTAATTATAATGGACAGCCAGACGGCAGTAAATATTTTATTATTAATTCGAAGGTTTTGCGAAGAACAATACGATATCAGTTATACTTATCAGTCATTAAACGTAAGGTTTCATTAAAATCGTTGCAATTTTTCAGATATTATCAATTAAAAATATTTTATGTAGAAAAAAAATATAGTGACTTCTAACAGATGTTGCCGTCTTTGTTTGAAGTCAAGGCTTTATATAAAACACTAGGAGATTACTTGGTATCATAATATTAGAGCTATTTTTACTGCATCCCTTTAAGTAGGTGTAAGGGGGAAGTGAGGCAGATATGAGTAGTCAGTAGATGCAAGGGGTAGGTACATTAATAACCAAAGATATTTTTATTTGAATCGTGACAACGCTAGCACGTGTTTTTATACATGTTATATAGTAATCACACTAATATTATAAAGGAGATAGTTTCTATGTGTGTGTGTGTATGTGTGTGTGTGTGTGTGTGTATGTTTGTTACTCCTTCACGCAAAAACTACTGGACGGATTGGGCTGAAATTTAGAATGGAGATGATTATACCCTGGATTAGCACATAGGCTACTTTTTATCCCGGAAAATCAAAGAGTTCCCACGGGAATTTTAAAAAACCTACATCCACGCGAACGAAGTCGCGGGTATCAGCTAGTAATAATATACTTTTAATACAATAGCAACCTCAGCAACATCCAGTTAGCAAACTAAATAAAATAATGCAGAAATATTATATGAAATATTAATTATTATTGGATCCCAAATGTATTTTTAATGCATTTTTAAAATTAATCAATGTGATATCAGTTTTTTGAAAATGTCGTTTGGGGTAGGTACAGTGGTAAAGTTAAGTCAGGGGCGCATTAATACGCATCAATGCAATACATTATTTGTAAAAATATTAGAAAATATCCAAAATAATGAAAATTAGGAAATACACACAAAAACAATTCGAAGGCGGATACAGAAGGAAACTTGGAATTAGAAATCTTGAAAGCATTGTCACTAGCTTAGGCCTCAGACGGTTTGAAAGCAAAAAGCGCTACACAAGCTTTGCAAATCATTTTGTGACTTGCAAAGCTTTCGCAGGTTTTTTTACTGATTTGGATTATTCTTTAACAAAAAAATACTTTTCAATTATAATCAAGCTTTGTCCATTTTCAGTTCATGTCAAAGTGCTCAATTAATCTTTCCCGTCGGTGGGGCAGAATGATACAAATACCATTTTTTTTAATGTAATAACTTTTTTATCTCCTTATTTAACCAGTTTTTTTTAATGTAATAAATTATAATATGTATTTAATTTAAGCGGTTTGTGTACTTGCTGTTGGTGTACCGAAATAGAATCACACTAACATTATAAAGGCGAAAGTTTGTGTGTGTGTATGTTTGTTACTCCTTCACGCAAAAACTACTAGGCGGATTTGGCTGAAATTTGGAATGGAGATAGATAATATCCTGGATTAGCACATAAGCTACGTTTTATCCCAGAAAATCAAAGAGACTTCGAAAAACCTAAATCCACGCGGGCGAAGTCGCGGGCATCGGCTAGTAAATAAAATAAAGAAATTAGATTACAAATTAGAATTATTGAAGTTGATTATAAATTACAGGTGTAAATAAGGAGACAATGTAGCATAAAAGTAATTTCCCACTTAAACCACAAAAGGTACTTACTTTAGTAATAAAATAATCAAAGCGATAAAATAAAATTATCCGTCAATAATAAAGTAAGTGAATCATAATATTCGCAATAAGTAAGTGCTTACAAAACCTTATATTTTCCTGTTACAATTCAAGTTCAAGTTTTGCTCGTCATGCACTTACCCCTGCTCTAAGTTCACTGCTCCTAAGTAGGGTTCAGTAATTGTCCTTCAAGTGATGCCTCCATCCCTACATCGTGTTTCTCATTGCTCAGGGTCATGACCCCTTTTTTATACACACGAAATGCCTAACGCATTTCCCTCCGTCAGGGGAAACGGAGGGGTTATGTGGGGCTTGCACACACTAAAACCACCTAAAACCCCTGTCTGTGTAATGTTCCCTAGACGGACGATTGTGTGGGTTCACTTATTGGTATTCACCGCGCTCCCGCCCTGCCTACCGACTCGCTAACTCATCGCTGAATGCTACGGAGCTAATTTGACATTTATTTGTAATCCATTGAAGGTTTTCTACGAAAAAACTATTTTAATATCACTCAATGAAGCAGCAATGTGGAACCAATCAATGTCAAATGAGCTGGGTGGCTATCAATGTTAGACACTGACTTAGCGAATCGCCACGGTGGTCGTGAATCGTGATCCGCCACGAACTTGCA
The DNA here is from genome assembly GCF_905333055.1 of Maniola jurtina. Taxonomy (NCBI): domain Eukaryota; kingdom Metazoa; phylum Arthropoda; class Insecta; order Lepidoptera; family Nymphalidae; genus Maniola; species Maniola jurtina. Next base: position 14,505,494 of record NC_060041.1, read on the forward strand.
GACTGGTCCCACCACTGTCGGCAGCCTGGCTACTGCAACATCCGTCTCAGATGCGCAACCAGAACATGACGCGTCACCTCCTTCCTTACCTGGGGTCCTTCTGAGCCCTGACCGGGTGACGAACGAGGGGCGTAACCCATATCCATTAATCACATTATGTTAGGGGGGTTTCTTGAAACAGTATTTCGGTAGAGTCCCAGGTCTTAATCCTTGTGAAGTTTTTAAGACCTAGGAATTATTTATTTGCAAGAAACATTGAACATAAGTTGACACTAATTTCATAACATTACAAAAAAAATAAACAGCATGTTTCAACGCTTGCGACGACGCGACGTGTAGGTACCTAGATAGGTACCTACAATATCATATTTTATGTAATCTATGTTCTTTTGATTAGAATTTAATTTCAGAATCATTATCAAGACTTAGGATACCTGGCCAGTATTTTAAAATGTTAGGTACTCAAAAACCATTAAGATTTATGGCGTTTCTGATAATTAACACTACAAGCGCACTCATGAACTCATGATACTCGTATTATCATCAAAACTTACGATCGCACTCATATCTTCGTCTACCACATAAAACAGTCAATTTAACCACTTTATGTCTTGATTGAAGTTTTGTCTCCGGGTGAGACGTTTATGTAATGACTAAATTCCGTATAAGGTAATTGTTTAATCAAACCATTTACTGGCTGATGCAGATTCATTAAATTCACTGTTTCACGTAATTTCGTGTGGTTTTATTTTCCCCTTCCTTATCTTACAAAGTTTAAAGAAATCCTTTCTCTCTCTTCAGTGCTATCCACGAATGAGTGCCTAAGTATTATGCTCTAATTTGAATTCGAGACAATACGGGCCATCGTTTGGATGCTGCATTAATGATAGGTAACCTTTGATCTTGAATGATTTCTTATACTTAGCCTAGAAAAATTTGATATCAGAATCCTCCATAATTAATATTCAAATAGTAGCTAGTGAGTTGAGTAGAATAAATATAAATAACATTTAGGTTTACCAGAGTGAAGCTACGAGGATCTCTAAAAATTAAAACTCAAAGTTTTAACTGTCTCAACTCAACGAGGCAATAAAGGCAATAGACCGCGACACTTTTAATTGTAATGGACGCGAAATTATTTCCATGAATTATTTAACAACGCCGAGGAATTCATACAAGACGTACGTAATTAAATACTATAAACTAATATTATGAATGTGGAAATGTGTCTGTCCATGTGTCTGTTATCTTTTCACGGCCCATCTGTTTACCTGTTCTCGAAGTTTGATACAGACATATAAGTTAACCAAAAAGATACCACGGGGTTTTAAAAAAAACTTCAATCCACTTAGAGAAAGTCGCGAGTATTTGTGTGCAGCCTGCATCCCGGAGACGAACATAGGCTACTTTTATCCCGGAAATTGAAGAGTTCCCGGACCAAGTAGCGGGTATCATCCAGTTGCTTATAAACGAAAAGGCTGATAAATAAATGAATATTTCTGAGTCTGTGTTTCTTAAACTTACCAGAATCTTTTGTGTTACTGACGTGTTAATATTGCGGTGTATAGACATTGGTGGGAAAATCTGTTTGGGTTATACAATGAAAATATAGATAATAAAAATATATCTTTCTTTTAAAAGATATCTTTCTTTGTTTCCAGTGGCGATATTCAACATGGATCGAGAGGCTAGCCACAGTATTAGGTTCCCTCTCCGGCTGCATCTGCTCAGCAGGACTGGTCGCCGCGGTGCTCATATACGGAGAACTCACAGCTCTCTTCATCACACGACACAAGGCCGAGCCCAATGCTGGACAGGCGTACATATTACACATTTTTGGAGGGGACAGAATAGTGTAAGTAGATATGATTCATTATATTTTATATGTTTTATTGTAAAATTTTCATTAAAAAAAAAAAAAAAAAATTCATTACATAATGTGGGTATCATCACCTTATAGTTACCGATAATCGAACCAACTTTGTCGTGAAGTATAAATCCTATAAAAGCTTAGGCTAAAATCTATAGAGCGTTTGACTTTACTCAGACTACAGTTAAAATCAGAAACATTTATCTCTATGACATCAATCTGTCTCGTTTTATGTAAAGTCTGCGCAAAGACAAAAGTAATAAGTATGCTTACACGGCGTTAAGTTCGAAGAATCGATAGACGTTGGGAATCTAAAATGCTTCTAAGTCCTAGGTGACAGACGACGACGAGTCGCTAGATACTGACATCAGAAGCTCGCGTGAACGTCAGACAACTATTAAGTAATTGTCCTTCGCTTGACAATGGTGACAAATGTAAATTAAAAATTTTCAACACCCCCGACAAATCATTTTCAAATAAATAATTATGTATATCTAGGCAACGTCCATCTTGACAACTTGATATTTGTCAATTGACACTTGAATATTATGAACCTAAGGATTATCTAACCTTCTTTTCTACAAGAAAACTAGAAAATAGCTGATAACTTTTAAACGGCTGAACCAATTTTTTTGGATTATAGCTAAGAACACTCTCGATCAAGCCACCTTTCAAACAAAAAAAACTAAATTAAGATCGGTTCATTCGTTTAGGCGCTACGATGCCACAGACAGATACACAGATACACAGATACACAGACACACACGTCAAACTTATAACACCCCTCTTTTTGGGTCGGGGGTTAAAAACTAACACTTCAAATAAATGTCTAGGACCAAGATATTCCCTGTCTACGAATAAACCATTGTATTTATTTCCAGAGGTGACAGCAACAGAACCCACCACATGGACGCTCTAGTGGAGGACTCGATAGCATTCGCGGTGGCCAGCTTCGCGATAATGGCGTGCCAGTTGGTCGCCGCGGCCTGCGCTGTCACCCTCGCGAACTGGGCTGCTGCTAGAATGGTAACTTTTTTTAAATCCATGATAGATCCATGAGGATGATAACTAGCCACGGCCGAAGCCTACCACCAAATAAATGATTAACCAAATAAGATGATTGTGATCATCACACTGTAGCTATCTTTTTTATCATATTAGAGTCTCTAGTGGTAAATGACGACACTGTCTAAGTTAGTAGCGAACTGTGGCATGGCATGCCAGTTTTTAAATACATCGCCTAAAATCGGTTTTTACGTGGCGTCGTACCGATACCCTCTAAAAATTTGGCAAAACCACCAAAGTGGTAGGACTATATCGTAATTCTGAAACGAATGAACTGAATGAATTTTAATAGCGTTCGCTTTAGAGAGAGCTGTGGTAGAGCAAGTTTTCACTTATTGCTTTTTAAATTCTGTTTAAAGTCAATGTAACGCTTAAAGTACTTATGGTATATTTTGTTTTCAGATAACAAGGTTAAGATGGAAACTCCTACGATCAGTATTAAGTCAAGAGACAGCATTTTTCGATACCAACACTACGATGAACTTCGCATCGACCCTTACAGAGTAAGTTGTACCTCTTCTTTGAACAACATCTTTAAAATTCAGTACGTCATTAATTTCAAGTCGATCGCAACTCTTTTGCTAGGCAGCGTGCCTATTTGAGTTCGTGAGACAAAGTACAAAAGAAAGGAAATGCAACAGCTCATTCTGTATACAAAGCTTTGCTTCTGACGACACCTTTTTTCAAGCAAAGCTTTTTAATGGAACTTTCGAATGGGGACCTTAATGGCAATATAATGAACGAAAAAGCACGGCATCTCATCGGCTGGGCATCAGGTTGCCCGTATCATTAAGCGAAACACTGTACAACTTCACTTCTGTCAGATCTCTTACGGCATCTCAAGTATTCTGCAAGGCCTTTTACTTTACAGAAACAATCAATATAAAAAAGATCGCATAAGTATAAGAAAGATCGCATAGGAACCAACTATATAAACACAATTTGTATATTACAGAGACACAGAAAAATTAAAAATGGGTGTCGGCGAGCATGTAGCGATGGCATCCTATTTGGCTGGCAGCGTTGTCGTGGCGACCAGTGTTGCGCTGGCACACGGCTGGCAACTCACGCTGGCTGGCCTGGTCGTCGTGCCAATAGCGCTAGTCGTCGCTGCCCTTGTTGCCAAGGTATTTCACGATATACTTAGTTGTTCTAAACTCTCTATTCCCTCATTCTCTTAATATAGTCCGATGTGACGGCCATTCGGCACTAGCGGAGAGCGTTCAGGTATAAGCCCAAGGCCTTTACGTACTTTCTGAGGTACGTGGTGTCACATAATCAACTTTCCAACTCCAGGCTGTTAAAAAAAATCTCAGATATATCCGATAAAATTGGCTCAATCTGAGACTCGAACCCACTATACTAACCAGGTAAGTAAATACACAAAACATTAGCATAATGAAGCATACTGTGATGCTTATTGTAGCACGATAACAAGACAACACGTGCTAATATGGCATCAATTACTCAAACAATTAATACATTCATTATATAAGGAGCCCAAAATAATTTTGAAGATCTCTTAAATTATCTTTTCTTTTCCAGAACCAAACCCGCTGCTCAGCAGATGAAGTAGTGGCGTATGGTACGGCTGGGCGCATAGTTGAACAGGCGCTCTCTGCCATACGCACGGTTAGAGCGTACTCGGGAGAAAAGGTTGAAGTAACCAGGTAAGCCTTATAAAATGTTTCGATTAAAATAGCACTGTTACGTATCACAAACATTATTAAATCTATGCTAATAAAATATTTGACGCCTTCCTATAAGTATAAGAGTTCCCGATCTCGATCAGGGTAAAGTGCATTTAAAATTTCTAAATCCTTTTGTTTCTGATTTGGTCTGGCGGTTTTGATTTAGCACCATGTCAAAGAAGTACCTACAAATTGAATTAAAATTCAAGTATGATGCCACGTTAAATCTAAGACTGCATCATTACAGTTACAACCACGCGAGATAACAGAAGGGCTAACTTGAATAAAAATCCTCTGAAGTCTGTTGTTTCTCCAACAGATACTCAGAAGCCCTAGGTGGTGCCAGTTCGGCAGCGCGCCGCCGCTGCGCGTGGTCGGGAACGGGCGCTGGCCTCGGCTGGCTACTGACGTACGGCCTCAACGCCATAGTGTTCGCGTATGGAGCCGCGCTGTGTGTGAGCGACATGCCTCTACCACCTGAGGAGAGGACTTATCATCCTGGAGTTATGGTCACGGTAAGACTATCTTTGATAAGTTATTTAAAAGTTCAATCTTTCCCCCTAAGTCCAAAAACACAAGTTTTAAATGATAGATCTACTTAGCTATGTTTCACCAACCTAAGCCTCCTTAGATCTTTTTGGGTTTGTAAAAACAAAAGAAGAGATTTCTAAACCGAAAAACTTTTTCGGCCTAAAAATCTAGAAATTGGTGTGAATCGGCCAGAAAAGTATTCCAGATTTTTCTTGATTATCAACTTACTAGAATATTCCTTATACATTTTAGTAAAAAACATGGATAGATGGGAATGCTAAGTAAATAGATATAATATACTCAAAATTTTTCTTTTTTTTCTTGATTTGTGGCTTTTTGTAGTGCCAGGGATAAAATGTTATTGACTTCTAGTGTGAAGTCGAATTGTAATGGCAATATTTTCCGTGATTGTTTTTGCATAGGTAGATACTGTCCCTGCGCGAATTTATTTTTGCATCCGCGAAAAATGTTATGGTAAGTATATTTGGTGTAGGTACAACTTTCTAATCTAAACATATTATCCTTCACAGGTCCTCTTCTGCACTTTCATGGCAGCTCAAAACATCGCCATGTTGAACCCGCATCTGGAAATCTTCTCGACCGCGCGGGGCGCTGCCAAGTCGTTGTTTGGTCTTCTAGAACGACAGTCCAAGATCAACGCGTTAAACAATTCTGGACTTAAGCCTGACGCGTTTAAGGGCGATATCGTGTTTGATAATTTGTACTTTAATTATCCATCGAGGCCTGATATGAAGGTAAGCTTTTTGAGCATTATTTAGCTTAGAGAAAAACATCAAAACCTATGCCAACATCTGTTTATTCTAAAACCTAGTAAACTATTAGGTTTTTACGGAATGTCGCATCGAACATTGGAAAACGAACATTTCAGGTTTAGAATAATTTGCTATGATTAATTTGCTTTTACTAGTAATTTTTAAGTCCTTGGAATTTCGACTATCTAGGTAGGGGTTAAAAGGGGTAATTGAAAATAAACGATAAGAAATGGACAGGGAAGCACTTATCTCTGCAATATGAGATCTCTACCAGTGACCCTCGGCAGTCTTGGGAATGGTTGTAATAGAAGAAGAACACTTAGGCACAACAAAAGTTTAATTTTGGAGCCTCGATAGCTCAACGGTTGAGGAGCAAACTGAATTCCTTAAGGTCGGCGACGGTTCAAACCCCACCCGTTGCACTATTGTAGTACCTACTCCTAGCACAAGCTTTACGCTTAATTGAAGGGGAAAAGGGGAGTAATAGTCATGATTAGCAAGGTTAATATTCTTTTTTTTATCTTTTTTTTACATCCAACTCACTTCTTTCAGGTACTCAGAGGGTTAAGTCTGAAGGTGAAGGCGGGTGAAACAGTGGCTCTAGTGGGAGGCTCGGGTTGCGGCAAGTCGACGCTGCTACAGCTTCTCCAGCGCGCCTACGAGCCGGACAGTGGCAACATTGTGGTGGACGGCAACAAGCTCCATACCCTACACTTACACCATTTCCGGAGAAGGATTGGTAAGTGATATACAAGATTCCCAAGTCCCATTCTCGTATGAAATTCCTCAGTGCTTGAAGACTAAAGTCTACGAACAGTGCGTGCCAATGATAACATATAGATCCGATAACTGGTCGATAATTTATGAGCCTCATAAGAAAGCTTAGAGTCACTCAGTGGGCGATGGAGAGAGCTATGCTTGGAATTTCTCTAAATGATCAAATCAGGAACGAGAAGATCTGACATAGCTCAACTAACTGGCTGAGAAGCTGAAATGGCAATCTTGTGCTGATTGTGTCCAGCGGCTCCCAGCAACTCGTTTAAGATTATTATCGAACTCATCATCTCAACACGAATAGAGCACGGGCCTCCTATCAGAATGAGAAGGATTTAGTTTTTCACGCTGCCTAAGTGCGTGCGTGACTAAAGGCAAATTAACAATGTTGTCTTTAAAGGTGATGATGTGAACGCGGGACTTTGACCGTTAGCAATAGAATCTAAACCTTGATCCCGCATGTAATAGATAATCGTGGACACAAATAAACCCAATTGTTGTATTTTGTTCAGGTGTCGTAGGCCAAGAACCAGTGCTGTTCAGTGGAACGATTCGAGAGAACATAATGCTGGGAGTAGAAGACGCCACGGAGGCGGACATGATCGAAGCGGCCAAAACCGCGCACGCTCACCAGTTCATCACTAAACTGACCAATGTAAGTATTTCCCCTCCCGAGGAAACAAAAGCTTGATTCACGTACAGCGAGACCCTCTTAAACAAGATTTCAATTCAACCCAATAAACAAAGTATTCGGTATTTGGTTCATATATTCAAAGATCCTGAAAAACATATCAGAAGGTTCATCGGAACAAAAAACAGTATCTTGTCAATATGACATCAGTAAAATTTTCTTGGATGAAACCTAGAAATTTACCAATGACGATCTGACAATACACATACATAAAGAAGCCCAGCCTGGTTGAGCTTTGAGATAACATTTAAGCCCCTTTAGGTATATCTCACGAGTTGGAAAACTAAAAAACCAATGTCTTGCTGGACAGCCAACATAAGTGAAGCTCAGTCTCACTACTCATGGATACCTACAACCAATATTATAATATGAGCAATATTATTATACTGCCCAGACAATTAAGTGCGTTAATAAATCCCCAATTTAAACATCTAAGTTTCAGTTAAAAATATCCTATGTACTCTTTCATCAGGGCTACGACACCACCCTCGGTGAAAGGGGAGCGCAGTTGTCGGGAGGTCAGAAGCAACGGGTGGCCATCGCTCGCGCGTTGCTGAGGAAGCCGGCCATCCTGCTGCTGGACGAGCCCACATCCGCGCTGGACCCGGCCGCTGAGCGACAGGTTCAGGCGGCTCTGGACGCTGCCAGCAAAGGGAGGACTACCTTAGTGGTCTCGCATAGGTTCGTATCTATTTCTTGAATTTTTACGTTTTATAGAAGATTATCTTTCTTTTTGAGAATAAATTCTTTAACCACATCTTTGTTAATATGTTGTGCCATATTATGTATAATGGGCACATTATTGTAAATAATTGATGACTGCTGGTGTGGACTATGTAAAACAAACTTGCCAGTGGTTCCTAAAGACTAAAGTTGCAAAAATATGGCCAGTCAGTGAGGACTGCCGACAGAAGTTGAAAAAAGTCTAAAAACCCCCGACACAAAACCCCTCTTAAACAGTAAGGTAACAATATTATGTACCTACTGGCCTTTATAAGTATATTTTGATCCAAACGTTGTCACATCGGAGGACCGCTAAGCAAATAAAATAATGGCCCTATGCGAACAAGATATGATGCTCCTCCGATTGAATGTCACAGAGGTCATGTCCGTGTTAAAAACTCTGTGGTACCTACGGCTTACCTATTCATCTCTGTTCAGGTTATCGACAATAGTGAACGCATCTCGCATAGTATACATCGAGCAGGGCGCGGTGCTGGAGCAGGGCTCACACCTGGAACTGCTGGAGAAGAAGGGCGCCTACTGGAAACTGTTGCAAGACGATATGACGCATAGGTAAGCATTTGACATGGGACAACAAGTTAGACTTCCTATAATCCGCCAAAATAGACAAATCTGTATGGAACGATGTACTCGTAGGTAGCTATATCATGCGATATGAACCACCCACCCTCCTGCTACTACACATGCAGGAATAGCAGGCAACCAAGCAAGCAATATGCCACTCAACGGTCACTCTTCAATTAATATTCAACCGAAGAATCTAAATATCCGCGCCTGTCAAACTATCAGTTCAAAAATCGAACTGCCTGACTAATACTTGAATGTGATTCTTTGCAGAAGTATAGAAGCCACACAGTCCGAGTCCACAGAAGACGACGAGGTGGTGGAAGCGGAAGCAGAACAGAAGCTGAATAGGGTTAGACGGAGCAGCAGCATTTGCTCCACACATAGAGGTATGTTTTAAACATTGAAAAAGAAAGAAAGAAAAAGTGGCTAGTCCACTTATTTATGTCTATAAGAGATCTTTACTACTACCCCTTGGCAGTGCGAGAGGTTGTAAAGGAAGTTCAATTAAGTATTCGTGATAAGCTTAATAGATTATTATTAATAATGTAATAAAATTTTCCTATGCAGAATCGTTCCGGGGCAATCGTTTTGTCCGCGGCAGTCTTCGGCTCGGATCCATGTCGTCAAACCAAGTGACTTCCGTACCGCATCTAACTCAGGAAGACGTAAGTAATACCTCAGTTAAAAGCAATCGAAGTAGAGTTAGACTATTTCACAGATAGCATGTGAAAAATCATAGGAAAAGCCTTTTCATAAGTAACAGTTCCGAGTAACCTTTGAATATATTCATGAAGAAAAATCGCACAATGTTTGAAAATTATTTCATTTTAATCTCGCTTTATTGTTTGAATTTCGCGAACGCAGAGTCGTCGACCCGAGCTATCGAGCACGCGAGCGAGAAAACTCACATCCCTACGCGTTAGAAATCAGAAAGGGAAAAAGTAAAAACATCTTGTTCAATTAATGTAGCAAACAAACGTTTGCTACGTTTCACGAAAAGTGAATGTTATTGTAAGTGCAAAAATTCTCTTTTCGAGAAAGATCAATAAAAGTAGCACATTGCATTACTGTAGCAAATTTTGTAAGTGCGAAATTTGAAAAATCACTCTCCGTGAAAAATCGCCAGTGAAATTTTTCGGAAGAAAAATAATAATATCTAGTTTGATAATGGTTTCTTGTCTCAACTTAAAGCTCTAAAAGACGAAATATGTATGGTATCATAATAATTCCGAAAAAGAAAACAATTGGTCAAGGGAAAAGCGCCGAGAGAAAGTAAATGAACTAAAACATTTCTCCAGGACACCGAAGTTGAGGAGGAAGAAGAGAAAGAAGCGAACGTGTCGACCTGGCAGCTGCTCAAGCTGAACAGCGAGGAGTGGCCCTTCCTCGCTGGTGGAGGAGCAGCTTCCTTGCTCATCGGAGCCACTATGCCTGTCTTCGCGTATTTATTCTCCAAGTTATATGGCGTAAGTGACTATTTCTTCATCTCTCGCCCACTCTGCCATCGCTACTTCTCCCTCTCCCATTTCCCATTTATTTTCTTTTTACTTCTCAATTTTTTCATAACAACCCTTCGTCCGCGTGGACTACACTTTCAAACCCCTATTTTACCTGTTTAGGAGTTGAATTTTCAAAAATTCTTTCTTAGCGGATGTCTGCGCCATAATAGCTATCTACATGACATACAGCCCAATCCGTCTAATAGTTTGAGCAGTGCGTTGATAGATGAGTCGTTCAGCTTTTCCTTTTATATATACAGATAATAATGTTAAATCCATTAGATCATAATGTCATTTTTTCAGGCAAACTCTACCTGTCTAACGGTATCTCAATGAATTATCTCCTTTTGCAGATGTTCTCTTGGCCAGATCACGACGAAATCCTCCGCCAATCTCAGATCTACGCAGGCCTGTTTGCCTGTGCAGCGCTAGTGAGTGGCGTCGTCACCTTCCTCCAAGCCTGGCTGTTCGGGCTGGCCGGCGCCAAGCTTACGGATAGACTGAGGATACTCACGTTCAACAACTACTTAGTACAGGTTGGTATTGTTATTTATAGTTTGGTTTGTCATTCACCAATATGGTTGAGACGTTGGTTGTTGGCATCAAACAAACTCTTGATTATTTTAGTAGTAAGACTTAGGTTATAGCCCTCTGCCGTACCTTCAAATGTTGTATGGAACATGAATCTGATATTCCGTCACAAAGTATCTGAACTGTAAAATGATCAGATCAGAATCAGATTGTATCCTTCTTTATAGTTATATAGCCGTCATCAGCCTTCAATTCAGGAGCTCGGGGATTGGATCACGGCTAGGCACCTCTAACTTTTCGGGGTTAGATGCGTTTTAGGCAATTAAAGATCTCTTGCTTTATAGGAAGGAAAACATCTGTAATGTAACCTGCATGCCTGAGAGGTCTCCATAATTTTTTCAAAGGCGTGTTTGAACTCTGCCAATCTGCTCAAGGCCAGCATGGCAGACTGTGGCCTGCCATGTGACTGTGGACTGTGGCCCTTCTCATGCTGAGAGTATAGTGGGCCTATAGTGGGTATGGGTTCACTATGATCCTCCTTACCATTGTTTTTAAATATTCCCTCTATTACAGGAACAAGGCTGGTTCGACGTGCCCACAAACTCAGTCGGGGCTCTGTGTGCTCGACTAGCGTCAGATTGTGCTGCGGTGCAGGGTGCTACTGGTACGTCCTTTTTAGGCGTAATACGTTCGTATAGAGAAGGGCATAAGACGGGCAACCTTCCCTCTTTGTCCAGAAATGCCATGTTTTCAACAACAAACTTCCATTGTTCAGGAACTCGGCTGGGCACGATGCTGCAAGGCATCAGCACTATGGTGCTGGGCGTGGGGCTGGCGCTGGCTTACTCCTGGAAGATGACCCTCGTCAGCTTGCTGAGCGTGCCATGCGTAAGTTAAACTTTACTCAATCATCTGCGATCACCAAGTGTAAACCAACGTGGTGATTATGGGCAAACCTTCCCAGGACCTTCCTTCGTCCAGCAGTGGACTTTTATAGGCTATTGATGACAGATCGCATATGACGGTTTTGGCTACTAAATCAATAATGTTGTTGTATCTTCAGGTAATCGGTGGCATCTGCTTGGAAGGCTGGGTGACGAAGAAGTCTGAAGTGAAGGAGCAACGCGCCCTGGAGAGTGCGTCACGGCTCGCCACTGAAGCGGTGCTCAACGTGCGGACTGTACATAGTTTAGGTAAGCCATTTTTATTTTAGCTTTTCGATCTCCTGAAAAAGTCGGTTAATGAAACCGTTGCATTTAAAACAACGAAACGAACGAAAACATCGTGGAACAGATGTTTGTACTTTGTACGGGAGGATTGACGGTTATACGTGGCAGGAACGCAAACGTCGAAAGGGCATTGGTATGCCGGGAGCACACGAACACACTTTCGAAAGAATACCTGATATCTGATCCGTGTAATGCAGTTGTCTCTCCTGAGGATTGTTTCAAGTGTTATTTTCCTACAGGGTGACTGTAGCAATCGTTTTTTGCCCGCAGGCGTGGAGTGGGCGATCCTCGGGCGCTACTCCGCCGCGCTGGACGAGGCGGAGCGGCAGAACAGCACGCGCTGGGTGCGCGGGCCGGTGTACGGGCTGTGCCTGTGCGCGCCCACGCTGGGCTACGCGGTCTCGCTCGCGTACGGCGGCTACCTCATCGCGAGAGAGGACTTGAACTACGAGTACGCTATACTGTAAGTTGACGGCAACGAAAACCTCCTAAGCCAAGCATACAGGTTGTAACCAGAACGCAACCAAAAACGAACTGTGATACTTACTGATGATTACTGATAAGATACCACAAAAAAACGCGAAAATAAAATAAAATAAAATCGCACGAAATCACCAAAACTCAAAACTCTGCAAGACTTTTTGTTACTGTGTAGCAAAATCTTACACAAATTACTTAAACTTGTCATCAACCAGTGTACGTCTAGAAGTGTGGAGTCTACCCCATTGGTACATACGCAAAGCCACGCGTATTTTATAAACCTTTCAAGTCTCCAAAAATCTCTGATGAGAAATCAGGAAAGTGGTACTGACTAACCCATGTCTATTCCTCCCCAGGGTATCGGAAGCTCTGATCTACGGCGCGTGGATGTTGGCCGAGGCGCTGTCGTTCGCGCCCAACTTCGCGGCCGCGCGCCGCTCCGGCGCCCGCATCATCCGAGCCCTGGCGCGGCAACCCCTGGTACAGACCGAGCCCACTGCTGTGGATGATCCCTCATGGGTAAGTTACATCGCCCCTAACTGAAGATATTAAGCCATGATAGTCTAGGTAGTTAAGACGTTCACCTCCCAATCGAAATGTCAAAAAACAGGTGTGTGTCGGTAACTTTTCGGAATTCAAGGAATGTAAATGCGTTTTGAGCATTATATATCACTTGCTTTAACAGTGGAGCAAAATATCTTGAGGAAACCTGTTTTCCTTCGAGAACCGCCACCTTTGAGAACATTATGAAGAGTACCTACTCCATAATCTTCTTGAAGGTGTGTGAAGTCTGCCCATCCGCACTTGGCCAGCGTGGTAGACTATGGCCAAAACCTTTCTGATTCTGAGAGGAGACTCGACCTCTGAGCCAGTGCGCGATGGGTTAATCATGATGATGATGGACTGAAATTACTCATACTGATTACAGTATTTATCCGACATGGATGTTTAATCCGCCAACGGTCGACTTTGGAAGAATGATGCTAAGTGTATTTATGTAAATCGGTGAACACTTTATCGCGTGTTCACTCAATGTTTACCTTTATCTCAAAAGTCATATCAAGTGTGTGAGAGCATGTCATACTTAACCTACTCCGATTCATAGAATCTCTTTTATGGGACCTTAAATTAGATTTACTATAATCTTTTATATGTTGTAGGTAGGTATATGATCCAAGCAATAAACAAGTCGTTGATACAGCAAAGTAGTAGGTACATGTTCCAAACTTTTGATGGACCCACAATTTGGCATGATTTTAATATCACACACGCAAAGCGTATTTTCGATTTTCTATCGTATTTCTAGGATTTCTTCTCCTCCCCGTGGAGAAGAAACCCTCCTTTTTGATTGGCTGCCAAATTCGACAGACGCCAGTTCGACACATTCAGCTATTATCTTCTGCTAGGTTACATCAAGAATCTTTTGAGCTTTTTGTTGAAGTAAACAACTGTTGTACAGGTCGCGACCGGTAAACTGGACTTCTCAAACATCCACTTCCACTACCCCACGAGGTCCAACGTGCCCGTGCTGCGGGGCCTGAGCCTGGAGCTGCCCGCCGGCAAGACCCTCGCGCTGGTCGGGCCCTCCGGCTGCGGGAAGTCCACCATCATGCATCTACTGATGAGGAGCTACGACCCCAACCAGGGCGTTGTGGTAAGACACACACCTAATAGCTTCTACCCTCCTCATTCTAAGACCCGTGCTGTAAAGTAGGCTGGCGTTGAGTTGAAGATAATGAACGAATTTAATGAACGCTAATAAAATAGCGAGCAAACGAGCAGGCGGGACACCTGATGTTAAGTGATTACCACTGTTCATGAACACTTGCAGCACTAGAGGTACCACCAATGCGTTGCCGGCCCTTCAGGAATTTGTTGGTCCGCCCCTTGAATGAACCCATGTTGTAATCTAGTGATCATGATGATGTTTTTCTCCATTTCATATCATTCGACTGCATAGTTAGCTATTATTTATTTTTGAGAAAGATTAAAGTCCCCGATTATTTGCAGAGGCTGGACGGACGCGACATTCGACGCGAGCTGGCGCTGCCGCGGCTGCGCGCGCAGCTCGGGCTCGTGCAGCAGGAGCCCGTGATGTTCGAGCGCTCCATCCGCGACAACATCGCGTACGGCGACAACTCGCGCCACGTCGCGCTCGAGGAGATCATCGCGGCTGCTCAGCAAGCCAACGTGCACTCCTTCGTCGCTACTCTACCCTCGGTAAGCGCGTGACTATACTCTGTCCACGGAGAGAAGTAAATGTAGGGTCTCTCTGTTACGTAATCCCATACAAATGACAAAGACAATACAGTTAGTGGGTGTTAACCATTTTGAGTGACCAACCAATCACAAACGAACCTAGGTATGTTTCCCGTACAAACGACTGTCTACTGACCTGCCGGGCGATTCAGAACAATCGATTCGGAAAGTTATCGTTCGATAAGACGTATTTTTCAATGAAGAGTACGTCTTATCGAACGGTAACTTACCGAATCGAGTGTTCTGAATCGCCCGGCTGGTAGAGTGTGGTTCTGTGTGGTGGTATGTAGTGCTTGTTTTTCCTGTTTCTTTAGTAGTGAGAGGTTTACGACAGTTAAGTATGACCTAATATTCCCATGTCCCCTATAACTTATCTCTTTGTCCTCAGGGCTACGACACGGTGCTGGAAGCGGGTTCCGCGGCGCTTTCCGGAGGTCAGAAGCAGCGCGTGGCGATAGCGCGAGCCTTGTTACGGAATCCTAGAGTGCTGCTGCTCGACGAGGCTACTTCTGCACTCGACGCTGCGAGCGAAAAGGTAATAAACTATCCCAACTTAGCCATAGAAACACGTGGTACTTTGCAAAACTCCGTAAGGTGCAAGGAATAGTTTTACCACAGCGAGTGTACAGGTTGGAAATAGGCATCTTCTAGGTAAACGCGTCCCATCTCAAGCCACATTATCACTTTCCATCAGTTGTGATTGTGTCAAGCGCTTGCCTTATAATAAATAAAAAAACGTTCATATTAGCTAGGTTTACACAGGACATAGTTGAAAGTTTAGAAACATATATTTTAACAAACTTGCTCGATCCGTACTAAACTTTTTCTTCGTGTAAGTGCTAGTTATCTAGTGAGAGTCTTCGTTCGTTACCACGCTACTGGCAAAACCGTGCCACATACCTCTAACTTTTCGGATTTAATGTGTGTTTGCAATTAAGCATCATTTGCTTTAACGATGAAGGAAAACATCGTGAGGAAACCTGCATGCCTGAGAGTCCTCCGATGTTCTTAAAGGCGTGTGAAGTCTGCCGATCCACATTTGGCCAGCGTGTTGGACTGTGGCCAACCTTCTCATTCTCAAAAGACACCCGTGTTAAAAAATCAGCCAGCAATGGGTTTAATCATGATGATGATGTTGGAACTGTGAATTTTAGCCATAGAGAGAGTCATCCAAGTAACTGATTGTGATAATCACACTGTAGCTATCAATTAACGGTGGTGGTGGTTGATTTGTCGATGTAGAAATATTAACTTCTCGTTATTTCAGGTGGTACAGGCGGCTTTGGAGAGCGCGTCGAAGGACAGGACGACAGTGATCATCGCCCACCGCCTCGCTACAGTGCGGCACGCGGACGTCATCTGTGTCGTTGATGGAGGTAACTTTCCGAAACTTCGCTGTAAAATTATTATAGACGACGTACCATAATATCTTATAGCGTTACTATAAATAAATGAGTATTTATTAACTAGATACTTTGTACAATTCCGCGATAAGTTTCATGAAACATCGTAACAATCGTTTAACTACTTGTTAATGGTCTGTGAGAGCTTGCAGTCATGGCTAGTGGTAGCTCTACCGATATTGCCATGCCGCCAAACGATATAGCGTCTCGATATGATGCCGCGTAGAAATCGATTAGAGTTGCTTCCATTTTAAAATTGCTTCTTCGCTTGCCACTAGGTGAGATCATTGTCAAATGCTACACTACTTATCAATGAATAAAATGATAAGTTGTGCAAAGTTCAAAGTTTGTCATATTTCACAGTAGATTTCTTAGTTGAAAAGCAGCAAAATTGTTACCTACTTTGCCCGAGTTGGTACAGCAAAGTTTTTTTTTAATTAGACGCCTGTGTACCTAAATAGGTATTTACTTACTTTGCAATAATCCGCATCGACTATGAGACAGTAGGGTAATATTGTGTGTTCTAGCTCAAGTCTCTAGATGACGCGGCGCGCCAGCGCGCGCCGGATCTATAAGACTTAAGCTAGAACACACAATATTTTCACAATAGATATCAGTTACAAGAGAATGATCAGGTTATTGTTACTAACTCATGTAGAAAGATGATTCAATGGTTGATTTAGCACATTCTCAACTGATGCAACTACTTACGATACTGAGTTGGAATATTTTATACAAATTCTATTCTTAAGCATCGATTAGATTATTTAGATTTAGAATAATTTATATTTTGTACTGGAACCCTCAAGAACCTACCTAATGCAATTAATGTAGCACTCATCTCAAATTTATGTTAAGCGGAGGTTCAGTTTATGATGGGAGCAAGTTAAAGCGGAACAGGTATGTCAGTTTATTAATATAAGTAATTAGTAACCACACTCCTTTATCGTAAAGTAAAAATTCAAGTGTTGCGGTATAAAGGTTCAAACACGATCGTTCAATTATTCAATCATTCATTTATTCATTTATTCAAGTATTCAACTCATGGTAAGTGGTGTGTCAGTTTAAGATGGAAGCATACTAAACCAGAACAGGTACGTTTGTCAGTTTATTAATATAAGTATAATTAGTGACCACACTCCCTTACCGAACATTCAAGTGTTGCGGTATAAAGGTTCAAAGACAATCGATCAATCATTCAATCATTCATTCATTCATTTATTCAAGTATTCAACTCATGGTAAGTGGTGTGTCAGTTTAAGATGGAAGCATACTAAACCGGAACAGGTACGTTTGTCAGTTTATTAATATAAGTATAATTAGTAACCACACTCCCTTATCGAAAATTCAAGTGTTGCGGTATAAAGGTTCAAAGACGATCGTTCAATCATTCAATCATTCATTTATTCAAGTATTCAAAACATGGTAAGTGGTGTGTCAGTTTAGGATGGAAAGCATGCTATGCCGGAACAGGTAAGTATGTCGGTATATAAGTATCAATAATAATTACTAACCACACTCTTATAATAGAAGGTTAAAATTCAAGTGTTGTAGTATTAAGGTTCATCCAATTCATTCATTCATTCTAGTGTTATGGTATCCCACTAAAGCAAGTGTCCGAGTCAGAGGTGCATGCCCGGGATCGAACCCCTGCCCGACTTATAACCGGAGGCAGCGGACGTCTTAATCACTATGCTATCATGACTCATAGAGTAGATCGAGTTCGGTTGATAGACCTACTATTCCATAAAATACTTACATTAACACTTTTCTACCTAACTATTTTTGCCGATAAAATCATATTTCATATAAGTAAGTACCTATAAGTACTTTTTATTCTCTAAATGGGCGATAATTTTTATAAAATTATTATTAATCGATCCGCTTTTGGTAAGTAACTAATGAAATATTATATTGTATTTTGGCATTACACTATTTCAATTGCTGTAAACATTACCTACATAGTGCATAATATGCATACTTATCTAATGTAGAAATACAGAACAGACGCCATGAGTGTTAAAAAATAATATCAAAGTAGGTATAGTCGGGATACATCATGTGTTAACTAAAAGTGATTCTTTTTCGGTGTCTAATGACTCGTATTGCAGGATTGCATATTTGCAGTTTGCTTCCTAATAGGGAATCCTAAACATGCATGCGGCATCTTATGTATGTGTGTAATAATGAGATCTTTGAATGTCATTCTAATTACTTTTATGTTTAAGAGTCATTATTCTATGCAAATACTATGAACTTTTGACTTTATTGATTGACTATTAGAAGAACCTAAATTCTGTAAGCACTGTTTTCACTACGCATTTCTTTTGTGAGCACTTCAACGAGCAAACGTTTACTTAATTCACTTAAAAAATCATTTTTTAAATTTCAAAAAGCAGTTGTTTAGCTTCAGTATGTATGTATTTTTTTATTTTTTTTATTTTTTACATATTTTAATGAAAGAGTTGTGCATCTACAGAGAAATAATATTTTTTTTAATATTAACTTCTTACCTAATAGTATTTTAAAAAGTTACATTAAGTACATACATGTTTAAATTTCATTTCACCAAAAAATCTTTAATTGTTTCAGAACTAGTTAATAGTATGATGTAACAACATTAAAAAAATGTTTTTTCTATAACAGGGCTTCGAACTTTAGTAATAATCCTTTTAATTCGGATGACGAATTACCTATAACTTCAAATTCAACTTCAAAGAGTAAATCACTCAATAAATTGAAGAAATCAAAAAAGCGGCAGTCAGATTCAGAATCTGAACCGGAACCACCTGTAAAGCGTAAGAAAGCGCTTCAAAAAAAGCCTGTCAAGGCTGCACGTCCTTCATGGGAGTCTGAGGTGAGTTATTACACTTTATTTTTACTGTAAATATAATATTATTACAATTGTTTTCAAGAAATATTAGAATTCTGACTGAATATAAGCATCAACTAAACCCTTTAAGAAGATATTAATGGTTTTTTTACATCATTATATTTAATTATTTAATTATTAGTTAATATTAGCTTAGCACGTTTGAATATGGAGCCTAAGGTCTCAAGTTCGATTCTTGAGCTGGATCAAATAAATTGTTAGCTTTAGGGGAGGTTTCGCAACTCAACTCTGGGTTGTTGAATTTATTGATGGAAACCTATTTATTAATAAACATTTTATTAACTGAGTTAATATTTTTTAATAACTAAAAATATTATTTTTGTCTTTTCAGTACGAAGAAGAAGTGGTGCAAAAGCTTGAACCACTTAAAAATTTTATCACCAAAAAAATAGCATCTGGGTATTCTACCCAGCGAAAACCAGAGAAATTAATAACGGAAGGCGATTATTACTTAGAACTCCGCATCTATAACGCTGCTGAAGCATCAAAGATAAGCCCGGGTAATCGATGGCGTCACGCCCTTTTTACTTATAAGTCATGTATGGATACCAACTCAGAAATTTGGCAGGCAACGAATCGCTTGGTCGCTGCTGCTAAGGAAGATTTTAAAGGGGTTAAACCTACACTATACCCAGCATGAAAATTTTAACTGCATTTTACTAACTTCAAATAATAAGTACTCTTACTTAGTATAATCTCATAATGACTTTTTGTGATATTTGTAATATAACAGTGCAAAAATACTTTTCACATAAGAAAAGTTATATACATAAGTCTAATTGTTTACTTCGCACAGAATTCGATAATGTTCAAATAATTGGAACTGCTTTTAAGAACAGAATACTAAGCTATCGTGTATGTCCATCAAAAAAAATTTTGTTACCTGAGCAATTTTTATCTGAAGTTGTAAATACGATATGTAATTTAGTAAAAAGAAGTCTTGAGAAACATAATGCTCTTAAAATAAATTTTGAACTATTTGCGACTTTTACTTTGCCAAAAAATAATGAAAAATCTTTGAAGTCGTTTAATACTAAATATGTACAAATTTTTCAATCCACAAACATAAAAAATATATATTTAGAGTGTGTAAAAAGCCTGCTTAACAAATTATCAGAGTTTGAACATTCAGAATCAGGCTGGTCTTTTGACTCTTTGAATAATTTAGAAGTAAACATTAATAAATATAATCCTTTAAGGACAGGCTCCTATATTCCACTACCAATAAAAATTCTGAAAACTAGATCTTGTGTAAATATTAAAAATAGTGATGATAAGTGTTTTCTGTGGAGTATATTAGCACATATGTATCCCACCGATAAAAACTGTAATAGAGTATCTTCATATCCTCATTATTCAAAAGTTTTAAAAACAGATGGTATGTCGTTTCCACCATCTTTTGAGGATATCACATTATTTGAAAAAAATAATTCTGACATAAGTGTTAATATATACAGTTTAGAAAAAAATGGTGATATTAACGGACCTCTGTACAAAACCAGCAAGCGTAAACTTGTTCATGTTAATTTGCTTTACATTACTAAAAACAATAAAAGACATTTTTGTTTGATAAGAAACTTTGAACGGTTGGTTCATAGTCAACTTACTAAAAATAAGTCTAAAATTTTTTTATGTGAGGAGTGCTTCATTTATTTCAATTCAGAAGAAAAATTATGCAAACATAATTGTGCTAGAATTAAAACTGTTCTTCCAGAGAAAAATAGTAAATTATATTTTGATAATTATGAAAGAACTCAAAGAATACCAATTGTGATTTATGGTGATTTTGAAAGTTTATTAAGAGAATATTCTGATAAAAGTAAATCTGGGCATACTGAAACCATACAGGTTCATGAAGCCACATCTTTCGCGTACTATATTTGTTGTGAATCTAAACCTGAACTTAATGAACTGGTTTCATACATAGGAGCTAACTGTGCTCAAAAATTTGTAGAAACAATTTCAAATGATGTCAAACGATTACATGCAATTTTGTTAGAAAATAATCCCATGAAACTACTTACTGAAACTGAAAAGAAATGTTTTCATAATGCAAAAGTTTGCTGTATATGTAAACAAAAATTTACATCCACAGATAAAATTGTAGCAGATCACGATCATTTTACAGGGGAATATAGAGGCGCGGCTCACAACATTTGCAACTTGAGTGCAAAGAAATGTCCTTTTATACCTATTATATTTCATAATTTAAGTAATTACGATTGCCATCTTTTTATTAAAGAGTTAGCGAGTATTAATGGTCGTATAAATATTATTCCAAAAAATAAAGAAAAATACATATCTTTCACAAAATTTATATCAATTGATTCAAAAACTGCTGCTCAGCTGAAATTCATCGATTCTTTTAATTTTCTCAGTTGTAGCTTAGATAAATTAGCTAGATCTTTACATCAAGACGACTTCGTAAACTTGCGTAGGTATTACAGTGATCAGTATTTATTTGATTTGATTTGCAGAAAGGGTGTGTACTGCTATGATTATATAGACTCTTTAAAACGTTACGATGAAACTGAGTTACCAAAACGAAAACATTTTTTTAATAAACTTACTTCAGAACTTATTTCGGAAGAAGATTATAAACATGCATTGAAAGTTTGGAAAACTTTTAAAATAAAAAATTTAGGCGAATATACAGATTTATATTTAAAATGTGATGTACTATTACTAGCAGATAGTTTTGAAAAATTCAGAAAAATTAGCTTAGCAACCTATTGCTTAGATCCGTGCTATTATGTTTCTTCACCTTCTTTAAGTTGGGATGCAATGCTTTTGCATACCAATGTAAAATTAGACCTTATAACTGATGTGGAGATGTATCAAATGATTGAAAAAGGTATACGAGGTGGTCTAGCTCAGTGTTCTTTAAGGTATGCTAAAGCTAACAATAAATATATGTCTGACTATGATATCAACAAATCAAGTAGCTTTTTGGTATATTTAGACTGTGTGAACCTGTATGGTTATGCAATGATGATGAAACTTCCTACAAGTAATTTTAAATTTTTGAACAAAGACCAAATTGAGACTTTTGAAATTGATTCTATTACTGTTGATAGTAACATTGGTTATATACTTGAAGTAGATCTTAGTTATCCATCTGAAATACATGACGCTCACTCAGATTTACCATTT
Source organism: Maniola jurtina (assembly GCF_905333055.1). Classification (NCBI taxonomy): domain Eukaryota; kingdom Metazoa; phylum Arthropoda; class Insecta; order Lepidoptera; family Nymphalidae; genus Maniola; species Maniola jurtina. Next base: position 14,527,647 of record NC_060041.1, read on the forward strand.
GCTGCTGAAAAATTTACACCTTTTGGTCATAGAAATGCCAAGCTTATTGCAAATTTATACGACAAATGTTCCTATGTTATTCACTACATCCATTTAAAAGAATGTCTTAAAAACGGTCTAAAATTGTTAAAAATTCATAGAATTCTATCATTTGAACAAAAAGAATTTTTGAAACCATATATTGAATTGAATACCTCTTTGAGGCAAAAAGCAGAGTCTGAATTTGAAAAAGACTTTTTCAAAAAACAAAATAATGCTATTTTTGGTAAAACCATAGAAAATAAAAGAAAACAAGTAAATGTAAAACTTGTTAATACATGGACAGATAAGAATAATAAGACAAACAGGATTATTGGAGCAGAAAAGTATGTAAGTGCGCCTAACTTTAAATGTTTGTCGATATTTACAGATAATTTGGTTGCAATCCAATTAGAACAAACGAAATTAATTTTGGATAGACCAATTTATGTGGGGTTTACTGTTTTAGAGTTAGCTAAAACACATTTATATAACTTTCACTATTCTATAATGAAACCATTATATAAAGAAAATATTGAACTTTGTTATACTGATACTGATAGCTTACTATATCGCATATATACTGATGATTTTTATTCAGACATGAAAAAGAATATTAAGTTTTTCGATACCAGCAATTTTAGCAATAAAAATGTTTACAATATCCCTCAAGCAAATATGAAAATTCCGGGGTTTTTTAAAGATGAGATGGGTGGAGATGTTATTGTTGAATTTGTTGGCTTACGAGCAAAATTGTATTGTATTGAATCACAAAAAATGTCTATTAAAAAGGCAAAAGGAGTGACAACATCTGTTACCAAAAGGTTGGATATAGATAAATACAAAAATGTGTTATACTACAATCAATCAGTCAGAAAGAATATGTGTGTTATTAGATCTAAAAATCATAATGTATATACCCAAAAAATTAATAAGTTAGTTTTAAATAGTGAAGATGATAAAAGACAAATTTTAAAGAAGCAATTTAAAACGTTGCCGTGGGGGCACTACAGTACAATTTTTTAGTTGTTAATTTGTACAAGATTTTATGTTATTCATTACTGTGCAATTTTGATTGTTCATGTATGCATGCAAATATTGAAATAAATATTTACTACTCATCATCACTGTCATTTTATTATTTTACCTTTTAGTTTTTTATTTTTATATTTATCGAGATCAATAACTTGAGTTATAGTGATATCATAGCAGGTGATAATGTTTGCTTACTGACCTTTACGTTTGTTTAAATAGACCTTCAATTTCAACATTATATCCTTATCACCTTGGTCAAGAAATGAAAATGCAGTAAGCAAACATTAAGCAAAATTAAAAAACCTTTACATTGAAGGGAATCGAACCCTTGAAATATTTGAAAAAACTTGATTGTACTACCTAATATTTACATGGAATACGTTAATATTATTAGGTACTTAGTACAATCATAATGTTTTCAATTAATAGTTTAAAATTTAAAAAAACAATTTTATTCTTTTAACCACGTTTATTTCATAAATAATGAATTCATGCTACAGCTCCTTACTCTAAAAAACACTATTTTTATAAACAAAAAATATGATGATATTTAAAAATAAGCAAATTACATTTCAACAATAGTTCACATTTATATGGAGTGAGTAATTTTTGACATTATTTTACCTATCAAATTTTCTGTAGCATCCATAACTTCATCGTAATTATCCTTGACTACATACTGTGCACTAACACTAGGAGTATCACCATTTATATTTTCATCTTGTTCTCCTCCATTTAGTCCATAAATATTTATTTTTATTAAATGAAGCCGTCTTCCAGTTGCTTTGCGAATAACATAGGATGTTGATGTAGAAGTCGGGGGTGAAACAGGCTTCAATAGTGATAAACTGCATTTTTTCTTTTTTTTCATCTCCTTACTAGATGCTTGAACTGGTTCTGCTGCTTGTTTTTGAGCTAAATCCTCGCAAAGTCTCTGAAATTCAGTTTCCGCGAACCCGTTTACATCTTGTGCGTAGTAAAAAGGATTTGTTAGATTTTCGTTGGGTAAGATAGGAGTCGACATAATTCTGAAACAAAAAGAAAAATAATTAATAAATAACGGTAAAAAAATACATGCTTTATTAAAAGTCAGCACATTGTTATAAAATAATTATAATAACTTACCAAGTAAAATACTCGATATTTATTATGATAAAATTATGAGCGCGGCTACTGTTTTCTTCGGGAGCTGTAGCAGGAATGAAGCTTTAATAAATAATAATTAATCTAATACTGTCTTGCGATCTAAAACGATGTAATTTGAGCAAAACGAAAACATAATGCTTTAGTGACACAGCATCACATTCCAAGTTTTTCCCGAGAGCTGTAACAGGAATGAACATGCATCGATAGTAAAATCTTATATAATCTTGTATTCTCAAATGGGTAATTTGAGCAAAGTGAAAACAAATCTTTAGTGACACAGCAACGCATTCCGAGTTTACACGTGTATGGTGTCATTTCTTTAAATTGGTTATTAACATTATGTTACATTTTAGTTATAAAATTATATAGAATATAATGTGAAGACTTTATAACAGGATTTTATCTTTTTTAACAGAAAACACAATGAAGTTGATCAAACAACCAGTAACATTGGAAATTAACAATTTAAATATAGAAGCGTCATCAATCCAAAAAAGGCATAGTTTGCTATTGCCCGATACGATTCGCTGTATAATATGTGGACCGTCAAATTGTGGCAAAACAAACACAATGTTAAGCTTATTACTACATCAAAATGGTCTCAAGTTTCAAAATGTTTACCTATATTCTAAAACAACATTTCAACCAAAATATTGTTTTTTGAATAAAGTTTTAAGCATGGTTCCAGCTGTTAAGCTCTTTACCTTCAAAGATGATAAAGAGGTTATTCCTCCTACTGAAGCCTTGAAAAATTCTGTATTTATTTTTGATGATGTTACTTGCGAGAACCAAGTAAATATCCGAGATTATTTTTCAATGGGTAGACATAAGAACATCGACTGTTTTTATTTGACTCAAACATATTCTAAGATACCAAAACAATTAATTCGAGATAACGTAAATTTTTTAATAATTTTTAAACAAGATGATATAAATTTGAAACACATCTATAACGAACATGTCAATTCTGACATGACTTGGTCAGACTTCAAAAAATTATGTTCAGATATATGGAAAGATCCATACACATGTTTAATAATTAACAAAGATTGTGAATTAAATAACGGTAGATATAGAAAATCTTTCGACGTTTTTGTAAAATTTTGAATGAAATTATTTAAACAGATTGTAATTTAAAATTAGTTTCATTTTAATTTTTACTACATAGTTCAATGGTTGTGTAAAATAATTAAAAAAAGAAATGGAAACAAGTTTGAAAAAAGAGTTAATTAAATCAGTAAAGGCTATTAAAAGTAAAGTAAAAAGATTACGTGATGAAGATGAAGAGTTAGAACTGAGGCGGAAAAAAATATTTAAACCACTGTCTGATCCTTTGAAAGCAATTGTTACACTAAGTAAATATGCTACAAACAAATCTTATCATGAAACTAATTGTAACAACGCAAGTGTTGAAAATAATCAATCGCCTGAAGTTCCAAATATAAACTCAAAACAAGATGGTGATATTGAAATTACTCACAACGATAATAACTTTGAAGAAAATCCGAAAAAACAAGAGGAAATGTCTGAACCTTTGGAATTTCTAAATGATGAAGTCAACATTTCCGAAACACTGGCAGACAATGATCTGTTTGGCGAGCAAAGCAATGTATCTATACCATTTGGTATACGTCGCATTAACAAAAAATTGATGATAGGAAATACCCCCGTCAAATTTTCAACTGTAGATGATATGTCTTCAAACAAATTAACTTTTATTACTATTGATGATAAAAGTTATGAACTAACTGCTGGTTTAATAGAACTTTTATTAAGAAATAAACCAAACTTGAATAAAGTAACTGAAAGTGATAAAATCACATATAAAGATATCTTAATTAGTACTAGTGCTCATAAAAGGGATTACAATCCTGCTAATCAAATTAAAGGTGACAAAGGAAAAAAATATTCTCAAATCATCAAACCATTATTTTATGAAAAGGATATGTGTGAAACAAACAAATTAAAGTACGGTGGTAGGCTACCAGTTTTAAAGAAATACAAAACTGATACTGATCTCATCTATTGGGATGATCCAAATGAGTTAATTGAAAGATTAAGATTGATTATTGCGTCCAGAGACGCTGGCAACACTAATCATGATAATGAAATTCTTTCGATTATTGAAGAGTTAAAAGAAGCGGGTATAATAAAAGAATAAAAGAAAGCACATTTATGGAGCGTGTTCAGTATTGATAAGCAGGTTGAACATGAAAGTTGATAAGTTTGGACATCATGTTAATAAGATGCGAAGAATGAAAGGAGTGTTATTAGAATGCGCTTTGAAGTGTACAAACAATAATTTGGATGCTCAGCATAAAAGAGTAAAAAATCTTGCGCAGCCGGTAGATTCTAACGATTGTGTTACAAAAGAATACGTTGATGTTTTGGCAGAGAATCTTTCAAAAAAAATATCATCAATTAATCAGTTTATTACAGAAATAAATATTAAAGTAAGTAATTTGATCGAAATCACCGAGGCTAGTAAAGTAAAACATGAGCAAAAACAGCGTCGTAAATGAAATACATAAAAATGCAAGAGTAAACTTTCCTCGTCGACATGTTGTCATGAGAGATATAGACGATTTATGGCAAGCTGACTTGATTGATATGAAATCTCTTTCGAAACAAAATTCAGGTTATAAATATATTTTAGTTGTAATTGATACATTCTCAAAATATGCTTGGGCATTTCCACTAAAGTTTAAAAATAAAGATCAGGTCTCTAAAGCGTTTGAATCTATATTAAAGAAAGGACGTATTCCAAAAAACCTTCAAACAGATTTTGGAACTGAGTTTTACAACGAAAATTTTAAAAAGATAGTCAAAAAGTTTAACATCAATCATTATTCTACATATTCCACTAAAAAAGCTTCTATAGTTGAAAGACTTATAAGAACTTTAAAAAATAAAATGTATAAACAATTCAGTTTCCAAGGAAACTACACTTGGACTAAAGGTGTGCTAGAAGAAATAGTTGAAAATTATAACACCTCTAAACATAGAACGATCGGTTTATCTCCTAACGCAGTTAATGAAAATAATAAGAAACTTATACTTCAAAGATTTAATGTAGGAAAACAGTTAAAAATCCTTAAGAAGAGAAATTTAAAAGTTGGAGATTTTGTGCGGATTAGTAAGTATAAAGGTGTTTTTGAAAAAGGTTACACTCCTAATTGGTCCACCGAAATATTCCGTATTAAAAAAGTACAGAAAACGAATCCTGTTACTTACCTTATAGAAGATGCTAAACATCAGCCAATTTTGGGCTCATTTTATGCAGAAGAACTTCAAAAAACAGAAAATCCTAATGTCTATCTTATTGAAAAAGTTTTAAAAAGAAAAGGAAACAAGATATTTGTAAAGTGGTTAGGATTTCCATCGAGTGAAAATAGTTGGATAGATAGAACGAATATTTTATAACTAACTAGTTCCCAATTTATTTATTGTTATTTAAGTGATAGTATAGTTATTTTACATTCATTGTAATAAAAGTAATGAAAGAGAGCAGTATTCTCAATTGGTTTATAAATCATTTACCATTTGAACTTCATCTACCTGGATATAATTACTGTGGTGCTGGTACAAAATTGTATAAAAGGCTTGCACGGGGAGATCAAGGTGTAAATAAATTGGATGAATATTGTAAACAACACGATATTGCATACGACTTGTCAACTTCATTAAGTGATCGTCATAAGGCTGATAAAATATTGATGAAAAGGGCTAAGCAACGTGCTTTAGCATCTGATGCAACTTTGGGAGAAAAGATAGCAGCAAATTTAGTTAATAAAGCTATGATAGCTAAATTGTATACCGGGTCGGGACTGACTAGTAAAGCCAACAATTCTAAAACAGTGTCGCCAAAAAAATCCGCTTCAGGCACTGGTTTGAAAAAACACTTTAAACATGTTGTTGCTCATGCAAAAAAGCATGTGCAAAAAATGAAACCCAAATGTAAGAAAATGGCTATAGAATTAGCCATAGCAGCGGCTAAAGAATTGACTAAAGACTCGTCAATAAAACTTCCTCGAATTATACCAATTCCAAAAACTGGTGGAGTACTTCCTTTGATACCTATTTTTGCCGGATTATCTGCTGCGGGTAGCTTAGCTGGTGGTGCTGCAGGAATCGCTAAAGTTATAAATGATTTGAAAGACGCTAAAAAACGTTTTACAGAATTAAAGAGGCATCATGAAAAAATGGAAACCCTCCATATAGGCAAAGGTTTACATATCAAACCGCATAGAGGTAGTTTAGGAATTTACATTTCAAATGAAAAAAACTAAGAGAAAGGCTACCCAAACGAGCGCTCACCAATATCGACATCATCAACCATTCGCAAGACATTCCTTACTTTCGAGGGGTGTTTATGAGAGATGAGATGCCAAAACATCCTTTTCGAAAAGAATGTGGTATAGTTAATTTGGATAGCTCCAATAATCCTGGCTCTCATTGGGTAGCCTATGCAAAAGTAAATAATGAAATTCAATACTTTGACAGCTATGGAAATTTAAAACCACCTAAAGAGTTAATTCAATATTTAGGAACTGGTATGAGTTATAATTACAAAAATTTTCAAGGTAGTCATCCTTATAACTGCGGTCATCTATGTATAAAGTTTTTAAGAAGTTTTTGGAATACACAAAATAAAATGTATAAATAGTTCAGTAAAATCAGTAAATATTTAGTTTACGATCATGTCTGTAACAATCACTATTACCGGGCACAAATCTGTGTTGGAATCATTTTTTCAACCTCCTCTTATTCTCGATGGTGAATATGAATGCGGTTTATTATATTTTTCTGCTCTGAACTCAATACCAAACATAAATCATAGCAATAACATATTTGCATATGGTGATGAATGTAAATATTTAAAAATTCCATATGGTACTTATGATTTATATGACATAAGAGAATATCTTGCGAGTAAGTTAGACAACTGTGAAATTGAAATAAAACCAAATAATAATACTTTAACATGCTCGCTTTTTTGTTCCAAAACTGTACATTTTGACGTAGAAAACAGTTTAGGACGCTTACTTGGTTTCCCAAATGTAAAACTTGAAGCAAATAAATGGCATGAGTCTGTTAATCCAGTTAACATTCTTCCCTTGTCTGTCATCAGGATCGAATGTGATCTTATATTCGGATCATTTAATAATGGGTTTGCATCACATATTATTCATGAATTTATTCCTAACGTTCCTCCAGGATATCGATATATAGAAATTCCAAAAAATATTATTTATCTTCCTGTTAATAAGAGTAATATATCATCCGTAACTGTTAAAATCATTGACGAAAACGGTAACAATATTGATTTTAGAGAAGAAAATATCCAACTGAGACTTCATTTACGTAGAGCAAAATGATAGTGTTTAATAAAACACTTGGATATGAGGTGAAAAGAATCAATCATTTGCGTGCTACTAGAGCGCGTACACGTATTAAAGCAAATCGTAATATTGTAACAAAAAGAAACAAAGATTTTCTCCGATCACTCGGATTCAAAGTATGAATATTCTAAATATTAATAACACCCCAGTATTCGATAATTCTATCGAAAGTTATGAGATCCACACGTACAATCCATACAATAACAGCTTTAAAGAAAATGATGAAATTCGCATTCCAATACATCAGCAAGACATATACATATTACCATGTAATAGTTCAATTTATGTTGAAGGCTTTGCCACAGTGACTGGAAAAGATCAATCGGGGAAAGAAATAAAGAAACCTGTAAATTTTACTAATAACCCTGTTATGTTTCTATTTCAAGACATAAGGTATGAAATGAACGGTATTGAAATAGATCGCGTAAGAAACCCTGGAATAACCACAACATTAAAATCATACATATCGATGAATGAGGGGGATAGCAAAGTCGCAGCATTGTGGGGTTGGCAAATGGATGGTTTTAAAATGACAGAGGGATATTTTAATGCTGTTATACCATTGAATAAAATAATGGGATTTGCCGAGGATTATAATAAAATTATTATAAACTGTAAACATGAACTTATTCTGAATAGAAGTAATAGTAATTTAAATAGTGTAACAATTCACAAGGATGATAATATAGATATAGAAGTACGAACAATTCAGTGGCGTGTGCCGCATATAAAAGTTTCGGATCGTGAAAGACTCTCACTACTTAAGTATTTAGAAAAAGACAAACCTATTCAAATAGCATTCAGAAATTGGGATTTATATGAATATCCTTTACTTCCTAAAACTACAAAACATTCGTGGTCAATTAAAACTACTTCTCAACTTGAAAAGCCTCGATATGTTATTTTTGGTCTACAAACTAATAGGAAAAACAGTAAGACTAATGATAGTTCTATATTTGATCATTGCAAATTAACGAATGTAACACTGTTTTTAAATTCACAGTATTACCCATACGATTCACTTAATTTGAAATTTGATGAAAATAAATACAGTATATTATACGAAATGTACACTCAATTTCGTCAGTCTTATTATAATCTTCCTGTTGACCCGTTGTTTGATCTGATCACATTTAAAGAAAAGGCACCACTGTTTGTAATTGACTGTTCAAGACAAAACGAGAATTTAAAGACAGGACCTGTAGACGTACGTTTGGAAATTGAAAGTTCGCAAGATATCCCGGATAAAACATCAGCATATTGTCTTATAATAAACGATCGCCTCTTTGAATATAAACCCTTAAGTAATATTGTTCGCAAGTTGTCATGAGTGTCATCATTGATGTACAAGGATTCAAGACGGATTCCAATGAGTTTATAGTAAAAGAAATAGCTATATTGTGTAATAACCATATCCAGACTTATTTAATCAGGCCACCATACCCATTTTATAATTTAACGAAAACGGAAAGAAAACAAGTTTGTTGGATAGAAAAAAACAGAGGAATACATTGGAAAGAAGGTTTTATTTCATACTTAAACTACAAAGATTATGTAAACATGAATAATTATTTAAATAATAAACGTGTTTATGCTAAAGGTGTAGAAAAAGTGCAGTGGATATCGAAAATGTTTGGTTGCGATAGTGTTTATAATTTGGAAGATAAATCTTGCCCTAGCTTATTAAGTTTGTATGAACAATACGAAACGAATAGTGATGTGTTTAGTTGTTTATACCATCCTTCAATATGTGCATTAAAAAACGTGCTTGTTTTAAGAAAATGGTGTCTCGATAATAAAATTTTCTAAAAAAATATATATCTAGTAGTTTTTATTTACTTTCCTTTTGTTAAGGGTTGATTAGTAATATAAGTATGACTAGCAAAGTATAGTCAATATTTTTATTAGTTGTTGATTAATACGACTTTAGTTTATTCATGTACATGGTCTAAGAAAGTCATTCCTTTTCAAAAACTCAAAGTAATCATCATAATTATAAACAAATAAAAATGATATTAAAAGTTAATGATTTAGTTGACGTTGTTATTGTAAAATGGAATTTGTGGGGGCTGCATCATGTACATATATTAAACTATAAGGAATACGATGGTATTCTGATATCAACGATCTCAAAGAAATCCAACATTTATTATCAAGGTCTTAAAGTTTCCGCACGCGTATTAAGAATAAATAATAAGTATGTTGACTTGATACCATCAGCTGATTAATGTGTAACTAAAACCGTCTGATTTTCATAAATAACCTTATAAACCTGAGTCATTAGGATTTATCTGAAATTGACACATTAAAAGTAATTTGTTGAACGATTTAAAATAAACGATTACTTATATAAATCCAAATAATTCTAAAATGAGATGTCAATAGCGATGTAGGCTATCCAAGAATAATATCACCATTGAATCATCTTCGAGGAGTTTGTGACAACCTGATCATTCTCTTGTTACTGATTATATTTAACATCGATCGTGAAATTGGAAGTTGTAGCTCACGTCTATACGATGCGCGGCGCGGTGCAGCTACACCGCTAGACGCGCCGCGCTTTATCTAGAGACGTGAGCTACAACTCCCAATTTTACCCTACTTGAGACAATACTTTCTTGAGTTGAACTTTGACTCTCGTTAAATATCTACTTCTTTGCAGGTGTCATCGCAGAAAGCGGTTCTCATGAAGAGTTAGTCCGCAAACGAGGCTTATATTGGGAGTTACTACAGCAGCAAGGTCCCACTGAGGTCAACTCGTGACAATGACAACCATTCGATCTTGATATTCGCCATTTTGTGGTCGCCATTTTATGTGATCTCTTAATGAGATATGAGGAATTGTCATAGTGCCTTTTGATCTGGTATCAAATACTTTATACTCTTATGATGTTATATATGCCTACTTTTGTATTAGTAAATTTAATTAGTTGATGTATGAAAGTGACCTTTGTATTGTTTTTTACTTAGCAAGTTATATTGATTTGTAACATGGAGCTAGGAATCAGCTTAGCCTATGTTTGTACTGATTAAATTGCATTGTTGCATTTATTAACGACTATTTGATTGATAATAATGAGCTTTAGAACCTGGAGTGGAAAACTACTAATATAATAATATGCAAATAATTATCATCTAGGAAAATGGTCCCCTTTATATCAGCGTGGGTTACAGTAAATCTCAAGTCGGTACAAATAAATATAGTAGGTATAGCGTAAATTTTACACAATGTAACTCATAAAAATTATGTAATAAACATCACAACTCTTATTAGGAATTAAGATAAATAAGCTATTGACTGTGATTTGAAATTTATTTATAAGTAACTTTAAAAGTGTCTTAACATTAGCGACTCATTCTACTTATTTAAAAATGTAAAAATCAATCATGATTTTGTGATAATTTTATTTTAAGTAAAAAATTATAAATCGTAAGAACAAGAGTTTTGTATTTTATTTACAACCTCTACCTGTAAGTTATTAATTGCCTCGATTTTTCGCAATGGAGCTATCACGGAGTATTGCAAATGTTAGCTACACAATATCTTCTTTGCAAAATCCTGCAATCAATTTAGATGAGCGTTACAAATACTCAGAATTCAAGGTTGTGTTAAACAATGAAACTCATTTTCGGAAGAAATAACTTTATTACCAAAAAGTCAACAACCTATAACTAATTTTACAATAATGGACCCAACGAACTAGAAGGAATATTTCGTTGTTATCAATTACGTAACTAGTTTTAAAACTTGGAAAATGAGCACTTTTTATATCTAGAATAAAATTTATTGGTAAATATTCGATTAAAACTTACAACCATTTGAATTATTTCTACGGAGCGAGGAATTTCTTGGAGTATGCGCGCTCAATTAACTGGTGTCTCTACAACAGTTTCATCTCCCGCAAGTTAATTGCTTTCCGACGCAACTGTTGTGAAGACAGAAGTTGTTTGCGCGCCCTAATAATATGTTGCTTGGCAACAACTAGTATCACACGGTTATCTATTAGAAAATCTGTTTACCTACTCTGCGTGCTTCAATAATAAGCAATTTATTTATCTCTCTTAGTTGTTTATAATTTATTGGTCTCATGCTTGCACTGAGGTCACAGTGTAAAAAGATTATATTGGAAAGACTAAAGGATGCCGTCTCACTAGCATACCTACAGTTCCCGGTCAAATATTTTCTAGAGTTAGAGGCCAGTCATAGGGTCATCCTAAATTGTTTGCCAATTCGTTAAGTCATCCACTGATTTGCTTTTCAATAATCTAGACAATAGCTTCAGAGATAGCCAGACAAAGTGAACTGAAGACTTACACCTAGTGAGACTGCGCCTTAATTTGTGATCTACCTATCTAAGTTTAAACTATGTAGTTACATCTTAAATGTAAAGGCTATCTTTTCTAAGGCATCTTTTTATCAATGTTTAATTTTTTTAATGTGGCAAATTGGTGAAGCTAAAAAAAATCCTGAACATTTCAAAGTTTATCATTTATAACCACTATTCGTCCGATGGTCGTATTAGGATCTTCAAAGCAACTTCAAAGGCGAAATCTTGTACTTTACAAATGTCCGCGAATATGAAATCATTCAATTTTACTTTATTTTCATAATTTGACTTAACTTTGCATAATTCCGCAAATACTAAATTGTTCTTTATGCTACTCAACTATACAAAAATGTTATTTCTTATCTATAACAATTGTTTTTTCACTACCATCATTACAATAGTTAGCTACATACGTTACTCGAACTACACGACCGCGGTTCCATAATCTAGTCTTTTTCAAAACGACTGAAAAAGGAGTGTTATGTTAAGGGTTCATGTGTTCTTAAATGTGAACGTCTTTATTTTACCATAACTTCTAAATGCCTGAACAGGTTTGGATGTAAGGGGTGTCGTTAGCATCCTTTCATCATTCCGAGTGACACTGGCCATTAATTTTTTGAAAAACAAATAATATTGCAACTGTATGGTGCCATTTTCAAATGTAAAAATTTTGGCTTCTTAGTTCGTTTTTTGGCGGGGCAGTTATGTCTTAATTTTTTTTGTTACAACTTTTTTAATGCCTGGACTGAATTATTGTAAAACCAGAACTGTTATCCCTTAGTTTGAATCTTAAGTAAAATCTAATGCTGCTCTCATTAGTATACAGTTACAGTTATCCTATCTAGGCAACTCATCGCCCTCATAATCCTCATCATCGTTACCGTGACGGTCGGTGGTGATTGCTGCTAGAAGTAGTGCTTGCGCAGGCGCTATAAATACTGCGGGGAGACGAGCGAGGCCGGACGCGGAGCATAGTGTTGCCGAAATCCATTCTAGGAAGATAGAACGAGCACTATTACTACAGTAAAACCACCGTCAATCAAAAAACCAGAAAATTCTAAAAAAAAGGTCGAACATGCAATATAAGTACGCAAAAACTTCCTTCTTTTAAAAATTCTAATACATTCAGATATTTTATATTAGACCTTAATAAATCTTTAGCAGAAGCTTTCTGAGATTTGAATCCTTTGATGAAATTTGTACGTCAAAGTTAATCAAACTAACACTAAGTTTTTTTATACTGAAACCTAGTTATGTTTTTGAAACTGTTCCCATTTTTATGTTTTTAGTCAAACACTTGAAAGGAAGAAATATGCCAGACAGACCCATTTTTCGCATTTTATCTATATTCAGTCTAAATTACACAAAAAATGTATGTAATTATTAACTTTTAGTTAAATTTAGGGTCACGCAAGGAAGTATTTTGTCACCGAAACTTTTTCTAGTTTCTATAAATGAACAATGTAAATTTGTGTATCGAACCAATATCAATCAAGGTCTTTGAATTAATATTTCATAGTTATACATGTCACAAAACATAGACGAAAGACATAATAAATTTAATTTGCCAGAATTTGGTACAATTTGATTCAAAAAAATTGGAGTGAAAACTATTTTGCCCTGACATATTCAAGTAAATACATTAAGTGTGCAAATGGAGTTCATCACAGCACAATACAACATGAAGGTTAAAGATTCACAGTTAATAATAAACTCATATGTCAATGAACTTAGTAATCTTGATAGAATGAGCATGAGAAAGAGTAGGTATGTAGTAAATTGACTTTCTCACCAATATGAATGGACTTGGGGGTAGAAACTAACAATAAGGCTTGAGCTTCGTTCAACGTCAACATTCCACATTTGACGTAGAGATAACTTGAGGTAGCTACTGTTGTCAACCAGCTTATTACTGCAAACGAACATGACAAAATATTCAATCCAATTATGTAGGTACAATTATTTATAGGCGAAACTTTTATTTTTTGGAAAGATTCACAGTTTAAAGTACGTTATATTTAAGATATTACTTAGACAAAGGCAACAAGCACTTTATTAATTGGCATTAGTAAAGCTATTTAAAAACTATTACTAATTGATATTAAAATATTATTATATTGAAATGAAAATATACTAAAAAAAATTGGCAATAGCCTAAGACTTCGGTCCGGGGTTCAATACCAGGGATGCATTTCTATCATTTCAGAGTTGTGTGTATTTTAAGCAATCAAATATCATATTTTGCTTTAACGGTGAAAAAAACATCGTGAAATTTCTTGCATGCTCGCGAATTTTCCACAATGTTCTCAAATATGTGTGATGCCTGCCAATCCAGACTCGGCCAGAATAGTGGGCTATGGTCTAAAACCTTTACATTCTGAGAGGAGACCCGTGCTGATGATTAAAAACCAAAAAGAATATTGGAGCAATTCAGCAACCCTGTGGTACACCCTAAACTTACCTAAGAACAGTGTTGCCATCACATCAGTAATGTACAGACTGCCTTCTGCTTCTCGCAGCAACTGGCAACATTCCGTGTACAATATCACGAGAGCCGATAGTTTGCTGCTTCGAGGGTCTAAAATAATGGGAACAAAGATTTAAGACTGGGCTATCATCAATTTATTGAATAATTTACTATTTTGTTCCTGAATATAAAACAGTTCTTACGGGATTTTAATAAACCATAATCCACCACGAAGTAGTGGGCATCGTCTAGTCTCTTCCACTGCTGCTCCACAAGTGGAAAGGGGGTGATGAGGAAGGTGGACCCTGTTGGTCCTCATCTACCCCCTTTCCACCATCTTCTTCAGGTCATCAGTTTAGCGGCATCTTACACTGCGCTTACCGGTACGTGGTCTCCGGTCCAGAACACTTACCTAATAGATACATTTTAATCTCAATTATTTCTAGCTGTCACTTACCAATTCCAGTTTTTTGTGCCAATGTGCCAAGCGTGAACGGTACGAAAGCGGTCACAGCCGTTATCAGCACACGTTTCAGCAAAGGCACTGGGATACGGCCACACTGAAAAAAAAACAAATTATTTTGCATGCCAGAAATGCTTCCAATAAAAAAACATTCATCCGCAATTATGCCAAAATAAAAGGATTTGTCTGTTTGTAGCACATGAAAAAATTTCAGTTCCTACTGATCTCGGTCTGGGGCACGCAGCTCTAACCTCTCCAAGTAATAGCAATTAAATATTGATTTAGATATTGAATAATGAATTAGATATTGAATAATGAAGAAGGAAAACATTGTAAGGAAACTTGCAGTGCAGGTCCTGCATAAGTAGGTACCAGACAGTTCTCGATGTTCTTAAAGGTGTGTGAAGTCTGTCAATCTGCACTTGGCCAGAGGGGTGCTTCTATAAGCTAGACACTTCCGTTCCGCGAGAGAATGCTCAGTAGAGGGCTACCGATTGGTTGAAATGTTAATGAATGTACTGCTTGTCAAATGAGTTGAGCTTGTGAAGCTATCATGCTTGAGAGATACGCACCAGTACAAGATGAGCTAGAGGTGACAGCACAAAGGATGAGGCGTAGTTAAACGCGGCCAAGGCGGGCGTCACACCGTCGTTGCTCAGCGACAGAGGCAGCCACGCGCACGGCCGCGCCACGGACGCTAGCATTGCGCTGAAATACACCAATGGTTATCATAAAAATGCAAACAGTAGCTCGTATTGCGTATAAATGCAACTATCATTAATCGCAATCGTTTTGACTGGCTGAATTTATGGTATTCTTGTTGCAATTATACATTGTAGCCAATATTAAGCGAGCGTCAATCAATCAGAATGGTTGCTGTGGTTGCAATCGTGATATTGTAGCTGTAATTCTCAATCGAGCAGAAGGCCAAACTATGTGGTCGTGTGACAATTGACTGCGGGAGCCGGAGCGCCACGACAGAATTGTTTGCACAACTTCGATGTATGACTTTGATCGCTGTCTGACGAACACAACACCACACTCACGGCGCAATTCAGTTTGTTTGCACTTTTAAAAGAAAAAGAACATGAAAGACTTCTTGGTAACTACTTAGTAGGTACCTAAAGTAGGGCTAATTTAATACATCATTCATCTTCACAAACAGAACCATACTTCGCTGTATGTTTGTCTTTGTGCTTGCAACGCTGCGGTACCCAACTGTCGTTTCACGCGCTGCTTCGTAAACGGAGAAAAGACACAACGCCTCGCGTCTCTTTGAATGAACTCTGCAATGTGTAACTTCACGCAATAAGTCTACATACTAAGTACGTTCACGCCACACAAGCGGTGTGCCATGTCTCATACATTTCCAGACATTACAACGCTGTGGTACGCGCACATGCTTACATCTACGCTTACGCAGCTGGTGTGTTTCAGCTTTTATCGTGTGACCTGCACGTTCAGCATCGCACGATAAACTCCAATCTATTGTGATCGCGGTCAATCTAGTGTGAAAAGCTCACCCCTCAATAACGCGTCGGTCCAGCGCGACCGCGAGCGCGTTTACGCTGACGGCACACATCGCGAAGGCGACGACCTGCGCGTGCAGCGTCGTCAGCGCATACAGGCGCGTGCGGCCGGCGTGCGCGCGCGTGCGCCCCGCCGCGAAGTAGATGTACGACAGCGGGAGGTAGCTCACATACTCTGTGTGCAACAGGCCTGCAATATACCTACAACTTTAATTTTAGGATTCCATGGTAAGACAAAACCAAACCATCACAGCTTTTTTTAAGAGCTGTGTATAATTCATTATTATTAAATGATGCCCATGACTTTTGTATATGTATATGTATGTATGTAGGTTTTAAGAACCTTGTAGAAACTCCTTGGTTTTCCAGGATTAAAAGGACTGCCATGAACAAGTTGGGATGTGAGTTTGGAGTGAAATCTCATAAGTGCGATGCTGGAGGAGAAAAGGAAGTGTATGATAAACCAGAAATATATGGAATCCATAATTGAAAGAAAGGAGGATGAAAGAGAAGGAAGATAAGCCAGAGCGCGTCAGGCCAACAAGGCGAGAACATTTTTATTTGGAGAACATTATTATTTATTAACATATTGTTTGGAGAAAAAAGGAAGTTTTAGTCGGTAGGAGTTTGGCACTATCCAATTCTGATGTTCATGAGGATTTTCCCCTCCCACATGGAAAAAAAGGGATAAAAAGTAGCCAATATCTGTACAGCTAAAGTATGCAATCTGTACCAATTAGATGATGCCCACAACTTTATCCATGTGGATTTAGGTTTTTAAAAATCCTGTGGGAACTCTTTGATTTTCCAGGACATAAAGCAACCTATGTTAGTCCCCGGGATGCAAATTATCTCTGCACCTAATTTCATCAAGATCAATTTAACGGATGGGCAGTGACAAGCTAGCAAACGGACAGACACACTTTCCCATTTATGATAATAGTATGGATTGTAACATGCCTACAATGAGTGTTGAAAACTGCTTTTTAATGGTCTACTAAAATTGATCAGTGCAAAACTTGTTCCTAGTGTTGCCATATGACTTGTCAGCTTTTAAATGTAATGAAATATATTCACAATAGATACTTAGATGACTTATTATAAAAAAGTAAATAGCTTCATTTCTCATATTTATTAAACACCTAACAAGATTTTTAATACTTGAAATTTAAAAGCAAAGCAGATTTGTAAGTTACTTAGTGTATTAAAACTATACAGATTAAAATCTAGGCACTATAAATTGAAGTGGTTGATATTTAAGTAATTATAAGTATATGAAATGATACAGTAAACTTTCATTGCTGTGTGATTTTATGAGACCCTAGTTAGCTTCATCAGTTAACATGAGTTTAGCTAACACATCATTTGGATCAACCCATCGCTGGCCTACTATTGAGCACAAGTCTCCTCTCAGAATGTGAAGGGTTCGGCCATAATCTGCTACACTGGTCCAGTTCGGATTGGCATGCTTCAGTCACCTAGTGGACCTTACGTAGAACTCTCAGGTATGCAGGTTTCCTTACTATATTTTCTTTCATTGTTATAGAAAGTTATATTTAATTGCTTACAATGCATATATAGCTCTGAAAAATTAGACATACATGCCCGGGATCGAATCCCAACCTCTCGAATAGGTGTCCAATGTTTTAACAACTAGGCTATCACCCCCAACACAATATGAGTTGAGCTAAATCTGTTACTTTAATAAAGACGGCAGAAGGGAAAACAACCTGATTTGATATCTTCATACAAATAGCAAATAATGTAACTCGACTGTCACATATGAAAAATTACACTAAGGAGTAGACCTTAATTTAAGAGGAAAAATAATTAGTAATTACATGGGCGAATGGGTGCAATGCGTTCTAGTAATAACTACGTGAGCATGCATGTAGTTGCCTCCGGGAGCTCCAAAATGAGGCGCCAACACAGCGAGCGCCATGGCCAGTAGGACACCCAGTACCATCCAACGTTTCCTCACTTCCTGCCAAACATCTACATCATAGCCGCTTTTAAAGCCATTATTATTCACACTACGATTCCTTTGGACGTATACAATTTGAGTCGTAGCACTAACACTCTCCATTTTTTACAGATTTTTTCAAAATCTTTAGATTTGATATTGGATAAAAAGTTTTGTATGGTTCAATATTTTTTAAAAACCAGGTAGCTCACTGTGCGATCACTGCGGACGGAATTTAAAGATTGATTTCAGGTACTAAATTCAGCAAGAAGAAATTAAATAAAATCAATGGTTTTCTTTAATTCAAGATTAAATTTTAAAATAGCGCGCATCTGCATTGCTACAAAATTTAAAATTGACAGTTGTTTTGACTTGACAGCTTTGTGGTTTGGTCAAATGACGTCATTGCCGCATTCCGATACACGCATATCGTAGACGCATTTGCATGGCAAATCGTTAAACAACGTCAAACATATGATCTGGACGTCACTTTGACGTTTCGTGAGAAAGGCAGAATTTTGTATTTTTCCCAAATTGAATGTAAATTATTGCGCATTACCGATATTATAAGTGATTGTTAATTAAATAATAACTAACAATGCTATCAAATAAATTTCGACAGTTGAGCCTAGGTATCAAAAGGAGTCCCGTGTTTTGGAGGTTAGACTTGTGTTTATTTATTTTGCCTACTATTTTGATCAATAAAATTATTATTACGCTCATTCGTTGCTTCAATAATATGGGCATATATTCCTTGATAGTTGTACATATATTCCAAGAGTTCTCAATACCTATCTAACCGCTCTCTAATCAAAATCTGGCTAAGCAGCTAACATTTTTGTTCTTTGTAGCAATGTTCGATACAAAGCCGCCTACGAGGGCGAAGGCAAGACGACAGTGCGCGTTATCAATCAAGAGCAAGACTTAGGGCTTATGATAGACTCCTATGCTACTGTAAGCTAGAAATCTAACATTTCATAAGGTTTTTCGTTAAGTACTTACCTAACTGATATAATATTCTTAATTATTTATGGTTTGTTTCAGTATGGATTTAGATTAAACAATGGAATTACAGTGCTTGGACCTCTAGCTATTTTTTCCAGGTATATAGGTAGTCTATTAATTATTTATTATTTCAATACTCAGCTATTTTATGCCTTTACTCATTGGAATATGTACCTTTTTGTTTAGAACAATACTGTCTTGGCAAGTGCGGACATCAAAGGACATCACTGAGGCTTCTTTGAGGTTCTTCAAGCTGCTTGAACCCAAGATCGATCTCTTGGTATGCTATTTAATTAACCATTCTTAATAATATAAATGAAAAGCATCTCTCTCTCTGTTACCTTTTTATGGCTGAATTCCGAACCCATGTTGACAAAATTGGGCACACAGGTAGATTATATCCTAGAGACAGGACATAGGCTTCTATTTTCCCAGAATATGGGGTTGTTCAAGAGGCAAACCAATAAATTCCTGAAATGCTGGCGACGCATTAGCAGTTCCTCTAGTGCTGCAAATGATCATGGGCGGCAGTAACCACTTAACATCAGGTTACGTCGCCTGCTCGTTTTTAAATCAAAGAGTTACCAATGGATTTTTGAAAACGAACCTTGTGGGCATCATCTAATAATTCTATATTTCCAGATTGTAGGGCTGGAAACCAATGAGAGGGATACTCTGAACTCCGTGTTCCGTGCGGCGCGCGAAGCCAAGCTCAACGTGGAGATATTGCCCACCGAGCACGCCTGCTCCACCTTCAACTTCCTCAACTCTGAGGCCAGGTAATTATCATCATCACATCACATCACACTAATATTATAAAGGCGAAAGTTTGTATGTGTGTGTGTGTGTGTGTGTATGTTTGTTACTCCTTCACGCAAAAACTACTGAACGGATTGGGCTGAAATTTAGAATGGACATAGATTATATCCTGGATTAGCACATAGGCTACTTTTTATCCCGGAAAATCGAAGAGTTCCCACGGGATTTTTAAAAAACCTACATCCACGCGAACGAAGTCGCGGGCATCAGCTAGTTATTAATAATATTTAATCAACCGACAGATGTTCACAGCTGGGCATAGGTCTCTTGTAAGGATTTGAGAAAGACTGCAGAAGATAGTCCAGGTCGAATAAACCCTTCACTAGTATTCCACAAGTGGTGTTATCCAAGTATTCTGTAACTCAAGTGTGGACAGTAAAGTAAATAAGAACGTGGTGTTTGGTTATTATGAGCACCAGACACCTCCATTTAACATTGGTACCTCTAACCCGTTTGACGATGTATGTACTCCTAATGCTTGGGGCTTCCAATGCTGCGTTTTTTTTTTTAACTATGTGCCCTGCCCATTGCCACGTCAGCTTCACAACTTTCTGTGCTATGTTGATCAGGTTTTCCTACTGATCTCCTCATTTCTAGTTTGACCACATAGAAAAACTCCAAGCATAACCTTCTCTACTGCCTGCTGAGGGACTCCGAGCTTTCTTATGAAGCTCCTATATTTTAGCAACCATGTCTCAGATCTGTATATAATCACTGGCAACACTTCAAGCACTGAGGAATACTAAGGTTCAAATCTATAGAGCACACTTTGACTTTGCTTAGGCTTAAGACACTTTAAAACAAGACAGCGTTATATCACTGACATAAGCCTGTCTCGTATGAACTAAAACTTAAGAGACCTAAGTTTTAGTTCATACGAGACAGGTTTAAGTTTGAGTTTGCTAACCTGCACTAAACAGATCTCAACTTTAGTATAGACTATATTTTATTTGATGTTTTTCAGGTCAGTAGCCGGCGCTCTAATTCCTCCCCTCCACATAGAAATAAACGAAGATGACATGCTAAGATCCAAACTGCACTACGAAAATTTATACAAGAAGGAGATACATTAATGTACTCTCTATACGACAATAGTCAGTACTCCAATGCTAATATTCAAATTAAAAGTTCAGTCTCTTGAGTGAATATGCGCCAATGCTTGCTTCATTGGGCATAGCATAGCATCAATCTTTTATCTGATATAATGTTTTCACTGTATCATGTGACTCATTTTTGTCTTCTGTGGACAAAATATGTGGCGTTTTGAAAGATTTTAAATTGAAAATCTGTCAACATTTCAAGTTTATGTCCAATGAAATTTATTTGATGATCGCAACATTCGTAGCTTTTAATAAATTAAGGAATAAATTATTATTTATTATGTAAATATTAGTTATAGTGAAATATAGAATGATATGTTATGAACTTGTTTTTATTATTTTATAATTCATCTATGTACTCTGCAAGCATAAAAAATCTGTCCACCTTCCTTTATCAAAATTAGTAAACTAGACCTGGTGGCTATCCAACAGACAAATCATTGGTCAGCGGAGTGATTCGCTAACTCAGTGTCTAACACTGAATAATAGCCACCTGGCTCCTTTGACACTAATTATTACTTTAATCCATTGAAGGTTTTGTACAAAACAAAAGTATTTTAATTTCACCCAGTGAAGGAGCAATGTAAAACCATTGAACCAATCAATGTCAAATGAGTTTGGTGGCTATCATTCAGTGTTAGACACTGAGTTAGCGAAACTCCTAGATGGAATACAATGTCTGTACCTATTCAACAGTTCAATGAGATTATGTATTAATGTTGTAAGAAAACCTTCACATAATCTGCATACGTAAAAGGAGAAGCTGAGTGACTGACAGACTGATCTACTATCAACGCACAGCTCAAACCACTGTACGGATCAGGCTGTTTGGCATGCAGATAGCTATTATGACGTAGGCATCCGCTAAGAAAGGATTTTCGCAAATTCAACCCCTAAAAAGGTTAAATAGAGGTTTGACATTGGTGCAGTCCACACAGACGAAGCCGCAGGCATGATCTAGTCTATCAATAATCTGATTGGTCTGCTAAACACATCTCCATGTAGACGTATAATGGGCCTTATTGTTCTAGAAAGATATGATATTGATGTTTGTTAAAAAAACACAATTTCTTAACTAAAACAATTTATTTCAACAACAACAACTATAATTTTTATATTACATACATGCCTACACAGTACACACATTGTCAAAGTATATGCCGAGCAATATTTGTAATCATTAGGTTTCGTATTTTAACTAGTTCTTGCTTGGCGGCTAGATACTAAACCAATCTAGGTTATTACAAGAGCTTAACATTAGTCAAATTGCAGGGTACGTAATTTATATTTCAAGAATGAAAAAGAATAATTTATTAGAAAGACAGTATCCTAAAACAAAATAACTTTTATTTTTGCTTTATATTTAACTGTACAAATAAATTATAGTTCACTACACAAGCAATTTTATTTCACTTTTACACCCATTTTAGCTATGTCGATTTGTCCGAATTAAATGCTGGTTACCTAACTATAATTTCAATAAATTATAAATTACATTTTCATAATAATTTACATTAATTCGTATGTCGTTTATTTATACATCTACATCTGGGAGTACCTGAAAAAAAATACATAAAAAAGGAATTAATAATAATAATTAAGTTCAATTACATCCAGAGAATCCATCATCAATTACGGGTCTAGACTCAAACATTCTAATCACGCGTCTTCGTCCGCGTGGATTTCGGTTTTTAAAGATCTCATGGGAATTATTTGATTTTCCGGGATAAAAAGTTGCCTACCTATGTCAATTGCAAGGACGCACGCTACCTCGGTTCCAAATTTCATGCAAATCGGTTAGCGGATGGGTATTTAGGAATCTTGTGGGGACTGTTTGATTTTCCGGGATAAAAAGTAGCCTATGTCCAAATTTCGTCAAAATCGGTTAAACTGTTGGCCGTTGGGCCGTGAAAAGGTAGCAGACAAACAGACAGACACACTTTCGCATATTTTCATTTAATGAAATTATTATTTTTCTTCACAGCGATTTTTAACGGAACGTGATTTTTCATATTTGGCACCTGCAATCGTTTGCTACATTGATTTCATTAAGAAATTATGACCAAGATCAATAGCGTTGATTTTGGTCGTGACATTTTGATTTGTGAATATTTAGTAAAATGGCAAGTGTTTCATTATGAAAAGGCTTTTCACAAGCTATCTGTGAAATGGTCCCACTCTAATAAACACATTACCTCGCCGCACTACAGTAAATGCGCCGCAACGCCGAACTGCAGGCCCGGCGCGGGCACGTCGTTGGGCCGCGCGCGCAGCGGGACGCAGTAGTTCAGCTCGACCCGCGCCGCGCGCCCCAGCCGCAGCGCCACGCCCGCGCCGCACGCCACGCGGACTTCCGATAGGGACTCCACCATCGCCAGACCCGTCTCCTCTACAGACACACCAAACACTACATACAGCACAAACATGTACCTACTTGATGAACTAATGGAAAGATACTTCGCGCACGAAAAAAGGAAAAGGTCCTAGTTACAGTTTCACCTCAGATAAAGATTAAGCAATCACAAGCACAATAAAAATTTGTAGAAATGCTCTTTTAACTAATATCATGTCTATGATTTGTCAGATTCCTTTAAAAATCTATAGGTTTCAAAGTTGCATGACTGTGCTCCATGAATTTTACGTCAATCTTACCAGGATGCGCTAAGCAGCCTGCGTTCAAGAACAGATGTGATCGGAACAGCTCTCCCAGACCCCCCTTGCCGGGCTGGAAGGGGAGGGGGGTGTACAGATGCAGCCCCGATGCCCAGTACACCTGCACATGACAAAATGTTCCATTATGTTATTTCAATGTTCCAATGTAACATTGAAATATTATGAGTCCCCTCTACCGACACTCACCGTCCCTCCCAGAGCGTGCTGGTCGGCATGAGGGCCCACTCCTCGCTGCCGGAAGCCGCGCAGAGTGGCCGGCCCTCCCAGGTAGAAGTGGTCCGGTATGTCCGTGCCGTACATGTCGTGCAGGACACCTAGCGCGCCGGACGCTTGCACTACCTACGAGGAATTAATACGAGCTTCATAAAAAGCATATGAAAACGGCACACACATTTTATAGAATTAGTATGTAAGGTGTAACCAGAACGCTACCAAAAACAGAGTCATTATTATACTACCTAAACACATTCCAATGCCAATAACCATTTGCCTTACTTTGTAGTTTTAGTGATTTAGTTTTTCAAACCGGCAGTGTATAGCGTGCAAAACTCGGGTCAAAGCCCCACCTACGACTCGGCATTGACTCCGAATGGCCTACTTACGCAACGTTTGTTGACCTCTTGCGTCAGTCAGATGTTTTATTTGCAATATATTGTGAACTTTTAAAAATACATGATTTTTTTTAAAAACGCGTTTTTTGTGGTAAAATGGCAGATGGCAAAATCATCAGTACTATCACCTGTCTTCGTTTTTGCAAGTATTCTGGGAACATGGTGTAGTTACAATACTCACAAACCCGGGCGAAACTTCCTTGTTAGCCTGCGCCTGCAGTTCAGTGCGTACATTGGCCACACCACCACCAAGCCCCGCTAGCTCGCTCGAGAACTGGACCCAAGTCCCACGCGTGGGGAAGATGGGCTCGTCCCTGTGGTCCACTGTCACTATGTGACGGATCACGGATTTCATCTGGGGACCTACAAATTATCTGTTTTATGAAATTAACCCCAACTTAGGTACAAAAACAAAAATGAATCTAAAAATTTTAGGCTCCATTAAGATTTTAATTAGACTTAACGTGCGCTGTCATATCACACCATACTCTGCCTCCCACAATCAAACTCTGCTGACACACCAATCCTTTCTAGGATAAGTGTACGTGTGTGCAAATATTTTCACCCATGGCTCTAGATCTGTGACGGTAACTAAGGCTAAAATCTATAGAGCGTGCTTTGACTTTGCTTAGACTTAAGTTTTAGTTAAAACGAGACAGATTTATGGCAGCTATATAACGCTGTCTCGTTTTAGCAGTGTCAAAGTCAAAGTGCGGTCTATAGATCTCGGCGTAAAACTCACCGCTGCTCTCCCGCACTTTGAAGCTGGTGGTCTTGCTCAGGACGGACGTGTCGCGGACTATGCCTTCCCATTGCAGATTGTGTTTGGTCTAACCCAGAATAACATGTCAGAATTCATTTAAGAGCTTTAAACTTGGTAAATTTTTAACGTCTTACAAATTCAAACCATTTAATGTACCCAATGTTTACTGCACATTAGTAACAAGTATAAATTAATTTATAATACCCCCGACAACTGAAGGTTACCGTAACTAGAAAAGAGCTGATAACTTTCGAACGGCTGAACCGATTTTCTTCGATTATAGCTAAGAACACTTTCGATTAAGCCACCTTTCAAACAAAAAAAAAACTAAATTAAAATCAGTTCATTCGTTTAGGATCTACGATGCCACAGACAGACACACAGATACACAAGTCAAACTTATAACACCCCTCTTTTTCGGTCGGGGGTTAAAAAGAACATTTGCATAATTTTTTTTAATTTTTTTATTGATCAAATGTATTACTTAGGTACCTTACTAACGAACATGCAGAATAGATACAGTTATATTGAGCGACTTTGAATGTTTTTTGATGGTGTGGTTAAAAACTGGTAGAGATCATTCTGAAGAATATTCATATCACTTACTACTGAGGAAGTCTTAAAGGCGATATCTAAGAGCAGCCCTCGATCCAGCAGCTTGTATCCCGACCACGGGTACTCGTGGTTCTGCTGGTACACCGTCGCTGTCAACCTGTGTGATTTTCGTAACTAAACAAGGGGCCAGGGTTACTTAGGCAGATTTACCCTAAAAATAATAGTTTTATATGTTTTTTTATGTTACTTTTATAAGTTGCACTAAAAGTTAGAATTGTCATCAGAGGTAGATAAGTTTTAAAATATATAGCTGAATGAAAAGTAAATTGTTAGATTCCCATACACAATTGCGAAGTAACGTAAAACTAATATAAAGTGTGTAAAAATATTCTTTTCTACCTTTCTTACATAACAAAGAAAAGTTTGAACTTTGAAGCAAAGTTTCTAGACCAAGTGGTTTAAGCCGTGCGTGGATATCCACGCAGTCAGTCATAGTTAGTCGGTCAGTTTTAAAGGATTAATATGTATTGAAGATTGTACTCACACGGGTGTGAGGGCGCCGTGAGGGTAAGGCTTGGTAGCGGACACGTTGAAGTTGGACGAGCTGCGATGCCCAACGCTGTACTCGGCCGCCACGCGCTCGCCGCGACCCAGCACGTTAGGCAGCTTTACCCCTACAATAAATTACTTATAGACCCATTTGCCCCAGACTGAAATAATGCATGCACACCGCTGTTCTCGGTCACCACACACATCCTGCACTCAGCACATTAGGCAGCTTTACCCCTACAATAAGTCATTCTTAGATCCATTTGCCCCAATAAAGCATGAATAACGTTGTACTCAGCCGCCATAAGCTCACCGCGACCCAGCACGTAACGTAAGCTAAATCCCTACAATTTAGCCCTGTTTACAACATTTTAGACCCATTTCCCCCAGACTGAAATAAATTAAACTAAACCCAGGTTTTCCGTTTTATATCATACAAGTATTTTCATAGCTAACTAAAATGCATAATTTTTTTTACTCTGTTAACGCTTTTTATTATAGTGAAAGACTATAGCGAAGTTGATAGTGCGTGCATGTGCCTACTATTTGCGTTCGTAATGTAGATCGTACCTTAATTACTTATCTGTGGTTAATAATTGTCAAAATGTCTACTAAAATGTAAATGTGTATAAAAATGTAGGTAACTGTCACTTGAAAAACCGTTGGAATACACTCACTACGCTGAAGATACTTAACTGGTTTTATTTGTTCCTTCCGGCGTTCCTAAAAATAGAAGATCTGCCCATCAGCTCTTCGGTGTTGGCTACAATAGCTAACATAGTGGCGACCGTGACAGGACGCCCGAAGAAGGAAAAGCCATCCAGCGTGAGAGCGTTGTCGCCAGCCGGGACGCCAATCGTCTCGCAGCATCAGGCACTACGCAAGTCAACGTCGTTGCAGCCCGCCGGGACGCCTATCGTACCGCAGCATTAGGCGCAACGCAAGTCATCATCGTTGAAGCCAGCCGGCACGCCAATCGTACCGCAGCATCAGGCGCAACGAGAAGACGTCTGAAGCCGTCGCCGGGACGCAAATCGGACCCGCAGCATTGGGCTCAGGCAGAGGGAGCACTTTTCTACGCCAGCAACAGCGAGGCCGTACCAAATAATTCAGATAAGTGTCCTATCCCACATACAAACACAATACATTCATCCAAACATCCATAAATCCATTCTACAAACACCTAATTCATACATTCATCGCTCCATAATCATCCATATATCACGCACTATTCAAAAGGCCATCCCACTTCGCACAATCAATCACAAAATTCAAAGTTTTGCACGTTGTCATATTTTCATCCATTACGCTTTAGTCGTACCTACCTACTCACTTCATAATTCATACGATTTCAATTACTGGCGCGCGCACTCATTCGAGCTGCGCAAGAGACTGAAACCGGCTCATTAGCCGACGACCACTGCAAGCGACGTGCATAGGTGAAACGTACCTATTTATAGTTAGGTATAAGTTTAACTTATTATTGCAGCGATCTAGCGGCCGGCCGATAACAAACCAGTTTTTGTTCACCTACAGCTGTTAAACTAACTTTAATATGTCTCTAAAGGAATTAATGATAAAACGCAGCAGCGTTAAGGGTCGTGTTACCAAATTTAAGAACTATATCTCTAAGGTTAACAAGCTTTCCGTGTTAGATTCATTGGAATTAGGCGAATTAAAACTTAAATTAGGTAAAATTGAGTGCTTAGCTAGTGAGTTCAGTGAGGTGCAAAGTCAGATTGAATCTTTAAGCGGCGATACATTAAGCGCCGAACTAGATATTCGCGAGGAGATCGAGAATGAGTTAGATAGCGTGACGTCGTTAGCTCAAGACATTCTGTCGCGTAATTCGAGGGTTCCGTGCTTTGAGGATGCGCAAAGTAATTCTTTAGGGCAAGGGCAAGGCGCCTCACAAGGCATTGGGTTTAAATTACCTCTAATTCAAATCTCGAAATTCGACGGAACGGTTTTCCGATGGTTAGAATTTCGAGATACGTTTCGGTCTCTTATTCATGACAATGAGCACATATTACCCATTTACAAATTTCATTATTTAAACTCGTATTTAGAGGGAGATGCGGCTCGCGTCATAGCCAATCTTGAAGTTTGTGCATTGAACTACAATAAGGCTTGGAGTTTATTATGTGAACGTTATGATAATAAGAGGCAGTTAATTAATAATCACCTCAACGCTTTATTCAATATCGAAACACTGTCCCGCGAATCGGAACAGTCATTGCGTTCATTAATAGACAACGTGAATAAAAATTTGCGTGCGTTAGCTAGTCTAGGACAGCCCACCGACAAATGGGATACTTTAATCATTTATATGATTAGTTCTAAATTAGACAGCCGTACTAGTATGAAATGGGAAGAACATCGGAATTCGTTGAGTGATATGCCAACTTTAGATGAATTTCATCAGTTTTTGAAGGAGCGTGCCGACGTTTTGGAATCATTTAACCGAAACAAAAATCAAAACAAGCGCGTTTCACTTAATACCACGCCAATCGTGAGTAATAATAATAAAAATATGAGACAAAACAAATCTCTTTCGTATGCTGTTCAGTCGGGAAACAATAATGCAGATAGGAATCGCGCTCACTGTGTGGTTTGCAAACTTGACCACGTAATTCAAAATTGCCCCGCGTTCTTAGCCAAAACTCCTGAACTCAGGATAGCAGAGGCTCAGAAGCTGAAGTTGTGTCTGAACTGTTTAAAGTCCAACCATCGAACACGCCAATGCTTTTCGAGTCGTTGTAGGGAGTGCAGAAGACCACATTCCACCCTGCTTCACAAACCTACAGGGGAGCCAACTGCACCCACAGTTCAGAATTCCGTCGAAGAACTTAGTGTGAACCTATCTAGGCAGAACATTTCTCACGTTATGTTATCTACTGTGATGATAGAAGTTATGAACCCTCTTAACTCTAAGACTGAAATCATTCGCGCGCTTCTAGACTGTGGAAGCCAGTCTAGCTTTTTGACTAGGCGAATGAAGGAAAAATTAAGTTTAGAGGCGATACCCACTAACCTCACCGTTGTAGGTATAGGCAATAATTCAAATAATCATGTTACCGAGAGATGTTTTGTTAGATTTAATTCATTACAAGGCGATTATCACGCGAGTTTATCATGTTTTATTATGCCAGAATTAACGGCGAACATCCCGAAAATAAATATAGATTATAAATTATTCAGTCTCCCCGAGAACATTCAGCTCGCGGACCCTAAGTTTTACAGCCCTGCGCCAGTAGATGCGCTAATAGGGGCCGACCTATTCTGGGATGTAATAGGTAACACCATTAAATCCTTAGGTGATGGAAAACCATATCTGTGTAACTCACAATTCGGGTGGGTTATTTCCGGTCCTATTTCATTAAATTGTGACCCTAAACAAACTAATTGCAATTTTGCATCAAGCGAATCGTTCGACGATCGCTTGGATAATCAGATAGCCAAGTTTTGGGAGCTAGAAGAGATACCCCAAAAAATACTACTAAGCGATAGCGAGAAGGCTTGTGAGCAACATTTTAAAACTCACACCACTCGCCTAGAATCAGGTCGATTTTGTGTCCGACTACCTCTTAAGGATTCACCCACGACTTTAGGAGATTCATTTGGTCAAGCTAAGAAAAGATTTTTTAATCTAGAAAAACGATTTCGCAAGCAACCTGAACTAAAGCAAGAGTACTCGGCCTTTATAAAAGAGTACCTAGACCTAGGCCATTGCTCCGAGCTCCCTAGTTTTACCTCAAAATCAGGCTATTTCCTGTGCCACCATGCAGTTTTTAGGACAAAGAGCGAGTCAACTAGGCTGCGCGTCGTGTTTGACGGAACAGCTCCCTCTAGTAATGGAATTAGCATTAACAGTTTACAGCTAATAGGACCTACTATTCAGGATCCTCTTTTCTCCATAATATTGAGATTTCGAATGCATAAATACGTGCTCACCGGAGACATCGAAAAGATGTATAGACAAATCGAAATTAACGAGAAGGATCGACATCTTCAATTAATCTTATGGAGAGAAGATGAGTCTCAGTCTCTTCGTGCATTGCAGCTGAATACTGTAACCTATGGATTCGCTAGCGCTAGTTTTTTGAGTACCAGATGCCTGTTTCAGCTAGGTGAAGAGTGCACGGACGGGTCCATAAAAACAATAATTCAACGCGACTTTTATTATGATGACCTTCTGACAGGAGCTGACTCAGAAGCACAGTTAGCTCATATTTTAAAATCAGTTCAGACTGCACTAAAGGAGGGATGCTTTAATTTAAGAAAATTTCGATCAAATTTACCTAGTGTCTTTCAAGACTCAAACTTAAATCTAGAAGAGAATCTTTGTCTTAGCAATTCTACGAGCGCATTAGGCTTGGGTTGGGATCCAAAAACCGACCTATTGAATTTTTCATGTCAGATTCCTTCCGAACAAGGCGAAATTACGACCAAACGCCAAATAGTTTCCAATACCTGTAAGATTTTTGACCCACTAGGGGTACTATCACCTGCAACTATACAAGCCAAAATTTTAATCCAAAAACTATGGGTTCTCAAAGTAGAATGGGACCAACCAGTTCCGAACGATCTTTTAAAAGAATGGAAGCGAACGCGAGCAAATATAGACATTTTATTCACGATAGAAATCCCGCGATATGTACTCTGTGATAATCATATTAAGGTCGAACTTCATTCGTTTTGCGACGCTTCCATGAGTGCGTATGGCGCTTGCATTTATTTAAAATCGATCGACGCGTTAGGTAAGCCGAGCGTTCATTTATTGTGCTCGAAGTCGAGGGTAGCTCCGGCCGGGAAGCCCATGACGATTCCACGTCTAGAGTTGTCCGCGGCACAGCTTGCAGCTAGACTTTGCGTTGCGTGCCTAGACTCACTTCGCTTACCAATATCAAACTGCGTACACTGGTGTGATTCAAGCGTCGTGCTCAGTTGGATAAACACGAGTCCGAGTAAATTAAAAATGTTTGTAGCAAACAGAGTTGCGGAGATTTGCGAAAATACGCAAAGTGCATCTTGGCGTCACGTACCTACAGATCTGAACCCGGCGGATATGATATCTAGGGGAATCGATGCTATTCACTTAAAAAATTCGAAACTATGGTGGAACGGCCCTGAATTCCTACTTAGGGAGGAAAATCAGTGGCCCACTAACATTAATCTTAAGGCTGTCGACGAAACTTTACCCGAGTTAAAAACTCACTCAGCTACAATTACCATTGAACCAGAACTAGTCAAATTCGAAAACTATTCAAATTTAAGCAGATTGAAACGTAGCTTCGCGTACGCACGAAGGTTTATAAATAATTGTAAAAACCCAGCTTCAAGGCGCGCGGGCAACCTAACGTTATCTGAGTTAAATGAATCGTTTATGCAACTCGTTGTTTTTAGTCAGAAACATTCCTTTCAAAACGAATATAATTGTCTTTCAAAAAACTTACCTATCAATACTAAAAGCAAGCTCTCATCCCTCAGTCCCTTCCTAGACAAAAACAAAGTCATGCGTGTTGGAGGAAGGCTCGATTCGTCCGAGTACGAATACGAAAAGAGACATCCAATCATATTGGACGGGAAACATACGCTAACGAAGTTGTTATTCCGCTACGAGCACACGCGTCTATTGCACGCGGGGCCGCAAACGTTACTGTATTCTATTAGAGAAGCTATGTGGCCAATGGGGGGAAGAGTTTTAGCTAGACGTACGGTCCGCGATTGCGTAACGTGCAGGCGTCACCAGGGTCATACTATGACTCCTTTAATGGGGAATTTACCTGCGCAGCGGGTGATGCCTGCATTTCCATTCCAGACTGTTGGCATTGACTTCGCGGGTCCGTTCTCGATATTGAATAGAAAGGGTCGGGGTGCAAAGACTTCTAAGGCCTACTTATGTCTTTTTATCTGCTTCCGCTACAAATGCGTACACTTAGAAGCCGTAAGTGACCTATCTAAAGACGCCTTGATCCTCGCTCTTCGGCGAATGATCTCAAGGCGAGGAAAACCCTTGGAAATCTTTTCTGATAATGGCCGAAATCTGGTATCCGCTGCCAAGGAAATTACTCAATTCTTGAAATCCAATCCCGTCATTTCTGACTTTGCAGCTGACGAACAAATAAAATTTTCTTTCATACCCGCATATGCCAAACATTTCGCGGGAATTTGGGAGGCTGGAATCAAATCCGCCAAGCATCATATTAAAAGATATTTAGGTCATAATAATCTAACCTTTGAGGAATTAAGTACTCTTTTTTCGCAAGTGGAGGCTATTCTGAATAGTCGCCCCTTATATCCCATGTCTTCCTCTCCTGACGATCTTCTCCCTCTTTCCCCAGGACACTTCCTGATTGGACGGCCTCTGACTGCGCTGCCGTCACCGAATTTCGAAGACTTCAGTTCCAACAGCCTCGACCGCTATTCGAGGCTCGAAAGGGTGCGTCAACAGTTTTGGCGTCGCTGGCAAAGAGACTACATCAGCGAACTTCAACAGCGCATCAAATGGCGTACGAACCGAGGAAGACTAAACGTGGGAGATCTTGTACTACTACAAGAGGATAACATCGCACCTCTCAACTGGCGTCTCGGCAGGGTCACCGCTCTGTACCCCGGAACTGACGGAATTTCCAGAGTCGCCGATGTCCGAACTGCGAGAGGAGTGGTGCGTAGGGCTCTGACTAGCATTTGCCCCTTATTTTCTCCAGATGAACTTTTTTCCTCTTAAACGACGTTTAAGAGGGGGGGAATTTATGTTAACGCTTTTTATTATAGTGAAAGACTATAGCGAAGTTGATAGTGCGTGCATGTGCCTACTATTTGCGTTCGTAATGTAGATCGTACCTTAATTACTTATCTGTGGTTAATAATTGTCAAAATGTCTACTAAAATGTAAATGTGTATAAAAATGTAGGTAACTGTCACTTGAAAAACCGTTGGAATACACTCACTACGCTGAAGATACTTAACTGGTTTTATTTGTTCCTTCCGGCGTTCCTAAAAATAGAAGATCTGCCCATCAGCTCTTCGGTGTTGGCTACAATAGCTAACATACTCAAATAAATGATTATAATGCGTAGTGAGTGATTTACCTAATACGAGATTGCCTTCATTTTCACTGACAGTGGTATTGATTCCACCGACGATGCGAGAAAGCTCCTTCACTTGAAATGTCACCTGGAAATAAAACAAACAATAATAAACCTCAATAGCTCAACTGTTAAAGGAGTGGACTGATCTGAAAGGTTGGTGGTTCAAACTCCCCCCCATTGCACTATTGTTGTACCTACTCCTAGCACAAGATTTGCGCTTAGTTTAGGAGAAGAAAAAATGGGCTTTCTTACCAGAAAGTATTTAATCTTAAGAAAGGACATTGGAAATACCTCCAGCCCCTCAGGCGTGGATCCGGGCCCGCTCGACACATCAATAAATACACCGATATCTTTAAAGCATCCCATCGAGTCCAGAGCTCGGCGGACCTGTTGAAAAATAAATACACACTGGTACTGATTCTAAGAGCAATTAAATTTTAGTGTTCGCATCTTTTTCTTACCAATGTGATAAGAAAAGGAGAGACAAACCTAATTTGATTTAAATTAAACTGTCAAACTTCGTGATTTTAGGTGACAGTCCTGAGCCTTTTGTTATTTTTTTATATTTTGGCAAAAAAAAAGTCATTACATAGACCTACCTATTATGTGTAGTTACAAACTTATTAATAGACAAAACATTGCCTAAAAAGTACATAATTTATAAAATATATAGGAGCATTGAGCAGAACAGTAAGTAGAAAGTGAAGTAGGTATACAAAAGATTGTAGAATGCACTCAAATTTTGTCATTAAATCCAAAATTAATTTCTCGTCCTTTTTAGCAGTAAAGATGCGCGCGGCATTAAATAAAAAAAGTGGCTGTGACATACGGACGGACGGACAGACAGACAGACAGACATGACGAATCTATAAGGGTTCCGTTTTTTGCCATTTGGCTACGGAACCCTAAAAAGATGCGCGCGCCATTAAACAAAAATGATGCAAAACTCTAAATTTAAAACATCAGAATTGACGCCATTGACATAAAACTTGTAATATAGGTACAGAGTGAAATTTTAATGGTTGTTTTCCTTTAATTTGTAAATAAACTGTGAATCAGACTTGCACATGAAGGGTTCTATACCATAATTAAATGTGTATAAAAGCGAAATACACTCACTTACTGATTGACTGACTGATAGACTAACCTTATGTGCACGCAAAATGACATCTTCAAAGTCGGTGGCATGGAACAAATCATCTATAGTGCTTTTAATGATATCATCCTTGGTTCTGCTCAGCCCATCTACGTGGACGCGATCTACGCGGGCCTAGTAATAACAACAAGACAAATTAATTCCAGATCAAATCAATTTGTTCATTTTATTTATCTCATGTAGGACAAGCCTGTGCACCTTATGATAGGGCTCTACCACCAGTTCGGAAGGTAGGTTCTACTGTGAAGAGCCAGCAACAAACTCAACAGTTGCTCCTTCTTTTCTCCTTCTCCCTCTGCATCATAAACACTTGTCAAAGGTTCTGAAAACCCAATGCATTATTTATTATTACAAAAAATCCCTATCATTTTGTGATTATTGTTACAACCCTCATGATAGGGATTTTTTGTAATAATAAATAAATGCAGTGGGTTTTCAGAACCTTTGACAAGTTTATATGCTTATCGTCATCATGATCAACCTGGCTGATTACTGAGCACAGAATCTGTCTAAATTAGAAGGGGTTGGCCATAGTCTGCCATTCTGACCAAGCGTGGATCGCCACACTTCACACACCTTTGAGAACATTATGGAGATAAGCAAACCAGTTTCCTCACAATTTTTTCCTTCATAATTAAATCAAGTGATATTTATTACTTGAAATACACATAACTCCAAAAAGTTAGAGATGCATGCCCAGGATCAAACCTTGAACCACTTAGCTATCACAGCTCTACATCCATTGCATATGTAGACCCAACTTCAATATGGTACATACCCGTACACCATTAAGTTTGATAGTAGGTTTAGGTATGGGTTCCTCAAAGGCTTCAGGTTCTTCAAACTCAAATAGCCCGCTGCCTACTGCGCCCTTGTCACTGTCCTGTCCAGCCTACAACACAAAACATACATATAAAAAGACTTACCCTGACTGACTAATTTATCACATTGCACAGCCTAAACCGCTAGGATCAGAAACTTGAAATTTTACCAGTAGGTTCCTTTTATGACCTAAGCGCCTACTAAGAAAATCTTTTCTGAAATTCTATCCCTCAGGGGGTTAAATAGGGGATAATAGTTTGCATGAAAGTCAGTCATTTTTCAAGTTACATCTATGAAAATGGGTATTTGGGCTTTCGGCGGTACGGTTTCAAGATTTTCGGAAATTTCACCCCCTCACCGATTTTTTAAAACTCCACTCGAACGAAGCCGGGGCGGGATAAATATGTATAAAGTAGTCAACATAACCTAACTAGACCTGTAAATATCTAAATGATTTACCTTAGCGTGCACGGTGCCCATTTTGTTAAAGGCTTTCTTTTTATTTATATGAAAGCTTTAAATTACGGGAAGTTTATCGTGTTAATTTGATTTTTTTTATTTTTGAATTACATAAACAAAGTTTGACAGTGACAAGTCGCCTTTTCTGAAAAATAAAAAATGTTCTAAAACCGCTGAAACCAATAGTCAATTTTTGATATTTGACAGAGCACAGTGCTACCACTTTTAGGGAGTTCGCCCTATTTCAAGGTGAAACGACTAACGTTAGTTACTGCTTTGAGCGTTTTACTACCTACTTTTAGAGTATGGGGCAAAATCGAACTTTATACACATATCCTTTTTATACACACCCAATGTACATTTTGTATTTTCCCAGATTTATCAAAGGGCATAGTTAGATAAGCTCTAAAGAGCTAAAAAAGGGCAGAAAGAAAGAAACATTAGAGACAAATTGTAGACAGAGTAGTGTTATTCCATGGGTAAAACCAAAATTATAAATGAAAACACTGCTTTGTTATCTTGCTTTTGCCTTTTTTTTTTTTCTTTAAATCTGGCTTTACTCTGATTAGCCAATGTCAAGTTTGTGATATTTTCAAGTTATTGAATTTATACAAGTATGGACTCCGTCTGCGCCGGCGCCCGCCGACATACGCGCGGCGCCCCTTTAGAGTGCTTCCCAATCAGTTCCACCACCAAAAAACACCAACTAACACAAAAACCAGCCACTCTTTAAAAAAACACTCCAAACAAGCACAGCACGCGCGCCAGCAAACGCCATCACAGACGGAGTTCTTGCTTTTGCCTTGACATTGACAGCAGTTAACATTATCATTTTGTCAAGCATTCTGAAAAGTACTCTGTGATTTTGTAATTTGTATTTCAAACACGCGCTTTAAGTTAATTTTTTCTTTTTCCGTAAAACTTTAATTAAAAATGAATCCTAAAGCTGTTTTTAAGTATTGTAAACATTTAGGTTGCTGCGACGCATGCTGCCTTCGATACATAGGCATCAAAAATCCAAACGCGTACGAGAACGTGGCCAATTTTGTGATCAAAGTTAGTACCATTAAAAAGTTCTTAAAATTATTGTTTTTTGTCATTTATAATAATGATCGCTTTCTCAAACTATCTTTGATGGTTGGAATACTGTATAGTGGTAACGTTTGGAGCAGGGTTCTTATATAAATAATGAAAAAAAAACAAGTTATTTTTTTGACGCCTCTGGCTATTGATCCTTCACATTTTACTGAGATAACGCACTTCATAATATGTATGATAAACTAATATCAAAAGAACTCTAAACTCGATACATTAACGAAATGTATTGATTACCTACTTATGTTTCAGTATCAAGATAATGAAGACACTAAACTATTAAAAACAGTAGAACAAAATCAAACCACTCCTACAAATAGTAAAGACACAAAAGAAAACATATTAGATGTAAGCAAAAGTGACAATCAGAATCTAAATGGTGATACATTAGATGTGGATGGTAAAGATATAAGTGATGAAGTGGACAGGAACTCACCGCCTTGCAAGAAAAGGAGGTTGGATGTTTGTGTCAGTTGCCTGAGCATACTGCAGCAAGATAACTGGATGGAGGGCTATGTTTTGGTCAAAGATGTCCTTTTTAAAAAGAGGTGAGCCTTCCACATTTTATGTAACTAACTTATGTCCGCGACTTCGCCTGCATGGACTACACTGAGAGCTTTGAAAATTTTGGCCTACCTACTAGTTTGCACTACTTTGAGAAAAAAAAAGAAAAAGGCGAACTTGTAGGTAAACCAGGGGCTCCATACTAAAATATGCAAAGCTCTATTTTATCCCCTTGGGGCTGAATTTACAAAATTTTCATTTTGCATGGTAATAGCCTAGTGATTAAGACATTGAGATGCCTTCTGTCTGAGAGATTTAGGGTTCGATCCCAGACATGTACCTGTAACTTTTTGGAGTAACACAAATACATATCACTTTCTTGAAATTATTTTTAACACTATGAAATTGTCTATTGATTCTTCCTTGTTTGTTCTTTCAGAACTTACGCTAGGTATACTTTTTAAAGTTTCTGTTAAAATTTCCAGATATGAGTGTAAAACCTTTGCCTGTGCGCTTTCTGCCCCGATAGCAACGTTGCTGCGTGAAAGAGCCATCACACTACGTCTTGCTGAGGAGTTCCCAGGATATGATGATAGTGAGATTACTGAGTTTCTTAATAGTTTAGTTTCAAGGCCAATTAGTTCAGTAGTAGTAAAAAAATTGCATGAATAGTTATACCATTTTCTCTCAGTGCGTGATATTGCGGACGGACGCGGATCACCCCACACCGACGCACCGTGGGAATGTTCATGGTAGCGCAAACAATTCATTGCCCAAGCCTTTTGTGCGGTGCGTGGTTTTCCGTGCTCGTTCAAAAGTAAGCATTATTTACTTTGGTACAAAGGCCAGGCGCGTGTCCTCTGTGTTTTTTTTTCAGTATACCAAGTTATAATTTTTATGATAGTGTTTTAAATACAAGGAAATTTCTAAATTATTTCCAATACCAATATCTCCCCTGGGTGAGTATATTGAGCCCGGAGCGCCATTAACCACTAGGTCAAGGGAATCAAAACCTAATAGGGTACTTTCCGTTGACCTAGAATCATGAAGTTTAGCAGACAGCAAAATCTTATAGCACAAGTAGTAAAGGGGAATCCGAAAACCGTGAATTTGACATTACATTCACAAAAAAAAGTTATTTCTTGTATGACGGTGTGGAACCATTGGTGTGAGAGTCCAACTCACACTTGACTGGGTTTTGAATATTATCTTGTTTTAGAGACACTAACAGCACTGAAAGAAGCATGGAAATGGTCGTTTGGAGTGAAACTCGCGGCTGAAATCAACAAGACTTTGGACTCTGGTGCGATCTCGCCACTCTTGATCACCCTCAACTATGACTACGCTGACGACTTGCAGGTAATCTAATCATTTTTTACTAAATGCCACTAAGTGGTACTGAAATTGTACCAATTTGATCAAATTTGTTATTTTTAGGAATTGGAGATTCTCAAACAAGTGTCACCACAACTATTCGAAGAGCGCAGCAAACAGAAGAGACGGTTCGTTACGGAATTTACGAGAAGATCTGTGGAACAGGTATCAACATACTTACCCCCTTCTGACTTACTACAAAGGTAGTAAGCATGTCACTTTTGAATTTTCATAACTTGTTAAATGTTAAATGTTCATATTCATAAGTGCTATATAATGTGCTTGAACTAAGAATAGAAAAGCCGGTGATCTCTGTCAAGAGCTTCCAAAAATCTTAAATAAGTTTTTAAGTATTAAGTTTTTTTAAGTAACTCTGCATGATCAAACCAGAAATGAGGAGATACCCATAATCACCGAGTTAGTACAACGGATTGTGAAACTAAGTGGTAACGGGGAGAGCACATAGATGTTGCAGTCCCAAGATGCTGGTAAGGCAACTTCGCACCGGAAAGCGCAGCCTTGTAACTTGGAAGACTCCCACTAGGTGGACAGATGACATCAAACTACTCTGCAGGGGGCGCTGCCGTCCGGCGGTGGCGTGTGGAAGTCCCTACGTGTAGCAGTGGATATCTGTCAGTTGATGATGATGATCTGTTGTCGGCAGGCGCTAGAGAGCGCAAGTTTGGCGTCGCTGCAGGCGGCGGGCGGCGGGTTGCCCGCAGTGGGCGTGCGGGCGATGTGCATCGGCGCCGTATGCACGCACGCTCCCATGTACCTCGCTGGCAGGTAGGATTCCAAACGTACGAAGCGAGGTCTCAAGCTGACTTATACAAATGTTTGATAAACCGCATCTTCTTGTCCTATATCCCAAACTATGTAGGGTCGGCACAACACAACATGTCTTTTTCTTCCACTCACTTTTGTCATACATCAATGGAATAGTGTATTTCTTGAAAAAACTCAAACTCAAACTCAAACTCAAATTATTTTTATTCAATTAAACTTTTACAAGTGCTTTTGAATCGTCAAAATAATCTACCACTGGTTCGGAATGCTGTTCCTACCGAGAAGAACCAGCAAGAAACTCGGCGGTTGCTCTTTTCAAATGTACAATTTACAATAATATGCCATACTGTATACAAGCAATTGCAGCGCCGTGTATTGCTGGAGCGCATCAAATCCAAGCTTTTTTGTCATTTACATAATCTTCGATTGTATAATAAGCTTTTTTCAGGAGCATACTTTTAATAGATTTTTTAAACTTGTGTAAAGGCAAGTCTAAAATTGATTGTGGAATTTTATTATGAAATATTACACTCATTCCCACAAACGATTTTCCAACTTTCCTGAGGCGGAGCGTAGGATATGCGAGCCTATCACGGTTTCTAGTTTGCCGGTCGTGGAAATCACCGATTTTTTTGTAACTATGAATGTTTTGTCGTACAAAAATTATATTAGCGTAAATATATTGAGAAGCTACTGTAAGAATACCTATTTCCTTAAATTTCTCTCGTAGGGAATCGCGCGGTTTTAAATTATAGATTGCGCGTATTGCCCTTTTTTGTAAAACGAAAAATTTTCCAATATCTGCCGCTTTACCCCATAGCAAGATTCCGTAAGACATAATACTGTGAAAATAGGCAAAATATACAATTTTTGCAGTTTCCACATCAGTTATCTGTTGAATCTTTCTAACAGCGTAAGCAGCAGAGCTGAGTTTACCAGCAAGTGTTGATATATGGGCGTTCCATTGAAGTTTTGCATCTAAAGTTATCCCCAGGAACACGGTAGTTTCTTCTACTTTCAACATATCATTATTTACCATTAAATTAAAATCATTTGCCGTCTTAGTATTGGGCAATGCGAATTCGACACACTTAGTTTTCTTTGCATTTAAAAGCAAATTATTAACAGTAAACCAATGAGTAACCTGCGATATGGTTCTATTTACATCGTCAAAATTATTATAATTTCTATCGACTTTAAAAATCAATGACGTATCATCAGCAAATAGTACAATATCGCAAGTATTTTGGACGAAATATGGTAAATCGTTTATATATACCAAAAACATGAAGGGACCTAAGATAGAGCCTTGTGGAACACCCATTAGTGAGGCTGATCCGGATGACTTCACATCATTTACACATACAGTTTGTATACGATCACTGAGGTAGGACGCAATGAGACTAAGCGCAGAGTCTTTGATTCCATAGTGGTTCAATTTAGCCAAGAGAGTCTCATGCGCAACGCAATCGAATGCTTTAGACAAATCACAGAAAATTCCAATAGCATTCTGTGAGTTCTCCCATGCATCGAATATATGCTTTAAAAGCATTGCGCCCGCATCGATTGTTGATCGACCTTTAGTAAAACCATACTGCTCCGAATGAAGTAATTTATTCAGATTAAAGTGCTGGATCAGTTGGTTGAGCATAATTTTTTCAAATATCTTGCTAAAAGTCGGTAAAATTGAGATTGGCCTGTAATTATTTGGGTCAGTTTTACTACCCGATTTAAAAAGAGGAATTAATTTACTGTATTTCATAAGATCTGGAAAGGATCCTGAATCTACGGACTCATTAAAGATTAGAGCAAGATATGGAGCAACAATATCAATAATATTGCTGATTACTTTTACTGAAATTCCCCATAGGTCTCCTGTTTTTTTGTACTGTAGCGATTTGAATACTTTAACAATATCATATGGGGTAACGTGTTCAAATTTAAATAATACACTGCACTCAGAAACATTGCTCCTTAGAAGAGTGTAGGCTTCCGCTGGCGACGAGTTAAGGGAACTGGTAGTGGTAACTGGAATGTTTCGAAAAAAGTCCTCAAATACGTTTGCTATTTCTAAGTCGGAGTCAGTAATATGGTTGTTAATTTTAAGTTCCAATTTATTATTTTCCACTTTACGTTTCCCCGTTTCATCTGTGATGATATCCCAAGCTGCTTTGATTTTATTATCAGAATTAATAATTTTCTGTTTTATGTAAATTGACTTAGCTTGTATGCAAACAAAAAAAGAAATGTAAAGACTTTTTCCACGCACATGCAAACTGTGGAATCAACTCCCATCGGCGTTGTTCCCACTAGATTACAATATGGGTATAGTTTGCAACGCATAGGTGGTATCTCTAGCGCTGCAAATGTTCATGGGTGGCGGTAATCACTTAACATCAGGTGACCCGCCTGCTCGCTATTTTTTCATTAAAAAAAAATATGAATAGTGAAACAAGAGTGGGCAGCTTCTATCCAAACACATCCCATCTTAGGCTACATCATCACTTCCCATCAGATGTAATCGCAGGCAAGCGTGCGCCTATATTGAATAGAGAAAAAAAACATACCTATTTCATCTTCCCCCAAGGTACATAAAACTGAGTCGCAACTTACCGCAGTCGCCGTGGATACTGGACGGGAAAAGAGTCCTACCGTCTTCCGTCCAAGAAATCATATACAAGCCCCTAGCGGACTTTTACAAGTAAGTATTTAACTTTTACAAGTATAAGAAAAACTAGTAGACAGACAGACACACTTTCGCGTTTATAATATTAGTATGGCTCCGTTGAAGGCTTGCTACGAAATATTATTTTTATATCGTTCAGAAAAGCAGCAATGTAGAACCAACCAATGTCAAACTCAATTTTTTAGTTGCGTATTTTCTATAAATTTTT
Organism: Maniola jurtina; assembly: GCF_905333055.1. Lineage (NCBI taxonomy): Eukaryota > Metazoa > Arthropoda > Insecta > Lepidoptera > Nymphalidae > Maniola > Maniola jurtina. Next base: position 14,570,257 of record NC_060041.1, read on the forward strand.
GAACTATTAACCCTCAATAAACGTTGTTAACGATAGTTATACAATGCTTCTTCTTTAGAATGTCAAATTGCTGATGAAAATTTGACTGATGATTACAAAAAGAGATATCGCGGTGAAACATTGTCTGTTAGTAAGGCTGTAAATGTTGAAACTACATAGTTTGGAGGGCGAGGAAGCGGAGCGCAGGCTCAAACTGATCGCGGCCGGGAGAGAGGACGTGGACGTGCGCTGCCTCGGCGAGGGAAGGCCCTTTGCTATCGAGGTATGCAGGAGACTCATTACCAACCAACAGACCTTTGAAAACTTGCTCTAAAGATATTACATTTCATTCAATTTTCTTTACTTGTACTATAAGACCTACCTAAGTACCTGCCAATTTTCATGATTCTAGGTCAACAGGAAGTACCCTATAGGCTTTCTTGACAGACACGACAGACAGACAACTAAGGGTTCCTTTTTCCTTTTGAGGTATGGATCCCTTAAAAGGGACCACTTTACTTTTACTTGGTAGATTGACCACTAGTTCCTTTCTAGATCACGGATCCCACGAGACAGTTGACTCCGGAAGAGCTCGCAAAAGCCTGTGAAGAAATTTCTAAAAGTGGAGAGGTCATAGTGAAGCAAATTGTCCCCATTACAAGGTATATCTACCGTTTTATGGCGCTGTGGTTAGCTAAGCTTCCTTCTCGCTCGCACATCCAATATTTTCAGAGATGAACTGTACCAGCTATACTCACGTATTTAGTCGATGTAAGCCCGATGGAAATAACTCGCGATAGATTAAACATTAAAATTTTCAGTGATTGTAAAAGAATCAGTACACTTTTAACAAATGTGGCTCAGCCAAACCTATTAAATAATACTGCGTTCATTTTAGACATTATGTATTTTATTGTATCATCGTAGTATTTCATAGAGAAAAATGGGGAAAACATTCAGTATTTGTCATCCCCATTTTTCTCTATCAAAACTAGGCATATCCCATTTCAACTGCCAAGTGAGAAGTAGATTTGCTTGTCGAAGTGAGATAGCGATAAGTAGGTATTAGGAGTGCGCAATCCAGTTATATCATAATATAGATTCACGATTGTGTGAATAAATCCGCCATATTGAATTATTGCTGACGTCATTATCGTATTGCAGAGAGGATTTGGTCCAGCTGAAGAAAGGGGAAGAGACCAAGAGCAAAACCTACGAAGCGCTTTGTATAAAGCTTTCTCACTCCATATACGATGACGTAAGTCAGATTTAGTTCACACGGCGACACTATGAAAACCCGTGAGCTTTGAGAGATAAAATCTTATATTATTTTTTATCTTATCTTTTGGTGGTATCGGTACTATCGACTGTACTTGTTTGTTTTGGAAAACGAAGCATATATTTTTGACGTGACAACGTCTTATAATTCGATAGAGCCGGCTGCACGCACGAAAAAACATGACTCATGCGGCGTTACCTCGCTCTGAGGCGTTCCATGTAAGGCTTGAAGTGCAAGCGAGAGCGCGGAACGAGCGACAAAGAAGCACAATCAGCCTTTGTTGTCACGTTCAACTATCGTCAGTAAACCGACTTTACAGACAACCAATTTTTTTTTGTATAAATAAGATATCTTGACCCAAACTCGAATCTAAGTATCTCGAATCGAGTAACATACCTAAGTGGTGACTGAGCGCCACGTGACAAGCGCGCTGTTCTGAGACAGCGGCGCGGCGGGTACTCTCCTATTGGTTCGCAAAGTTTTTCTAAACAATAATTTCTCAATTCATTTTTTTAAATATTTTATTTCGCTTTCGTAGGTATCCCCAGACAGTCCTATAAAAGTAACACCAGAAGACATAGCAAGGATCAATTCCTTCCGGAACACTCCTCAAAACACAACACAAAACTCGAACCCTGAACAAGTCACCACTAAAAATGCTCGAGAATCTTCCAAACCCATTTGCAAGACATCTAAAAATATTATGGACATAGTAGATAATCTGAAATTATCTAAAAACGTTCTAAAATTGGAGAGTACAGATAATAATATATCTATGGCTACTTGTCAAAATGTTTTGGACACATGTAATGCTGTCCAAAAGGGTGAAAATCCGAACAAATCCGAAATTGTCAAAGACATTAAAATGAACACATCTATGAACATTCCAGATGTAGGAAATCGAAATTCCAAAGACACCAGTGTAGACATTCTAAACAAATCGAATGGTGTCTTAGAAAATGAAAATATAGATAATTCAGAAGGTGTTAAGGATACAGACATGGAAACATCTGTAAAACTTGCAGATGCTAAAACTTTAGACACCAACGAAAAAGTTGTGGACAATGGTGCCCAAAAAGAAAATCTAGTTAGTACTGAAAATATGAACGATATGGAAGATGTGTTGGACACAACCGATGAAGGCACGGAGTCCGATATCCTGGACAGTCCTGGAGAGGTCAAGATCACCATCCAGCAGAAAACACCTATAAGAGTGCTGCATAGACGGCCCTTACTTACAAGAACCAGGCAGATACTTGAGTTAAAGGCTGTAGCGGTACCTGGTAAGTTTTTCTACATTTGTAGGGTTCTTTGTCCGTCCGTCTGTCTGTCAGCGGGCTGTATCTCGTGAACCGTAATAGGTAGAGAGTTGAAATTTTCACAGAATGTGTATTTCTATTGCCGCTATAACAACAAAATTTCAAACCGGCCCCCATGGAAATAAAAAAGTTTTATTTCTTGTACGATGGCACGGAACCCTTCGTGTGCCAGTTTTTTTTATTGTTAGGGTTCCATAATCCATACCTCAAAAGGGAAAAATAAACCCTTGATACTTTGTTGTCTGTCTGTCTGTCTGTCGTGTCTGTCAAGAAAAGGGAATCAAAATATATAGGGTACTTCCCTTTGACCTAGAATCATGAAATTTGGCAGGTAGCAATTTCTTATAACAGAAGTACAGGGAAAAATCCGTAAACCGTGAATTTGTGGTTACATCACAAGAAAAAAATTAGAATGTGTTCACACCATGGACGTATTGTCACACACAAATAATAATTAGTTTATTGAATCATATCCTAGATGGCGCTGTCCGTTATTAACTTGCAGTGTTGCATATAAAATTATAATATCTTGTACGATGGGTACGATGGTACGGAACTCGTGTGTGATGTCCGGCTTTTTTAATAACGGTGTTTTAATTTTGTGGCTAAAATTTCCTCGTTCCGCAGATCACCCGCAACTGTTCCGCATCTTCGTGCGCACGTCAGCGGGTACGTACGTAAAGGAGTGGGCGCACGGCGAGCTGGGCCGCTCGCGCCCAGCGCTGGGCGACGCCGTGGGCGCCAGGGTGGACATGCTCGCGCTGGACGTCACTGCGGTACACTTGACTTGGCCGCCGAGATAATAAACTGTTCACTAACTATTAAACTGTGTTTCATTGAGTATTTACTGAGTTATCATCAACAACAACCTAACAATGGCTCACTAGAGCATTTGGCCATAAGGCCTAACAGTAAGTAAATAACAGTCAGAGTGCAGTTTTATTTCAAGTTTATGAAGTTTCTGTTAAGTTCACGGGCGTTGTGTGCTCGGGAGCTTCGTTACCATCCTCACTTGCGGTAGAGGTATCGTTCTCTGGAGACGCTGTAGTTACTTCTGGAAGGGTACAAGCTAATTACAGACCGCTCACTACAAGTTATAACTTGTCCTTTGCCATCGTATTGGCCCCATTGCTTTGTTTGCTTTATTCCTTACAGGTTAGGGCCTAATATTGTGTGATTTGCAATGGTGCCAAAGTGACGGCAAGAGAAGTTATCGTTAACGGTCTGTTCACTCTGTTGTGTGCAAATATTAAGTGTTAGACTAAGACTAACCGTCAGTAGCAGTAGACTCAACGGTGATTGTACTTGGAGTGGACTCAACGGTGATTGTACTTGGAGTAGACTTAACGGTGATTGTACTTGGAGTAGACTCAATGGCGATTGTAGTTGGTTTTGCAGTTGTAGTTCTCTTCGGCGTTACTGACCAGGAGCTGGAAAAAGATATTACTTGAACATACGTCGTACTAGTAGGTACCAAGTGATTAAGTACTCTTTGGTAGGTACCTACCGTTTTTACTGCTAGAAGAAATAATCTCGCGCAAGTGGCATGTTTTTTTTTCTTTCTCGTCTGGCTTTACACATATCTCTGTGCTTTACACTGATTAGCCAATGTCAAGTTTGTAGGTAGTTATTTACAAGTTAGGGAAACTATAAGTATGGACTTCGTCTGTGACGGCGCCCGCCGACATACACACGGCTTTAGAGCGCTTCCCAGTCAGTTCCACCACCAATAAACACCAACAGAACACAAAAACCGGGCACTTCTAACAAAAAACACTCCAAAAAGGTACTTCACGCGCGCCATCAAACGCCAACACAGACAAAGTCAGTGGCATGTTTGTATATTTTATGGGCTGCCCTAAAACTCCCTGAATTTTAATCTGTGACTGTCTATTTGACTCTGCGCAAATGTTAAATTGGCTTAGTGATGTGCAAAGTATATTAGGTACATTTTATAACGATGCATATTCATCCGAGGGCTAAGTAGACCCGAGACCTCGCTTCACTCGGTCTTATTCATTGTTCCTCATCTATGAATATGTACTTACATGTTCAGTGGTGTTGTTGGAATAACCCTGACTGCTGCCGCTCTACGTTCCAAAATTGTCCTGCAAAGATGTCTTATATTGCATTAAATCTTCCCTAAAAGAAACTTAAGAAGAAGAAAAAAATCCAAAGCTGAAAATATACTATCTCGAGATAACAGCTATCTTAATACTAATTTGAAATTAAATGTACCTGTCGTAATGCTGAATCGATCGATCGCTAAATCGATTTTGATATAATTTTACAATGAACTGATTTGGAGATTGTCATAGGATACGTATACCTAAAGCGGGCCTTAAGGACCTAAAGTGTTATAGCTAGTATTTAGTAGTAGTAGCATAATGTACAAAACTTGAGCAATTCCACGCTAATCCTTGCGCTGGGCAGCTTTGCTTCGACGGGATTTGTAACTACAATCACATCGCTCGGGTCTAATATCCCTGACCACTTATCCTGTGCTACATCGGCGTAGTACTCTCCCATGTCTACGTCGTAGTGGAAATCATTTCGATCATCCTGCACCAAAAAGGTAGATACAATTAATGAAATAAACCGTTGACTTGACGTCTGATTGCTGTAGATCTTCGGAAGTATCCTTACACATGTGACTTTTAGGACAGAATAATCCGGTGTATTCCATCACCGTTCTACCGATCTGATTTAAGTAAAATGCTATTTAATGTCACCATCTAAGTGGAAACGGCTTACACCTATTTGCAATCTTCTCAGTAGCCAATCTTATTATCTAGGTAAGCTTAAGTTTTAGATCATAATCTTACCTTGATTAAACTAGGGAAAGCCTTAAATGATTCAGAGAAGCTCAAGAACCGTCTGTTGGTTTTCATGGCTCTCCGGAATGCTTGTCTGACCGGTGCAGCCCCTTCGCTGTCTCTAATGAGTGTAAGCAGATGGATGACAGAATTATAATCCCAGTCTTTGGAATCCACGTAACCAGGAGGTGCTCTTTCTATTCTAGCTATTGAAAAAAATTGAATCTTTATCTTTATTTTTATCTCTCTGCATCATACTTTTCATAGCTGAGAGTCATGAAGGTATATTTTCTAATAGATGATGCCTATGGCTTTGCCCGCGTGGACCTATTGTCCTCACCCGGGATGTAAGCTATCCCTGTACCAATTTCGTCAAAATTGGTTGAATGGATGGGCCATGGAAAGCTAGCAGACAGGCAGACAGACATATTTTTGCATTTATAATATTAGTTAGTATAGTTATCTGCTCTACATAATTTTGCCCTAGGTTAACGTGATTATGTAGGTACTGCATCTCATTACAAAGAACGTTCACTACATTGTGATTCTTATGGCATTGAAATTCAATGCTCTATGCAAGCAATGCATTGAAAACAATTTCAGATATTTGAAAATTATAAGAAAAAAATCTGACTCTGACAACATTTTGAAGCTATAACTAGATAACTAGGGTAACCGGAAAGTAAACTTGTGAGAATACCTGAGATCTTTACAGGCTGTTTCATGAAATCATCGATAAAACGATTCTTATGATAGTCGACTACACGATCTAGCCAGCCAGTACGTCTCACGCTGATTGAACACAGCACTAATGGCATTGATAAGCTGATTAAGGTTAATTTCTGTAAAAAAAAAACTTTAAAATAATAGATAGCCATTTGGATAGAATTTAATATTCAAAGCTTTTACTTACGAAGGTATACATAGTTTGATAAGACAATGAAATACAAAACAAAATACTTAATACGTCTTACTAATGGTTATTAATTACATAGACCATTAAAATCGTAAATTCAATAATGGCTGCTTACATTTGTAATTCTCTCATAGTTATTTTTAATTGTTAAAGTACATAAGTAGGTACTTTAACAATTAAACGAATTTAACGAAACTTTAACGATTAACGAAAATCGAGTACGACATAATTCTATGATATTTCAATGCATCGACGCATCACTAGACCAAGCAGCTGACATTGACATTTAGAACTTTGATTTGACATTTGATGATTTGAAATGGGGACGTGTCAAAACTCAAAAGTTCGCGACCGAATTCGAAGTACATAAAAATAATTATTTATAAGTTTTAAATTTAAATAATTCAAGAACAAAGTATTACTCAAAACGATTAGCGAATCGTGTTATTCACCTAAGAAAATTATTTTTCAACGTATCCACATGTGTATTACATTGAATAATAAGTATTCCTATCGAACTTTGTTTCGCTGCTTAAAAACAAACTTTTTTGTACACAAAGACTGCAAAATGTGTGTGGGTTTGGAGTCATTATAGATAAAGGTTTTAGTGGCTTTTATGAGAGGGAAGTGGTTAAGTTGTTTGAAAATGAGTGGGGTGAGCCGAGACGCCCCGGTGGGAGTGCAATGCTTGCAAAAGATCAGCTCTTGGATGTGCCCTCGGCTTCAGTTCAACAGATTACGATGGTAAGATTATAATACACATAATTTGATCAAACTTTTACCTTCGAGTAGCTTGTGCACAGACAAAAAAAAACGGTGATATATCTATAATTTTCAGTGTATGTGGCAATTTATATTGTTATTTTGGTCTGTGCCTTTTTTTATCAAATTTCTGTTTCAAGTGTTAATCTAAATATTTATAAAAGGAAAAAGCGACTGACTCTCTGACCGATCTATCAACATACAGCCCAAACTACTGGACGGATTGAGCTAAAATTTGGCATGCAGATAGCTATTATGATGTAGACATCCACTAAGAAAGGATTTTTAAAAATTCAATCCCTAAGGGGGTAAAATTGGGGTTTGAAATTTGTGTAGTGTGTGTGTATGGACGAAGTTGTGGGCATAAGTTAGTACTTAATAATAATAATTGTGGACTGAAACATGAACGAGTTTAATTAGTAAACTACTAAGTAGTAGTCAAACTCTTTGATATACAATAAGAAACTTTTACACACCAAAATCCACCACCACCAGATGATGATGAAACAAAGTTGTAAATACAACTTTTTTGCAGTGGACTTTTACTATAATTTTTGTGCAGAGTTGAAACCAACGTACAAGTGTGCTACAGTTACTAGTAAAACCTAACTACATTTAGTAATAACTGCAAATATTTTTACCCTTAACTGACTATTCTCCCTGAACAAAATATATTTGACATACACATAAACCTAGAAATCATTTTTCAGAAACAAAGAAATGAGATAGATAAAAAATTTCACAGCAAAAAACAAACATTGTTAGGTAATTACTATGTGCCTACTTCCTAGTGTTTTCTTTTATTGTTCTGATAAGAACTAGCAAGGCTATTGAATGTTTTTTGTTAGTCTTAGTTAGTAATTTTTTATCAACTTGTTCAATGAAAGTACTTACTGAAAGAATTAATGACAAAAAATGTACATTTATTACCTACTAGGTACAAATCTGTCTTCGCTTCACCATCATCACCATAATCAACCCATTGCTGGCCCACTGTTGAGCACAGGTCTCTTGTAAAGAGGAATGAGGAAGGTTTAGGCCATAGTTTCTTTTTTTAATCTGCTTGGGAACTTTTAGATTTTCTGGGATACAAAGTAGCCTATGTCAGCCTCCAAGATGCAAGCTATCTCTGTATCCATCAAAATCTGCTAAGTGAGATAACATGAGAGGATAACAGACAGACAGACTTGTTTTTGCATTTACAATATTAGTACTGACTAAGCAGTACCTATTAATAGATAGTAAAGACATCATTTTTCAATTAAGGTAGATAGGTACATATTATTTATTACATCTTTGTCATTAAAACTATTTTGATTTGAGTAGGAACAAATGTATAAGTCTAACTATACATATATGTAACTATATTTGAAACACCTAAATCCATGTGGATGAAATAGCTATTGTTTTAGCTGACACATTTTACACTATCACATGTCATGCTTGTAAGCTGTATAAACATGGCTGGAAGTGATGTGATTCATATTGCTGTTACCAGCCACTAGGTACCTTAGTAATATGATGCTATCATTACATGTAATTTGCTTTTATGATGATTTTATCTATTTGTCATGGATAATGTTACTGATTTGTACACAACATACCTAAATAATATTCTGTTCAACATTCTAAAGGCATAATATTAATAATAAGCTCTGATAGCTTAAGTTAAGACATCCACCTCTTATTCGGGGGGAGGGGGGGGCAGGCTTCTAACTTATCGGAGTTATGTGCGTTTTAAGCAAATCACTTGTTTTAATGGTGCAGGAAAACATCGTGTGAAAACCTGCATACCTACCTGAGATTGCTCCTAACGTTCTCAAACGAGTGTAAAGTCTGCTAATCCACACTTGGGCAGTGAGGCAGGCTATGGCCAAACCCTTCTCATTCTGAAAAGAGACCCGTGCTCTGTAGTGAGCCAGCAATGAATTGACCTTGATGAGATAGATATAATGCAACCACATCAAATCGGCCCAGTAGCTTCCCAGGAAAATGAGAATGGACATAGATATACATTTCAACCTTTAACCCAAACCGCATATACTGTTATTTGTATGATCTACAATCTAGGTACATCATCTCGGTTTGTGGTTAGGATAGTAACTGAAATAATCTGATGACCCTAACCCAATTATTTACTACCAAGTATCTTTATACCTACTAGGCAAGTTTACCTATTTATAAATAGTTTGGAAAATCCAAAATCGCTATCAGTATCAGCGTAGGTAGTGCGAATTTTTTTAATAAAGGAAAAAACCTACTGATATTATAGCAAGCAGGAAAAACAGAAGCCAGAAGGGCATTCCATATACTAGTACCTAGTGTTATTTGAAACACCATTAGGTAAGTAATTTCGACTAAGTAAGGCTGCAGATTGTAGATCTAGCGTTTCGATAAAATGGCAAGAGGAAATCAGGTCGAATAGTTCCTTGGCACACTCTCCTAAATATAAAAAAAAAACTTTATTTTTGGAATATATCCTGTAGAGTCTCAGAAGTCTGACTGGTCTGTGTATGATTGCCCAAAGATCCGTGTTTGAGCAAACGGTCATCAAGTGTATTGGCTCGTAACACGAATCTGCTTGGTTCCAGCTACCAAGCCCTGGTCCTGGTGCTGACGTACTTCACGTACATGACGTACCACCTGACGCGCAAGCCCATCTCGGTGGTGAAGAGCGTGCTGCACCAGAACTGCAGCGCCCTGCCCCAGCCGCCCGACGTCCGGCCTGGCGACGACCAGTGGTGCGACTGGGCGCCCTTCAGTGAGTATAACAATCCCACAATCAGCTGAGTGTAGCGAGTGGGAAAATTTCCTTTTATTTTACAGAAATGACAGGCGTTTGATAAAAACTATGTACATTTTTTAGGGTTTCGTACCTGAAAAGAAAAAACCCTTATAGGATCACTTAGTTGTCCGTCTGTACATCTGTCCATCTGTTGTGTCTGTCAAGAAAGCCTATAGATTATTTTCCTAATTCATGAAAATAATTTGAATATAATTTTTATAGCAAAATGTTGGAAAAAACCCGAGTACGGAACCCTCGGTGCGCGAGTCTGACTCGCGCTTGGCCGGTTTTATTATTGCTGTGCTCTATATAACTCCCCGCCAGTCAATTAACTCGTACTAACTACCTACCATAAATAAAACACGAATACTGCCTAATGCCTAGTGCCTAGTGGCGCCCTCGAAATTCCAGCGCCCTAGATGGTTGCCTAGTTCGCCTTTATATAGGTACAAGTAGCTCAAGACTTGCAAGATATCTACCTGAGTATGTTTAGCTGTGTACATCTATCGGTTTAAAAGCCCGGTCAAGTGCGAGTCGGACTCGCACACGAAGGGTTCCGTACTTTTCAATTTTTTAATTCTCGTGGCAGTGTATCTGCAGGGGGATTTTATTAATTTTTGCTATAGGGGCAAAAGAAACACACTGTGAAAATTTCAACAATTACGGTTCATGAGATACAGCCCTGCTGACAGACAGACGGATGCATAGATGGAAGGATAGCGGAGGCTTAGTAATAGAGTCCCGTTGGAACTCTTCGGGCACGGAACCCTAAAACTACAATGAACGACGATTCCGTGTCAAGGTTACACACGATGCGAATCATTACTTGAACTTTATACAATAAGTGCAATCTTTATTACTAATAATTACCAATTTGCTATCACTCCCTTAACTTTCAATGTAACAGCTTACAAGTCATCGCATTTATTATATAAACATTAAACAATAAGTATTATTAAAACAATGAAAGTGGGTCAACCGTGTCCAAACGGTTATCTGCCGTGTGAAACGAAACGTTCCAAGTGATTGGGAATGGCTTTCCGGTATTGTTTATGGAAATTTTTAAAAATATTACCAATGATAGAGTCAAACAGAGAGAGCGCTATATTTTAAGTTTGATATGTATTTAAAAAATACTTGGAAATTTCCTTGAAGTGTAGGTCGAAAACACTCATAAAAATCGGTTAAGTGCGAGTCAGACTCGCGCACCGAGGGTTCCGTACTCGGGTATTTTTTCCAACATTTTGCACGATTATCAAAAACTATTGTATATAAAAATAAATAAAAATCTGTTTTAGGATGTACAGGTAAAGCTCTTTCATATGGTACCCCACTTGGTATAGTTATCTTACTTTAAAACTTTGAAATTTTAATTTTTTTTAATGATGTAACCACAAATTCGCGGTTTTCAGATTTATTCCTGTACTTGTGCTATAAGAACTACCTACCTACCAAATTTCATGATTCTAGGTCAACGGGAAGTATCCTGTAGGTTTCTTGACAGACAGACAGACAGACCAATAAGGGTTCCGTTTTTCCTTTTGAGGTACGGAACCCTAAAAATTATTAAGAGTTTGTTCTACACGCTGCCCGCCCCGCAGGACGCACCCGCTCCCACCCGGGCCACCCACTACACAGCTCTCTTGTGAAATCGACAACTATGCAATTGTGAAGTAAGGCATTGATATAGCACTGCAGATGTTGGAACGGAATGATAACGCTAACTACAGTGTTGTTGCAGACACGGCGGACGCCAACACGCTGCTGGGCACGCTGGACTCCGCCTTCCTCTTCTCCTACGCCGGCGCCATGTTTGTTTCTGGTAAGCCATTCCTGCAGCGTTGGAACACCCTCGCTAGTTGGCCAAACGACATCAAACGAGCCGCAGGGAGCCGCTGGATTCAGGCAGCTCAAGACCGTGGAGCTTGGAAGTCTCTACAGTCCAGCTGTGGGCATGGCTTCATCATCATCATCATCATCATCATCGTAATAAGAAGGGAATGAATAAGAAGGAAATTAAGTAAGGAGGTCTTACGTCCATAGTTCGCCACCCTGGCCAAGTGCGGATTGGCAGACTTCAGATACCTTTGAGAACGTTATGGAGAAATGAAGAGAGTCATGCAGGTTTCCTCGCAATGTTTTCCTTCACCATTAAAAAACAAAGTGATATTTTAATTGATTAAAATGCACATAACTCCGAAAAGTTAGAAGACGGACAATAAAAAGATAGGCTGCCCCTGTTCGTGTGCCATTTTGTAACTTAAAGAAAATGTGAGTGGTGATTCGCGACTCGCAGTGAGCGTTGGTCGGTGTGGTAAGGGCATCCGTTTCTCGCCACGTATCGGGGCGTGGACCATCCACTCACATTAGTTTTGCGTTACATTGCCCGGGATCGAGTCCCCGACCTCCTGAATAGGAAGTGGACGTCTTGTATTGTTGATGCTTGCTTGTATTGCAGGCATGGTGGCGGAGCGGGTGGACCTGAGGTACTTCCTGTCGCTGGGCATGCTGGTGTCGGCCGTGTTCTGCTACCTGTTCGGGCTGGGCCGCACGCTCGACGTACATGACATATCCTTCTACTTGCTGGTTCAGGTAAGTTCGCAGGTCCCGACCAGAGAAGGTAATATATACGAAAAAATTCGGTAAAATAACGTGGAAATCTTGTCTTATCAATTATTCATATATGATGTCATTCTCTCATCTTGTCAATCTTAAAATTGAAATCTTAATTCATAACAAAAACATCTTAGTTCATGACAAAAAGACCCGTATTTTACGAGTTTATAAACACCATACCTGATGCAGTGCGAACCGCCAGCGGGGGTTTCGAAAACTTTTTAAATGATTTGTTCACTGTGGTTGCATGTCAGGCGGGCGCGGGCGTGGCGCAGACGACGGGGTGGCCGGGCACGGTCGCCATTGTCGGCAAGTGGTTCGGCAACGCCAAGAAGGGCCTCATCTTCGGGCTCTGGAACTCGCACACCTCGCTGGGGAACATCCTCGGTGAGTCGCAGTAGCTGTTGGTAGCCCTTTTAACTCAGCTAAGCTAAAATGGATTGTAATGAATGATGTTTGTTGAAGGAACGCTCATGGCCTCAAAGTATGTGGAGACGGACTGGGCGTTATCGTTCATATACCCCGCGCTGGTGATGGGCGCGGTAGGGTTCCTGGTGTTCCTGTTCCTGGCGCCGGAACCCAGGCTCGTGGGCCTCACACCCGACAGGACATCTGTGAGTGTTACGCTAGGAACGTGAAGCATGTGCAGAGTGACCGGGCGCTATCGTTCATATACCGCGCCCATCGCCAGGATGGGCGCGGCTGTGTTTTGGTGTGCCTGTTCCTGGCGCCAGAACCCAGGCTAGGTGCCCAAGAGGTTGTATACCCACGGGACTTCTACAGCATTACGCTGAGGCGATTCCCTTTTTGGGACAGTTTTGCGCGACAGACACGCATTCGGTTTTAGACACTATTATTTTTTAGATTACTTGTAATTCCTTTGGAAAGGGATTTCGGCTCCGTAGAACGTTGTCTCTGTCATCCATACCTATGTGACGTTATGACGGTCTCAGCGACAGAGACAACGCTCTATCTCTTTCTAAAGCTCGATGTACAATATTTCCTGCACACTATCTACATTCTACACTATTAGAGCTATGTAATGGCGGTGGTTTTCTCGGTTGAAATGCATTCAAAGCCGTATTTTATAAGACGAAGTATTTGTGATCCTTTTTTCTGTACTGTATATGTATACACTTGTACTGTGTAGGGTTTGCGCTATGATCCTAAATAAAAGAAAATGTATTCATTCTATTTAGTATTTAGTGAATTTAATAGTGACATAATTTGCAGCCAAGCAGACAGTCCACGAGATCTGACACTGAAGAGGAACCGACACAAGTGATTGTTGGGGATCAGGTAAGTTGGGCAAGGTGTTGATGGCATAATTATTTGTAGTTTATAAAAAAAGCGGGGGACGCCCGACAGAAACGTAACTTGTATTATTTTTCTATGAAAGTAATTTGGATCGGACCGCTCCGATCCGGTTTGGTCCTGTCAGATCCGGTTCATTCCAGTCGATAAATACGAACAAGCATAATATCTTGTATCTCTCGAGGAAGTTAACGACTCCTCAGCGGCGGAGCCCAAGTCTTCGTAAAGAGTTTCGCTTCTTATTGGTGGCTGAGAAGTCATTCACAAATCACGCCGCATTACGACATATTTTGCGTATCAACGGTGCGCGGGCGCGTGTAATCGACTTCTCAGCCAACAAAAAACGTTGATTTGAACTATAGGTGTAAAGCTTTTTTCAGAAACGGTAGAAAATCTAACGTAGAAATAGCACCGATGCACGCCAAAAATCATAGATATTTTAAGCCTCCTGCTAACTTCACTCACAAAATATTACATTTTGGTAACATAACGAAATTGTGAGTGAAGTTAGCAGATTTTAAACTTTCCTTTGACTCGATCTGATTTGACTTAACACGCATGAAGTAGCTTTTGGGTGACGTAATGAAAATCTGAGTTAACACGGAAGTTGTGTTTCGTGAATGTATAATAAAGGTATTTTTAAATCTTTATTACTTTGAATATCTATTTGAAGCAAATGCCTATCGCTATCGCTATCCCACTTCGGCTAACAAACAAAAGTGAGAGATCAGACCCCAGTGGTGTTCGACCTTTCGTTCACTCTCAGCAGTCGAGAGTGAATAGGCATCTTATAGGTAAGCGCGGTCCAAATCTATCAAAAGTATGCTCCTGAAAACAAGCATATACTTATGTACTATCGAAGATTACGTAAATGACAAAAAAAACATGGATTTGACTCGCTCCAGCAATGCGTGGGGCTGCAATTGCTTGTATAGTACATATAGTATGGGATATTATTGTTTTAACACTTGAAAAGAGCAACCGCCGAGTTTCTTGCTGGTTCTTCTCGGTAGGAACGGTATACCGAACCAGTGTTAGATTATTTTGATGATTTGAAAGTACTTGTAAAAAGTTCATTTGAATAAAAATCTATTCTATTCATTCCATCTAAGGCTGCATCATCACAACAGGAAGTCTGATTGCAGCCAAGCGCTACTCTATAAATTAAAAAAAAGTCGAAATGGGAGAGCGATAAGTTGGTATTTATGGCCACGACTCATGCAACTGGCTCGAAATTGCGACAAATCAAAATCATCAAATTAATCGTAGTATGCTACATTGTATAGCTATTATCTATGGTATGCACCCGTTATCTACATATGTCGTTAAACTAACTAAGGAATAAGCTTAAAATCAATAGATAGGCATATAAATAACAGCATGTTTGCAGGCGGCCAGCCTGCGACCCTCGCGCCACTCCGCTAACTCACCGCCGGTAAGTCTGTGAATGCACTCACTCACTCACTCCGCACTCATTTCTCACTTTCACTCTGTTTATTTCACACTTCTTAATGTTAACAGTTTTTCAGAACGAAGCATGTGGATACGCCTTGACTAAACTAAAGTCTTCAAATTAATATCTAACTAACACATATACCGTTCCGAAACAACTGATTAAAAGTCGGTCAAGTGTGACTCGCACACGAAGGGTTCCGTATCAAGAAATCGAACCTTTTTAAAATTTTCATGGCGGCCGTTTTTTATTTTTTATTATTTGTTGTTATAGCGTGCGGCAATAGAAATACGCATTCTGTGAAAATTTGAACTCTATCTATTATGGCCGCGTTTCATGCTTGTGGCAAACAATAAGCACTGGCAAGCGTGTGGTCGGGTGCTTGCGTATGCTTGCTAACGCTTGGAAGTGCTTGTCGTTAGATCCGATTGGCTACAAGCCAAACACTTGTATAATAAGTGCTCTGTGCTCTGCTAGCCGATGCTGTATGTTGTTTGCCACAAACGTCTGACGGCTCGGTCTGGTACACGAGATACAGCTCTCTGACACACCGACGGAGGCATAGTAATAGAATCCCCTTGGCACCCCTTCGGGTACGGAACCCTAAAAATACGACACAATAAAAAAACACACGAAAAAATCTTCATAAAATTCTCATTTAAAAATATTTGATTAAAACGAAGCTAAGAAAGTTTCCATCATTGCAGTACCAACAAGAAGACTCGGCAACAGAAGAGACAGCGCTACTGTCTCGCTCGTCTCGCTCGCAAAGTGGTGCCGTCTCGCTCACTCGCGCGCTGGCCATCCCCGGCGTCATAGACTTCTCTCTTTCACTCTTTTTTGCTAAGCTGGTCAGCTATACTTTCTTGTTCTGGCTTCCTCTATACATCAACTCGTCAAGTAAGTATGATAAAGAATTATTCATACTAATTCCTTAAAAGCTGAGCAGTAGCAACGAAATTAAATTAGCCGTAGTATTTCAGCGTGACAGGCTTGCGTTTTGTTAAGTGTTTTAGGATTCATTAGACCCTGTCCAATTTTTGATAAAATCCATGTGCATAGTTTCCGAATTTTTCGGGATGCTCATCACGAAAATGACGTTCATTTTTAAATCTAGATGGCTGATCAATTTTTTTCAATGAAGTGTTATATGTAATTTGCTAAATAAATCGCTCTCCCGCGGGTTTTTATTCGGCGTTATGTGCGTTTTGAGCCATTGAATATCACTTGCTTTAACGGTGAAGGAAAACATCGTGAAGAAACGAGCATGCCTGAGAGTTCTCCATAATTGTTCTCAAACTATGGCTAAAGTGTGTACGGGGTGTAGAGATAATGACAAGGATGATGGTATCAACGGTGGGATGTCCTCAGCTCCGCTCACGCCGAAGCAGTCGGGCGAGCTAAGCACCGCGTTCGACGTGGGCGGCGTGGTGGGCGCGGCTCTGGCCGGCTTGCTGGCGGACTACGCGAGCTGCCCCGCGCTCGTGTGCTGCGGGTTCTACGCGCTCTGTGCGCCCACGGTGAGTCTACGGAGACTGCAGACTGTACACGCATTTTGTGTTCTTTGGTTCGTGATGTCGTTTTACAATGTCCTTCGACGTCCATTTTGAAACTAACGACCATAGCATATGAACAGACATCCATAGGTCGCTGGTTCATATCCGGCTCGAAGGACCATATGATGAAGAATGTGAAATGAAATGAAATGAAATTATTTATTTTGCCAAATGTGACTAACAGTAAATGATAGTACATTGACAGGTAGTCTCTTTCACATTGTCATTGATGTGCTGGTTGATGGTTCACATCGGTGCTCGTTGGGTGTTATGAAGGAAACACTATATTTATTATTATGACACACACTATATTCTTTACTAATTAATTATTAATTGAAAACGATGTACACATCCAATTACTTGTTAATGTGGCAATTCAAATGTGAGAGAGTGGAAAAAGTTTGACTGACTGAATGTCTTTACAGATTACAGTCGGTTACAGATTAAGTTTGTTGGTGGCCAACACTGGTGTCTGCTCTGATGTTTATTAGCTCGAGACACCACGGTAGTGCCGTCTTGCTGCCCAGTGAGATATGGGGCTGGCTTACACGCACTAAAGTGTAGTTTGTACCCCGCAGCTGCTGGCGTACCAGACGTGGGGCGCCATGTCGTACGCGCTCAACGTGGCGCTGCTGGTGGCGGCGGGCGTGCTGGTCAATGGGCCCTACGCGCTCATCACGACCGCCGTCAGCGCGGAACTAGGTGAGCCACTCATTTGCGGGTACTTCACTGATTACTCCATAAAAATTCAAAATATTTTTATTCAATTATAAAAGTACTTTTGAATCGTCAAAAGCATTTACCACTTTTCGGTTCGGAATGCCTTTCCTACCGAGAAGAACCAGCAAGCTCTTTTCAAAGATTCGATATACAATATTATGCCATGTATAAAAGTACAATATAAAAAGTGTACAATAGTACCCAATATGAATAAAATACCTTGACTTTGACTTTGTGGGCGTAAATAACGATATTCTCTTGTTATCAAACGATTTGACTCTCAATTTCGAGCTTTGTTACTTTCACGTATCTCACACTAGCATCTCTGTCCGACGCAACTAGACAAACTTAGCGAACCTACCTAGATCGCCTCCTTCAATCCTCTCTCGCGGTCCCGAACCGACCATCTCACCCGGTTGCCGTAAACACGTCAAATAAACAGCAGTCACACAGAAAAACGTTTACGGAGTCTATCCCGCATCACGAAATAAAAGCTTCAATCAACATTGTAGCAATGTATTGAACAACAACTGGCAATTTTAAATTAAGTTTGTCTGTCCTTTTATTATAACTTTGGTAAGAAAGAGATGCGAATACTCTAAAATTTAGTCGCGATTAGAATCAGTACCAATGTCTGGAGATATGAATCTGGAGACTTGTATACATTGCAGGCACACACAGCAGCCTCGCGGGCGACGCGAAGGCGTTGGCTACCGTCACAGCCATCATAGACGGCACGGGGAGCATAGGTGAGTCTTACCAACACTTATCTACATAGTACATACTACAATATCAAAAACAAAGATCCCCATGGATTAAGGACCTCCTCATTTTTGAAGTCAGTTAGAAACAACCATTATGCTGATATTTTGCCCACACACTTGACAATCAAAAAGTAGCATAGAGATAGATGAGAAAAAAAAAAATTCGTGCCCACTTATAATTTTTTTGTCAAGATGGAACCCTAAAAACCAGCACGTACGAAAACGCATTATATACCGTAGAGCGTTGGTGTTGTTGTACACTGCCTTGACTCGACTTTGTCGATACAGTGCATATTAGGTTAAGTGTGAATTTTCATAGAAGTTTACCCTCGTAGGCGCGGCGGTGGGGCCCATGTTGGCCGGCCTGGTCTCCGGCAGAGCGGGCAGTTGGTCCTACGTGTTCTACATGCTCATCTCCTGCGACGTCATGGCGCTAGTGTTATTGCTCAGGTAAATATTCAAGCTTACACTCGTAGGCGCGGCGGTGGGGCCCATGCTGTCAAACCCGCAATGTATAGCTAATTCGGGATCAATGCCCCACCTACGAGACAGCATTAACCTCGCGGCATCTATCTACGCAATGTTCGTCTACCTCTAGCATCATTCAGATATTTGCAATATACAGTGCGTTTCTTTTAACTGGAACAGTATGGGGAAATCCGGAACCAAAGGAGATACAGGGAAACTGTCTTAGGAACCTCTAGGTAATTTTTGTGAAATAATTTTGGCACAGTCCATTTTTTGGTCAAGCGTGAGTCTTCCAATGCCTCCTATAGTTTTGGGTTCCCCCATAGTTTCCCAGTTTAAAAAACACACTGTGTAGCGAACTTTTTTTTAAAAAAAAAAGGTATTTTTCGCGTTTTTTTAGGTATCTTATCAGTAATCATCATTATTGTCACCTGTCTTCATTTTTCGTAGCGTTTTAATTACACCCTTTATAATGTCCACAGGATGGCAACATCGGAGGTGTCGCGGGTGCGGCGCGAGCGGCGCCTCGCGTCGCCGCGCCTCGTGCGCATCGAGTGAACAGACCGACAGTATTACTGCACGACCTTACTATACACATGTAATGTGAAAACATCGTGACCAACAGAATCTTTATAAAAGTATCTTGCGTACCGAGCGAAGAGTGCTCTGTCGACGAGATAAACAAACTGAAACCCGACTACGATCGTCATAATAAACGCTGAAATATAGTAAAATTATTTTGCTGTTGCTTGGTATATTTTAATGTTGTAGTACGTTTCTATTCATGAACTCAAAATTTATCCTCCACCTCCACTCTTTTTCATGTAACTTCCATCCGCTTGGTCAATTGCACATAAAACGTTTCGCTAGCAAAGCAACGCAAGCTGTAACGCTATGCAAATAAGTCTACTTTCATGATACTGCGCGACGATGGGTCACTGGCGATCGGCCCGGCGACAATGTCATGTGTCTGTAGGTACTTTACACTTCCATACTTACTCTGATTTCTGTGGTACATACATTAAAATTAATTTAAGAAAACATTACGATGAAGTAGTATAAGTCAGTATACCTATTTCAATTGATGTGGCATGTTTTATACCACCTGTATTGAATGACTGCACAAGGTGATTCAGTCGAACATTTTGTATGAACACAGTCTGTTATGGTTCAACTCCACTATCGGATTTGACAAATGATTAGAATTTAGGCACATTTTACGATATTTCGGCATTAGGTGCCGCAAATCAAAATGTTTTGTGTTTGCATTCGGTTCGGCTGCCAGACGCGACTTGGTCAGCAAATTATCCTCCTTGTGGTGTATTAGATATTAAAAATACATACATACATAGACTGCTAAAATCATAATCCTTCCTTTCGGCTTTGCGGTAGTCGGGTAAAAGCCAGATATTACGTACATACTCATCTAAAGTGATGACTTAAAACTCATGCATTTGGGTAGCAATATGTGCTTTTCTCTTTTACTCTCTTTGACCACGCATTTTATATCTCATGTAATATAAGTTAAGTATCTATTTATTTTTAATATTCCCGTCAGCCATTAAAAAATGATTTTATACTTATATATTTGTGTTGTGTTGTCTCTGTTATTTATATAATATTGTACAAATAAAACTACTTTTCATATTATGTAAGATTGTTTTATTTTAACCGTTCATTACCTAATTACAATATGGTTCTTATCAAAATGTACAACACTGTATATTACGCGTACCATCTGAGAAAGGACTGCCATATTTGCAAACGGTACTTTTAACATGCCAGTTGACACAGAGCAAATATGGCGAGTTTTTTCTCAGATTTTACGCGTAATATTTACTTGGCTTATAGTATACAGATCAAACGATAATAACGGCCTGCGCACACGAGGATTGTTGTCCTGTCACGTCCATTGTTGTTGTGGACAAAATGGATAACTAAACAACTGCATCTTATCACTCACACAATGGACTAATAGTACAGCGAAACACTCAACAGAGGGGCTTTGGTCCTCCGCGGACAATAGTCTCTCGTCCACACAGGTCCTTATTTTTATTATTTTTGACCCTAAATGTATGTAATTCGCGAGGGCTTTAACAAATAATTTCTCATCAATCACATCTTTTAAAATATCTGACATTCAATTTATTATGGAACATTCTGTCCTAGGATTTAGGTTGTCGAGACTCCAATCCTCTTCAGGAGTACTTTGTTTCCTTTTAATGTGCCTTGCCTTGGCCACCAAAAGCTTGTTGGTTTGGATTCAAATGTTGCACTAGACTAGCCCCTAAACTCCCTTTTATTATAATTTTTTTTATTTAAATAAATTACACTTAACAAAGGTTACCTATTCAGTTGTTCACAAATCCCTTAATCTAACTAAATTGACAGATCTTTAACGTCAGTTAAGAATCAATGTGATAAGGATCCCTCATGTCATATTTTCCTTATTATGTGACCACTTTCAGACAATGGCCAATCAATGCAACATACAGTACAATTACTGATAATAATTAATCAATCGATAACAGATAATCAAATACAAAAGCATGATAAACAGTACCAATTTTGAATAAATGCTTTGACTTTAATGTATTATGTCCGTCACGATAAGAATAGCACTACCTATTACACGTGCCAATTTACTTTTGTGAAAAATAGAACAAGCAGCAGTCTGACAGCCCTGAGTATGAGACTAGGCACGTCCTAAAGGCACAATGAAGGACAGGGCATCCCCCGTGGCACCCCAGGACACTCGCTGCAACTGGAACGCGACGGCCCAGGTCGCCAGCGCGCCGGCCCACACCAGAGTGCCCACACCGCTCAGTATCACATCTGCAACACAACATTATCAATCAATCAGCCTGCTTGCTGGACATAGACCTTCCCAAGAGCGCGCCACCACACGGTCCTCTGCCTTTCTCATCCATCCCCTTCCCACTACCCTCAGAAAAAAAGAGAGAAAGAAGATTAACACAAGATTAACTTCAAAATTATAATCCAAGTAGAGTCAGAGTACAAGATATTATGTACTTTATATTTTACTTTGATTTGCATGGCAGCCATTTTGATATTTGCCATTTTGGTAATTTATTATTTGTTGTTATACCGGCAATAGACCTACACATCCTGTGAAAATTTCAATTTATTATTTCGGCAATAGAAATGCACTGAAAATTTCAATTCTCTACCTATTACAGCTCATGAGATACATGACACTGACAGACAGATGGAAGGCGGAGGCTTAGTAAACCCTGAAAACCTTTGATATTTATCACTGTGCTTTCACTGTCATCAGTTTAGTTGTAGGAGTGAGGAAGTAACAGACAGGTAGACAGTCTACACTGGCAATTTACAAAGTTATAATAATAGTAAATAATCTTCATTAATTTCATAAAACGTATAAACAATGTGATGTGATTTAATGTATTTTAATTTACCTTTATGGTATGGGGCTGCACCAGAGGTAGCAAATAACGTATTAGTATTGTTTGCACTGATACTGAGCTATTCAATACTACATCTTATTATCCAATAAACACAAATCAAACCAATTACATTGTAAACCTTTCATATTTCTCATAGGTTTAGGTAAATTGATTCAAAATATGTAATAGGTTCACAATTATTGTAAGATACATGGAGAAGCTATCAGTATTTCATATTAGACTGACCTAATCAACCCCGGGACCTTCCACTTCATAGACCACACAATGCCAGGGTGTGATACCTACAGAGAGATCACCACAATTATTATTATAGTCAAATGTGATATATACATACATTTCTTTATTTGTTTCTGTTCATCAAACGGTGGCTTCATAAACGCTTCTTTGAAGAACCACACTGAGTTGACAGCCCATACAAATGGAAGCAGAATACACCCAACTATCAACAAAAAAGTACCTTTAATAGTTACATACTTAAAAGTAAAAAAGACAATTATTTATAGGTCCTACTTAAATTCACTGGGAAAACATAGTTGTTCAAGTCATATTATCCTGTTTAATGTAATTAACTGTTAACAAGTGTAAATTAAAAATTTTTAACACCCCTAACAAGTGAAAGCTACAGTAACTAGAAAAGAATTGATAACTTTCAAACAGCTGAACCTATTTTCTTGCATTATAGCTAAGAACACTCTCGATCAAACCACCTTTCAAACAAAAAAAAACTAAATTAAAATCGGTTCATTAGTTTAAGAGCTACGATACACAGATACACACGTCCAACTTATAACACCCCTCTTTTTGGGTCGCGGGTTAAAAAGGGTTAGTTGACATCTCCACCTAACTTTATTTATTAATGTTAGATGGAATGGTGTTAGCTTGAAGTTGTAAAGATTTCCAACTCTAGTCTGTAATGTTATGACCCACAAACAAAATAGTGTACTTATTGGAAAAATCGGAGTCACTGGTCACATCTTTTGTTGATATCCTGCAAGACTTAGGGCACAAAGAGTATATAAACACTATGTTAGGGCATAGGAAGATTTTTTTACCTTTAAAATACCACTTGCACAACTGTAGTTTTTGATCATTAGGCAATCTATTTAGATCCATTGAACCGCTTTATTTAAAATATATAATTCAAATAAGACTTCACTCGGTTTTGTGATTTTATTTTATTTCTTATGACCACGAAGTTTCATTCATACAAAAAGTAATTGTATTGGTTTCATTCACAACTTCAATGCATAAAAGTCAATGTCATGCAGCAGGTATGTCAAAGTCATGTCAAAATAAATGTCAAGTGTTGCCAATTACTTTCCAAAAAATGCACTAAGCCCTAAGAAATCCCTATTCTAGACTAAATCAACATGAAATCATCTTCAAAAATGCAGTTTCAAGTGCTAAATGGTGTTTAAAATAAAAATTGGTCAATGCGAGTCGGATTTGCACACGAAGAGTTCCGTACAATACAAAAAAGGTATTTGCCAAAAAGGTATTGGCGGCAAACTAAAAAAAATTGCGAACACGAATGCAATTTGTTTTGCTGTTATTTTTCACAATAATTAGCTTTCATTAGACACTATTTCAAGCAACTTGCAACCCAAAGTTCTATTTATAAGGTTTCCGTACCCCAAAAGGAAAAAGGAACCCTTATAGGATCACTTTGTTGTCTGTCTGCCTGTGGTCAGTGGTGTCTGTCAAGAAACCTATAGCACAGATTAATAGAGGATACTATGTATAGGTTCTCATTCTGAGAAGGGTTTGGATACCCATATAGTCAGTAGTGGGGATGCAATAGACTGATGATACTGAATTATGGATACAGAGATTTAATCAAATAGAACATACCTATTTTGGCCTTCACATTTAATTCTTCTCATTCTATAATATATTATGTGATATTATTACTTTCTTAGGCATTCTTCTCAAAACATTTCATTGTAGTCAAAGCAGGTAATTTTAATAGAGGTTGCATAAATTTGTAGCATTCAGGACTAATTTGAAGCAGTTTAAAGGCAAACGTTTTCTCCTCATCGCTGTATCTGGCACCTTTTGGATGTGTTCTAGCTAATCTTATCTGTAAATCTACCATTAATTTGCCTTCTGGGTTTAAATGTGGATAATTTTTAATGAATTCTTTCGCTTTGGCCAATATAGTATCTGATTTTGATTTTAATTTTCTGTATCTATGATTTATATTCCTCAGCTTCAATTTTAACATATTATTCTGCATACGTAACATTCTTTCATTGGGGGTACTGTTCTCTTTGTCCAAGCGAACTCTTCTTATTTCTGTGTTAGATGCTGAAGAAGGATGCAATGCACTGACTGGAAAGTCTTGTGTGGATGGACACGGTGCAGCATCAGAAAGGGGATTCAATGGGCAGGCTGGTGTCCGCCAGCGCCGCCACCGCCGCCGCGGGTAGACCGCCATCACCGGTGATTGTCGTAATTCTGCTGTTTCCTCTGCATTAACTGATTCTGTTACCTCAGAAACTAAAGTCTCCAAAGTCTGCTTTTGAGCAGAAGTATTGTGCAATGGTTGTACCAAACTTTCTATTTGTTTCACTGAAGGTTGGATATTAAGTTCTGATGGGTTATCAAGCTCAACAGATGGATTTTTAGGAGTTTTGCGCCTTTGTGAATATTCAGTGGGAGTGTGATTATTTCCAGGAATGAATTTGCTTGTTTGTAAATATTTAGTAGAAGCATCCTTAAATGGCAGATTATACTGATCTTTCAGAGCTGAAAATAATGCTTGTATTGATTCAAGAGTCTCTTTTTCAAGAGGTGACTTGCTTGTCAACAAATTAAAAACATTTGGACTCAAATAAATAGCAGACTGCTCCTTGCTGTCAGTGTGTATAGACTGATCAGCAACTGTGTCAGATGGGAGAATATAACTGTCTTGTATATCATTATTGTCCGGAGTGATAAACTGTGAATTTAGCAGCAATTCTGCAGTTTCCAGCTTATCTTTCAGAGAATTTGCAGATAGTGAGTCTGCAACCTGTTCACTTTGCTGAATCGGTATATTGTGTAGTGCCACTGCATTTCCCTCATCACTGACTTTATTATTGGATGCTGCACTCATTGTTCCCTCTTCTACAATTTCCATCTCATCTTGCAGAGAATGTTCTATATCTGCACACAGTGAGTCTGGAACCTGTTCACTTTGCTGAATTGATATATTGTGTAGTGCCACTGCATGTGTCTCTACACTGGCTGTATCATTGGATGCTGCATTTGTCAATCCCTCTACAATAATGTGAGGCCATAGTTGAGCATTAACTGTTCCTTGGCTAACTGGGTCTGATTTTATATTGCATTTCACATCTGGTAACAAGGGCTCCAAAATGTGCTGACCAGCATTTGATGCAGATACACAGCCAACCGTCACATTTGGCAGTGGAGTACCACCATCACAATGCACGACCATGCTGTCACTTGACAATAGCTCCTTACTAGGAGTCTGACACGTGACGCACGGGGAAGACGGACGCTTCTGTCTATTGTCTGCTGGGGAAGGCAAACAATACATGTTGTGATCCACCGGCGGACCATGCGTGTCCTCTGTAGATGGACGCTTAGAGGTGTTGTCTGCTTGTGCAGGCAAGCTACCAGACGTTAATACCTTAAAATTTACCGGCTCATTGGATTCTATAGGACTTATTTCTAAAATTTTATAACCTTCGAAAACATTATTCTTTTTATTATGTTTATAGGGGTTATTTAAATGAAATAAAGGAACTGCATCCTTAGTTAACCTGCCTTTTTCAGTAATGTGTCTCGGGAGAAAATGTTTATTGCAAATTCTCACGTTATCCAGCTGTCGTAGGTTATATTTTTGAAGGTATGGAAGTAAAGTTGTCCATTGCTTCCATCTATATTTATCGCAGAAGGGTACGGCGTGCAGCGGCTTCGCCGAACGACAGCCGGGTACACTACATTGTCTCATGGTTTTAAATTTCACGTAAAAATCGTAATTTAATTCATCTCTCGTTTCTAATCGGTTATAATTCAACGTATTGTATCCTACTTATATTATATACAATTTTTCTTTCAGTAATCACTAATCACTTGATTTTTAATTCACTTAGGTACACACAAAATCAAATAACTTTAATAAAATTCAAGTTTAGTTGTAGCCTGTTATCAAATTACAAAACAACCAAAGAGATGATGATGTTGATAAACATAATCAAAGAGATGTAAAACATCAACGTTGACCGTCGAGCTAGGAGACTTATAGGCGAAGACTCTCCTTTGTTGGCGAAACTTCAAAGTCTCGATCACCGCCGTAAGGTCGCCGGCTTATCGGTATTTTATAGGATATATTTCGGAGAGTGTGCACAGGAACTTTTCGATCTTGTCCCCCCTTCACCATTTTACCACCGAACCGCAAGACGTCGGGCGAGTTTCCATCCTTATGTCGTCGACATTCCATCTACACGCACAAAACGTTTTGCGTCTTCATTCCTCATACGCATGGCTAAGGTTTGGAATACTCTTCCGCGATCTGTGTTTCCTACCAATTACAATCCGGGTATCTTTAAAACAAGAGTGAATAGGCACCTTCTAGGTAAACGCGTCCCATCTTAGATCACATCATCACTTTCCATCAGGTGTGATTGTGGTCAAGCGCTTACCTATAGTGAATAAAAAAAAAAAAAAAAAAAAACAACAGCTGATACCACGGACGGCAGACCATAGACATACAGAGTAGGAGTACATACATCAGTACAGGTCAAAGAGTATGTAATCACTTACAGGTCAGGAACTCAAGAACACGCTGGCCACAAAGACTACAATATTATACTAGGCTGGCCATACCTACATACCCATATATATAACTATTAACTATACCCTATCCGTGGCATGAAGTCATGAGTATAGCGCTCTCTTCGTTTCATTTATTAACCCCCAACCCAAAAAGAGGGGTGTTATAAGTATGACGTGTGTATCTGTCTGTGGCATCGTAGCTCCTAAACTAATGAACCGATTTTAATTTACCTAGTTTTTTTCTGTTTGAAAGGTGGCTTGATCAAGTGTTCTTAGCAATAATCCAAGAAAATCGGTTCAGCCGTTTGAAAGTTATCAGCTCTTTTCTAGTTATTACTGTAACCTTCACTTGTCAGGGGTGTTATAAATTTCTAATTTACGCTTGTAATTATTTCTTCTGAGCAGGTTGTAGGTAGGTAGGTACCTATCTACACTGGTATTTGGATTATACAGTATTTAATAGGATGTGATCTTAGAAGAGTATTTATTTATTTATAAACAGCTTGTTTGTGCTATTTTTGTGCTTATACTTTTCTCTTTTTGTTACATATATTCTATACTGTACAAATAACATGCTAGGTTTTATTTAAAAATAAGTAATATAATAAAATAAACAAAAGTTATGAGCAATCATTCACACAAAAGCTTTTTTTATCGCACAAAAAAAAAAAAATGAATCACATAGATTTGCACTGGAACTACTTCCACTGTACATAGCACCTGAAAAAAAAGTACAGTATGAATAATTTTCATGTACATTTGAATAGGGCAACCACCATGTGAACACAAGCTTACAAGGCAAGTAATCTATCATCATTCTACTACTACTATAAGGTGCATCAGCAAAATTCGTTTGCGCAGAAAATAATTGCGAATGAACACTGAAATACAGACCTAATTGCTTTAAACCAAGAACAACGTCATGCTATCTCCTATAATTCGCGCGTACAACATATCTCGCGTAGGCAACAACCAATAGCGGACGGACGCGCCCATAGTTGCCAGATATATTATTTTCGCGCCATTCAAAAGTAAGGTTTCTGCGCGGGCACGTCGGCGTCAGTCATTACATACTCTTTGCTCGGCCTAACAAGGTCTTCAGAGACAATCAAGGACATAGATTTTGCTTGAGCGTATTCACCTTTTACATTGTTTGATGTTTGATTCAAGCAATTACTTGCTTGACGGTGATAGACAGTGCTGTTTGCTGGCTCAAGCTGCTTGACAGGCGCATCAAGCTGCTTGAGCAAGTAAAGCAAATCTACGTGTTTGACTCGAGCCGTTTTACCGTCTCCGAACCCCTTTATAAAAGTGGTAGTATGCTATAGTAGGAAAAATTACCATCTTGTTGTAATGTTTGCTTGCAGGTCATGTCATTATTAAAGTCCCAAAGCAATTGGCCATTCGCAGTAACTTCATCATGTAAATCATTCTGAAAATAATAACATTAAGTATATTAAAGCAAATAGCAATAAGTATGATATCACCTTTAATTGGGTATTTTCCTACTTTTGAATTTGATAAATATTATTACTTTATTATAAACTAGGATAAAAATAATGACGTACCCTGAAAAAAATATTAAAATCCAACAAAGATTTACAAAGTTACAGGCATTTTAATTTTGGAGTGGGAGGGTCTTCTATCCCTTTCTCGCAAAACGAAAATTTGTATGAAACCGCAGGAAGCTACTATGGCATTAGCACGGAGTGACGTCATAATGCAATTATCGCTATCTCTGTCTAATCTGAAATATTTAAATGCTTATAACTTTTTTGTTATTTGATCGATTTAATTAGTTTTTTCAGTTTACGTGATTGTTTTTATCCTAGTTTATAATAAAGTAATAAAATAATTAGAGTAAAATACCCCATTATAATCAGTAGTAAAACTTACACATCAATTGAACATTCGGTGCTGACATCATGTTCCCAAAAAAAACCCAATTTGATAAACTGATCTATAACCCAACTCTATAACTTCAGATTTCAGTGATCAATTTTTTTTCTTTGACTTGACAAAAAGTTCATAATAGAGTTGTATTTATAATTAGAAGACAAATTCTATTGTTCCAATTTGCTGATCTTATGCAACATATTTGCACAGCAACAGTAAAATAAAATTTAATAAAAGTGCTGTCAGCTTGGTTGATTCTGAAAATGCTGCATCAATCATTATCATAATATTTTTGTGATTAGTTCAATTTGTGGTATTCTTGTTGCAACAATGCATTGTAGCCAATAGTGACCAAGTATCACTAGCACATAACAAATCAGAGGTAATTGTGATTGATACATTGTAGACATCAAAGTACCACAGTAGGGTCCTGATCAGAAGTGATTGCAACCGTCACACAAGCTATTACCATTGTTGATATTTAGTAGAGATGCTCCAATCATCAATTCCAGCCCTCTACATGCAAATGTAGAGTACAAGCTGTGAACAGCCATTCTAAAGCCTTTGTTATTCCAAGAGATGCCAATCCCCTGAGCATAAAAATAATAATGACTTATACATTGCTACAATGTTTATTAATGTGATTGCTGAAATAACGATATACTGCAACTGTATGTTTGCCAATAGTGGTCTAGCCAAATATAGGTGATAGTAATCTCCAGACTGGGGGTCACAGTACTGCAATAAGCATGCAGATTTTGCCATCCATACTAGTAACACCTCAACTCAGCAAATATTTGGTACAAAGTAATTAATAATAAAATATGAGTATCTTCAGGCAATCTTTGGAAACTCTGGCATAGACTGCATAGTTTTCTTATTAGGTAATATTAAATATTGTTGCAAAAATTTATAACAATCAGGACTGATTTGATGTAGCTTGAGTGCAAAGAGTTTCTCTTCTTCAGTGTATCTGGCTCCTTTTGATTTTAAGCCAGCTAGCCTCAGTTGTGTGTCTATCAATGCTTTTGCTTTGGGAGTTAATCGTTTATATCTTTTGAGATATGGTTTTGCTGTCTCCTGCAATTTTTTAAATCTTGATTTTAATAATTTATTTTTTCTGTCTGCTTGTATCAGCTGACGTTTTAACTTTTTAAGCTCTCTGTATAACATTTGTTCTTTTTCAGAACTGTTCTCTTTGGTGTGACAAAATCTTTTCTCCGTGATATTAGAGGTTAAAGGGTGTTGTGTAATGGCTGGAAGGTTCTGCATTAGAGGGCAGGGTGCAGTAGCAGACATGGGATTCAGCAGCCGGGCTGGCGAGTTGGCTGCCATGGCTGGGGAGGCTTGTAACTCTGATGTCTCCTCTGCTGTGATTGACTCTCTCAACTCTTCAACTAAAGTCTCCAGAGTCCTTTTTTGAGCTGGCTGTACTCCACTTGCAGTGGGCTTCATGACTGACGGTTGTATATTAAGTTTGGGGTTATTATGATTAAATGGCACATTATTCTGTTCTTTCAAAGTTGAAAACATAATATTAATCGATTTTATAGTCTCTTTCTCAAGAGGTGACTTGCTTGTCAACAGATTTAAAACATTTGGACTCACATAAACAGCAGACTGCTTATGTCTGTCTGAATGTGTACTCTTATCAACAACTATGTTATCTGGCAGAACAAACACATTATCCTGAAAGTTATCCAGAGTGATCAATTGAGAATCTAGCAATTCCACAGGTTCTGTTTTCGGGTCCTCAATCAGTGAGTGCTTAGTATTTGTAGACATAAAGTCAAGACTATGTTCACCGAGTTGGGAGGGCAATTGTGTGCCTGCAACTGTCTGTGAAGCAACACTCACAGCACCCCTGGATGCAGCACTCTGCTTGGCCTCTTCCACAATGAACCTCCATGGCTGAGCATCAGAAATAGTCACTGTTTCTTCAGCAACTGACTCAGTTTCCATATTGCATTCCACTTTTGGTGACAAAGACTCGGCATTGTGCTGATTAGGCTCCGCACATAGGTCGCGGTCGCTAGACAACAGCTCTTTGTTACGCGTCAGACACATGACACGCGGGGAAGAGAGACACGCCGGTCTCTCGTCTGCCTGGGATGGCAAACAATACATGTTGTGATCCACCGGAAGACCATGTGTGTCCTGAACCTTGAGGCAAACTAGATACTTCACCTCCTGTTTGCCTTTTGTATTTTCTACAGACGAACATTTAATAAAGGTGTTTCCTGTTTGTCTCGTAGTGGATACTACCTTAAAGATGACGGGCTCATTGGCTTGTACAGGTTTTATTACTACACTATTTGCCTCGTTGTTTGGTTTATGGGGTGTTAAATGTAATAAAGGGATTGCATCCCTTCTTAATCTGCCTTTTTCATAATCAATGTGCTCGCGTATAAAATGCTTTTCGCATATTCTCATATACACTAGTTCCCGTAAGGAATAATTCAAAAGAAAGGGACATATTTTTAACCATTGTTTCCATTTCAATCCGCTCATAGGTAAACAGTGAAGATTATTTGGTCCCGTGTGCGTACAGTGCGGAACACAACATAATTTCATGTCGCGCATCGCGTATTGACAAACGTCTTTCGATTTCACTTGCTTTATTTTCCAATTTCTGGCTATCTTATTCAAAACATTGTTCCTTGTTTCCACTTTCAACAGTAAATACTCAATATATAATCAATGTACTCTGTGGTAAATATGATTCGTCCACCAGCTAAAAAATAAAATTAATTAAAAATTAAATTAAGAGCTAAGTCAAATCTAAAGTACAGTGCGACATATTTTTTTAACTAACTGGTTTTACGGCTCTGGGTTCTAGCTCTTTTAAGTTCAACAAGATTTTTTTGGCCAAAGAGTACACAGTTTACACTGTGGTGGCCACCGATCACAGATCCAAAGACTGCAGACTATAAAGGGAGACCACGGAGACACAGATCATCTTGTGACACGCTCTCCCCATAAACACATATGGTGTTGTTAAGTAAAAAATCTGAATTTTACTGCTTTTTTTAAAACAGTGGAGCCATTCCATATAAGTACATAACATCACGATATATATATAAATACAGCATAAATGTTAGTAAGTGTAATGTCTTTGCATAAATGTATCTGCATTTTGATTTTATAGCTATATTTAGCACTAGTTAAGTACTTACTTGAGTAGCTGAACATGATAGGTTGCAAGTCCATGACCTATCAATGGTTTTTATTATTTTTCCCCTGTTTGGAAATAGGGACGGCTTTCCCAATTTCTCATTCAGTTAAAATTAGATAAAACTTGCTAACTACTTACTACTATAGTGCGTTTCATCGAATAGTACCTATGGCGTTATGTTGGCTCCCCTGTCTGTCTAACTCATTGGCACCATATTTGCATAAGACGCAGATTTTGTTTATTTTCATTTGATTTTCCTGAATGAATGCAATGAAAATCAAATGAAAATAAACAAAATAGGTCATAGGTACTGTTCGATGAAACGCACTAGGTATACGCCACAGGTATACGCCCCCCGTCAATGTCATAAGTGCCAAAAGCACGCGAAAAGATCATGAAAAGGTCCTTGTCGGTCTGTAACACCACAGACCAGTAATATCAATACCTGTCACAGACATCG
Source organism: Maniola jurtina (assembly GCF_905333055.1). Taxonomy (NCBI): domain Eukaryota; kingdom Metazoa; phylum Arthropoda; class Insecta; order Lepidoptera; family Nymphalidae; genus Maniola; species Maniola jurtina. The sequence goes on from NC_060041.1 coordinate 14,602,769, forward strand.
ATTTTGGATTCTGTCTACGGTATCCCGTAATCTATATCTACGGTGCAGGGTGCAGTGTTGCCAGATGATATGTGGGCTGTACGCTGGCTGTAGTAAATGTGGAATGAATTTTGTAAGACAAAATCATTAAGGGTCATGAGACCGGCCTGGCCGCGAAATTCAAATTTAATTTGGTTTTTCGCAATTTGTAAACTAATACGACAACGTAGGCTTATAGTTATTTTATTTGCGACAATGGCAATATCATCCTCACAGGTTTATATAAAAATCTTTACTTGAAAAGGTCCAGTTTAAGAAATAAATTAAAGTATCGACTAATTTGTGAGAATAGTCCAGAATCCAGCTACATATTAAAAAAAATACTATATTGAAGATCTAAATTTATCTACAAAAATTATATAAATAAATAAATTAATCAAAAATTAAAATATACCTACCTATTGAATCAAAAAATTATATTTCTATCTTGGACATCCTTCTATATTCATTTAAACATTTAAAGAATAAAAATAAAAATATACAATTAGTAACAATAATAAAACTGAATAAAACTACTTCATTCGCATTGTCTCTATTTATCTCTTTATTAAAATATACAAGTCGCTGGAATATTCTGTGCTCGCTAGATGTATTGATATTCAGTTTGGATGAATGATTATCTCTATGATATTCAGTGATTTCTCATTCCTTTCCCAAAAGATGTGTAGATACTAGGTAGGTACAGATTAATAATATATTATCATTCTCCATCAACAAGTTCATATTTGACTAGTGAATAAAGTTGGGATGCAGGTATCATACTTGTACATGTTCAATCTTCAGGAGCTCGAGTTCTTTTTTCTGGTCAGGTTTCCAGACTTACATTACTGTTTATTGTGCGTACATTGCCTGCTTGCCAGAGTTTTCACTCCAGTCATCCAAGCTTATTTCTAGAAGCGAAGTAGACTTCACAGCTTTCCAGAGTGAGGTTTGATCACAAAAACCAGATATTCTACTATCCACACCAACATAATATCGCTTCTCAGGCATTCTTTACAATAGCTTTCATTGTGCTCTTAGTAGGTAGTTTTAAATATTGTTGCAAAAATCTGTAACAATCAGGACTGATCTGATGTAGCCTGAGTGCAAAGAGTTTATCTTCTTCAGTGTATCTAGAAGCCTTGCATTTTACTCCTGCTAATCTTACTTGTGTATCTATCAAAGCTTTGGTTTGACGAGTTAGATTTGGATATGCTTTAAGATATGGTTTTGCTATAGCCAGTATCCCATCTAATTTTGATTGTAAGCGTTTACATCTTAAATTTACTGCCTTTAGCTTAGCTTTTAGTATATTATTCTGCTTTCGTAACATTTGTTCATTGGGAGTACTGTTCTCTTTGTCTAAACGTACTCTTTTTATTTCTGTGTTAGATGCTAAAGGCAGATGCTGTTTGACTAGAGGGCCCTGCGTTGGAGGGCAAGGTGCAGTATCAAACATGGGTTTCGACACAGAGGCTGGTGTGTCAGCTGCCAACACAGCTGATGAAGGTTGGAATTCTGCCATTTCCTCTGCAGTAAACAACTCTTTTAACTCAGTAACTAAAGACTCCAGAGTTCGTGTTTGAGCTGGTTTCCTTTGCAATGGCCCTAATGCACTTGCAGTGGTCTCAGTAACTGTAGAATGGATACAAACATCTGATTGCTTATTAGGCTCAGCAGGAGTGACTTTTTTTGTTGGTGAAGATTTAGTATGAACATGATCATATGATAGAATACTGTGATTATTGGGATATAAATTTTTCTCAAGATGTGACCTTGATAACAAACTTGGACAGTTAATAGTAGATTGCTCTTGGCTGTCTGTGTGTGCAGACTGATTAGCAACTGTGGCACTTGGCAAAACATACTCATTATCCTGAAAGCCATCGTCGTCCAGAGTGATATACTGAGAATCATTTTCTTTCAAGGAGTGTTCATTATCTGCAATGTGAGAATTGGGAAAGCTGAACACTTGTCCACTGTGTGGAGTGGACAAGTGTTCAGCTGTTGCAGTGAAGTCTGTCTGTACAGCCACATTCAAAGCACCATTGGATGCTGCAGCCTGTGTTCCCTTTCCTATACTGTGAACCCATAAATGAGTATTAACTGTTTTTTGAATAATCTGCTTATGTTTTATATTATATTCAACATTGGATGAACAAGGTTCCACAGTGTACTGATTATGCTTAGGTGTGCAGCTGACAGTACTGTCTGGCAGTGGAGCTCCACAGTAAATGTTGTGATCCACAGTCGCAGCAGGCCCTTGTTTTGCCTTAATGCTTTGGACAGAGCAGTCACTCAACAGCTCGCTACTAGTCTGATATGTGACATATGGGGAAGACAGACACGCTGGCTTCTCTGCTTGGGAAGGCAAACAATACATGTTGTGATCAACCGGCAAACCTTGTGTATCCTCCGCTTTAAGATAAACTAGGTCTGTCACTCGACGTTTTTCTCCTATACCCTCTGTAGATGGACACTTCAAGGTGGTATCTGTTTCTGCATATAAGCTAGTAGGGGCCACAACCTTAAAGTTTACCAGCTCATTAGATTCTATAGGATTTATTTCCAACACTTTACTCTCTTTGTTTATTGTCGTGTTTGTTTCAAGGCCTGGCAAATGTAATAAAGGGAATGCGTCTTTTTTTAATCTTTCTTTTACATGATCAACATGTTCTGGGATAAAATGTTTCCTGCATATCTTCACATACTCTAGTTGTCGAAAACCATATTTAAAAAAAAATGGGCATAGTTTCAGCCAGTGCTTCCATCTTACTTTGTTCGTATAAGGAACACTGTGGAGTGCTGTTCGACTGTCGCAACCGGGTACACTACAAGACCTCATGTTGATGGATAGCTCAGGATTACTCACATTGATCACAATTCAGACGGGACTGTAGATACCATTCATTGCAGTAGGTAATTGGTCAAACTGCAACAATAAACTGTGCAGTGTGTCGAACAATGTAAGCGATTAAATATTTGTACAAAATACATTGTAAGAATATCCTATACTTTATTTAATGCCTAGGCCTAGACATGAAGCTTGAACTGAACTGCTGCTTGTCGCTTGAGTCTTGATTAAGTGTTTGTTATTTTTGCTTACTACGTACGTACCTAGTAATTACAATAAATTATTATAAATTAGTCTTTTATTCTCTTAAAAATATCCACTTTATTTATTTACATTTTCAAAACTATTTCAATATGATTTCAATGCCACAGACCACGAATCCGGTTCAATGCAATATGTTTTTTTTTTTCTCGTTTGGCTTTACAAAGATTAGCCAATGTCAAGTTTGTAGTTATTTGTAACAAGTTAGGGAAACTATTCAAGTATGGACCCCGTCTGTGCCGGCGCTCGCCGACATACGCACGGCACCCCCTTAAAGCGCTTTCCAGTCAGTTTTACCAAAAAAAAAACACTCCAAGAAGGCAGAGCACGCCCGCCAGCCAACACCAACACAGACGAAGTCATGCAATATATATGTCACTGTGTCACAGATATATAACACAAAAACCGAAAGTAAACTTTTTTTTCCAAAGAGTAGGTTAAGGTACCTTTTTTTTTTCTCTCTTGTCTGGCTTTACAAAGATTAGCCAATGTCAAGTTTGTAGTTATTTGTAACAAGTTAGTTAAACTATACAAGTATGGACCCCGTCTGTGCCGGCGCTCGCCGACACACGCACGGCACCCCTGCGCTTTCCAGTCAGTTTTAACAAAACACGCCCGCCAGCTAACACCAACACAGACGAAGTCCATACATATACTCTTTGGATTGTATGTACAATGTACCTTCGTCTTTACATGGTCTGTACTAGTATTGACTCTATTTAGCACTAAACCCATCACACCTAGATGGCGCTTTTCAAGTAGGCGTTTTGACTGCCCGACATACCATGCTAGTAGTGTATTACTCTATGGTCTGTACTCTGTGGCAGAGAGTACATCTCCTGTGGTTTGTCTCGTTTGTCTGTGGTCTAAACATGGCGATTGGTTTTGTTGTTAAATATCAGTGAAAATAGAAAATGTTAATAAATAAAAATGTTTAGAAATCAATTGAATTGTTTTTATACGCAAATTGCCATTGTTATATTAATTATAAAAACATGTGAGTACAATTGATATCCGAAACTGCTGTGTTAAAATCTCATTCATTTTTAAGTTATTTATTTTAACATTCTTGGAATATTTTCATTATATTTATAGGGCCTTGATTGAATATTACATCACAATAACTGTCCGGTAAAGGCGCGAGTTCGCGAGTTTTTCCCAAGGTTTCCCTTTTGCATCACTTCTTCAATATTCAATATTTTACAGGTCAGTTGACTTGTTATGGTAGATTTTTCGCAAGCTGTCTAAGTCTAACGGTATTTTATTAGTGTTAATGCTTTTGCTTTCTCTTTAGGCTAGGTAACTTATCTTAGTTTAGGTTATCATTTGAATTTCTTCCTCAACTTAGGAATCATCCTTTCAACTTATGAATTTAATCTTTTTTTAAATTCTTTTAGTTATAACTACCTATACATACTAAATGAGGTGCTTTGATTCTAATACTGGGTGGGTTTTCACTCTGTAGAGCACACTCTAGCTTGTAAGCCGCGAGAGAGTTTAGGAAGTCTGTGGTTCATACTGCAAAGCCCTCTTCTTGCCTTCAATTATTGAGGATCATTTTTGACAGCAAAGCAAAGCCTGAGACTCTTTGATGATTAGCCGTTCATATTTTTATTATTTATTATAGATTATAGACTAAGGCAGCTTTCGCTGATGGATCTATATCAGAAGTGCTTCAAGTTTCCCAAATGTTCGTCCAATCTATTTTTGAACTGATTAACAGAGCTTTACATAACCACATTCTTGGGCAATTTATTCCACATATGAACAACTGGTCAGAAAGTGTTTAAATGGATTTTAACTCTAGTATAGCTCCTTCTCAAGAATATGATCTCAAAATTTTGGACATTATAATAAATAATGATTTAGTATTTCGTATGTTTCAATTAGACAGGGGACTTTATCTAGCCTGCTTTTGAGGGTGCTGAGTCCAAGCTTTGCATGTCTTTGTTCATGGGGAAGATTTTTCAGTTCCTTAGGCAACTTAGTGGCTCGCCTCTTTACCCTTTCCAACAGTTCTATATCCTTAACCAAATATGGATTCTAGATCTGAAATGAATACTCTAGTAGTGGTCTGTTAGAAGTCTTGTAGATTTTTATAAGGTTTTCTTGACGGTGTTGAAGAATGCTTTTGTGGCTAGGTACAGGATTGAGTTGACCTTATTCAATGTGTGCTTTGAGGTCACTGCTTATGATCACTCTTAGGTCTCTTGTGTCAGTTGCTTGCTATCTCACCAATATGATACTTGAGGATTCTTTTTTCAGATGTGTAGAACAGTGCATTTGTTGACATTCAGTGACGTTAACCATTCCTTTATCCAATGTTCAATGCCTATTAAATTTTGTTGTATGTCACTCTGTTGATGTATAAGGTTCTCGAAGAATTTGGTTTCATCCGCGAATAATGAGAATGGGAGACTTATAACATTTTGCAAGTCAGTTAAGAACAATCTGAACAATATTGGTCCCAGTGCAGAGCCTTGCGGTACACCGCTGCTTAGCGGATGAGAACTTTATATTTAATTCCTAACCCTCGTGCGGAATTTCCGATCATTTAGAATGTTGCTAATCTAAAGTAGCAGTTCACTATGAATGCGAAGGTGTTCTAATTTATGAAGTAGTCCACTAATTAGAACCCTGTCAAATGCTTTCTCGTAGTCTAGATAGATATCAGTTGGTTGATGTTTATTCCTATTTAACATCCACTGTCTAAGATAGAAGGTTAGTGACAGTCAATCGCTTCGTGTGAAACCATGTCGTTCTCAAATGATTGTGTTTTCTTTTGTTATGGTTTTCGTATGTTCATCTTCACTGTGAAAATCAATAATGTTTAATTGCTTAAAATACAATAACCCTGAGTATTTAGAGGTTAGAGTCCCGGATCGAACCCCCGACCTCCTGAATAGGAGACATCTTAAGCACTAGGTTATCATGGCTATTTTAATTACTACTTAGTATATCTTTGCCCATTTTCCAGGCATTAGTGAGCCACAAACGCCATATCTAGCACTGTTCAGTCCGAGAGACACGGAGTACACGGACGTGCTGGTGCGCCGCGTGCACGACAACCTGACGCTGGTGTGCGAAGTGCGCGGTGACCCGGCGCCCAGGGTGTTTGTGTGGAACTATGTCGGCGACAACGGCACTGACGGGACCAGGTAAGTGTATATTTTGGTCTTCTACATATTAGGCAAACTAGAAACTTCAACCTAGTCCTTCCTAGAAAATACCACCCACTCTTTATTCAATCAGTCTCACCTGATAACAGTTATGTTCAACAACAATGTTGCATGGCCGAATGTTGTAATTTGATTGATCAAATTCATTCCGTCGCTTGGCGTTACACGTTACGCACGGTGTAGTGTGTTACGCGAAGAATACCTACCTACAAGCATGGGTTTAACTAAATGTTCTACATGTAATAAAAGTATAATGAATAAAGTTTTTGGTTTTGGGTCAACATTTTACACCGAATTCAAAAATTTCAGGTTTGTAACTCATTTAATCTACAAGCTAGAGACCTGTAACACACAGGCAGACAGATGTTTTTACCCTTTGGGTACAGAACCCTAAAAAGAATTTGTTGATAACAGATTTACCTTTATCAATAACAACTTCTGCAACATTGTCACCATCCTATGATCGTAATGATTTATGACTCTGTTCGCACATAATTATAAGTAAGTAAAGGCTTAACTTTAGTAATTTTGGCAGGTTCCTGACAACAGAGCCGTCTGGCACACCCGTGGGCAGCCGGCTGGAGATCACAGACCTGCAGCTGGCGGACAGCGGCCACTACATCTGCTCCGCGCCGCCCTTCAGCAGCACCAAGTATGTGCTGGTGCAGCCTAAAGGTGATTACTGCCTGTTTATCTTATTTCCATCCTCTGCGAAAGCAGACAAATTGTAAAGCACATAGTCATGTAAATACAATGTTATTCAAGCAACTGTTAGTCTATGTATCAAAACATAAATTTAAATTGTGGAAAATCTTTTTTCAAAAGCCAATCCCCGTGAACTAAGTCGCGGGTATATCTAGTATGATATAGATTTGCTAGCGGCGGTGTGCGTGCACATCTATATAGCTTACTTTGATTTTACTCACACTTAAGTTTCAGTAAAAATTTCAGTTTTTCACCATATACTTAACGAATAACGCTGTTTCGTTTTAACAGTGTCTTAAGTGTGAACAAAGTGAAAGTGCATTGTATGGATGTCAGGCTTAGAATGATAGTTGTGTCCAGGGCCACACCACTGCGCGCGGGGCGCGTTCTGGTGCGGCGCGCGCTGCGTGCTGCCCGCCTACGTGTGCGACGGCCGCAAGGACTGCGTGCACGCCGAGGACGAGGCGCCGCCGCTCTGCGCGCCCGCACCCTGCGCGCGTACGTACACACTCACACCCACACACCCGCACATAGACACACTAATTAATATATTTATTTCAATCCAATTTATCAGCCTGTATGCGTCCGCTGCTGGACATAGTCTTGACCGGAAAATCAAAGTTGCTCAGCAATCTATGGAGAGGGCTATGTTAGGAGTTTCCCTGAGGGATAACATCCGAAATGAGGAGATCTGCAGGAAAACAAAGATCACTGACATAGCCCAAACTATTAGCAAGCTGAAGTTGCAGTGGGCAGGCCATGCCTGTCATAGAGGCGCTGGCCGTTGGAGCTGGAAAGCCATTGAGTCGAGGCCGAGCAAGTCTAGTGTGGGATGCCCTCTAGCACGATGGACTGATGATATAAAGCGGCTGGCGAGAAGTGGCTGGAGGAGGAATGCTGAGGACCGGGTGTGGGGGCGCTCTTCAGAGAAGGCCTTTGTCCAGCATTGGACGTTCCCAGGCTGATGATGATGATACTCATAACATTATCCATCTCTGTTGGTCGCACAAAATGACGCGTTTGTGCCTGGATAGGTGGGGACAAGCTGAACTGCTCGTCGGGGCGCTGCATCCCCGAGGCGGCGTGCTGCCGGCCCGGCGCCGCGCTGTGTCGCCAGCCGGCGTGCTGCGACGAGCACTCGCGGTACTCCACGCTCGAAGGTATGATGTCTTGTCTCCGAAGCGGTCTTCACACTCACCGTGAACGCACGCCCTCGCTGCGAACTGCACGCATTGCGCTCACGGCACGGCGAGCCTCTATGAGTTGCCGGCCTGCGGTTGACGAGCGTAAGGGGTGGTTCAACCGAAATATAAACAGGTCAGGACGTAGTGCGATTCGGCAGAAGCCAGGCTAGCGATGGGAATGGGGCGGGTCAAAACCTAGCGGAAGAACTACTGAGTGATACCCGTGCAACCGTCAGTCGTCAAGGGACGAACACCGGTTTTAGTGGGTGCAAGCCCCACATAACCTCTCCGTTTCCCTTACACAGAGGGGTATAAAAAAAGGCTCGCAAACTGCGTACCCGCTATGATTCTTCGTAATAGTAGCGTGCGACGGTTACAGTTAGTAAATAAGTACCCGATTATCATCGATCGACAGGTGTGATCTTGGTTAAGCCTATAGTGAATTAAAAAAAGTGTTAGAAAGCAAATAATTAGATTGGTGTGTGGTTGTCAGGTTACGTGGAGGTGGAGTACCCGCCGCTGTTCGAGGACCGGCATGCGCCAGACGAATATGGCTTCATCCAGTCCACCATATACACTGTCACTGGTAACATTCATACATTATTTTAAGGGTTCCAGACCTATAAAGTGCCATTGGAACTCTGGCCAGCTGTCTGGCTGTATCTTTAAGCCATAATATGGGTAGAGAGCTTAAATTTTCACCGAATGTGTATTTCTATTGATGCTATAATAATAAAAAAAATGGCTGCCATAATAGTTTAAAAAAATATGTTATTTCTTGTACGAGTAACAATCATACACACACATAAATACACGCAAACTTTCGGTTGTATAATATTAGTGTGATAAAACTAAACTTTAATAACAAGTAAAGTTTGACAAAAATAAGGGTGTGTGTTGTTATGCAGCGTGCGCGCTGATCTTCATGATAGCGGTGGTGCTGCTGGTGTCCGCTCTGTGCAAGATGCACATGAAGCGCGCCGCGCTGCGCGGCTACGCCTCCGCGCACCGCGACACTGCGCATCACTACGCCGTGAGTACCCACACGCACGCACGCACACACGCACACACACACATTTAGCATTTCTATAATTATAAATCGGTCGATGGTGATATTGATATTAAATCGCTGCTAAATGTAAAGTAGAAATAAAGTTAGACTTTTTTGTTAATTGAATTTCTTTGATTTTGCACTTTTAGTGCGGTTACACACTGTATCGGATCCGAATCCGTCAAAATACGTTCCGTAGTAGTCATAGAACAATTTGTATGGTAGCTTACGCACTAGCTCCGACTTCCGTCATACGAGTTCTCCCCGTCTGATGTGCCTAGGATTCAAATCGGACATATGACGTAGATATATCAAAGATGTCCACTGAATAGCTTGGATTTGGATCAGAGAACGGATTAGTGCGTAAGCAATATCTGAGTTCTTATATATCCGTATTTTCACGGATTCGGATTGCATGAGAGCGTAACCGCTCTTATTGTTAATTATTTCCTGTTTACTTATTTCCTAACATTTTATAATTTTTCCTCATTTGTAACAATTGCCTGGTAACTCTGCTTAGAACGCTTGAATAATAAAATCAAGGTTTTTAACAATATTCATTTCAAACGGGACTATCTTTTCCTTTCCAAATAAGTAAAGATAAAGACTTAAGATAAAAACTACAGATATACTTTTTTAAATAATTAAATAGCGAGCAAACGAGCAGGCGGGTCACCTCATGTTAAGTGATTACCGCCGCCTAACATTTGCAGCACCAGAGGTACCGCCGATGCGTTGCTGACCTTTCAGAAAGGTCAGCAATTTGTTGGTTGGTCCCATGTTTGTAATTAGTTGTAATGGTAGTAGTAATGGTCCCTCGTGTCCAGGCTCGCTACCCGCCCCGATACGAAGCTGCGAGGCTTCTGGACCCGGGAGTCTCGTCCAGTCCCGTCAGGAATGCGCACAACACTTCGGTAAGTATAGGCTTCATTCATATCTACAGACGTTTTATTTAGCAGACACGTAACAGCACATAAATAAATATTATTAGTAAAATTTAATATGGCGGCTATATTTCACCAATAACCATTACCAAAGACAGATATGACACCGATAGCAGTTCATTGCTAGACATTATGACGACCTCCCCGGCGCTGTGGTCTTATTAGTGGGAGGTCTCGGGTTCCCGGAGTGTTATAACTGCCAAATCTCTGGTCTGGTCTGGAGTGATTCTGAGCTTTCTTAGGAGGCTCATAGTTAGCGACCATGTGTCGGTGATTTTATATGACTTGTTATCTATTGCAGGAGCTTCCCAGTCCAGACACGCCGTCGACGGTGGCGAGCGAGGCGCCCGAGGCCCCTCCGTACGGCGGGGGCTTCGGTCTCGCCAGGCTGTCCTCCATATTCTGCTCCCGGTATCGACAGGTGAGTTTATTTTTTTTATTTTATTACAAGCTTGCTTGCTGCAGTAGCCTCGTAAGAAAGCTCAGAGCCACTCAGCGGGCGATGGAGAGAGCTATGCTTGGAGTTTCTCTATGTAATCTAATCAGAAATGAGAAGACTCGTATATCAATCTTTGAAAAGTGCAACCGGCGAGTTTCTTGCTAATCTTTTCGGTAGAAAAGGCATTCCGAACCAGTGGTAAATGATTTTGAAGATTCAAAAGTAAAAGTTTGATTAAATAAAAATATTGAATTTTGATTTTTTTGACGCGGTTTAGATGGGACGTGCGCCTGCGCTCAAAGTGCGTGTAGTAATGAGGCACTGAAACATCGATACTTATAGCTAGTTCACTTGTGCAGGTGCCGACCCAGTGCTGCGACGTGGAGATGACGGCCGTGCGCGCGGCGTCGCTGAGCGCGTCGCCGCAGCGCGCGCCGCTCGACTACCGCTCGCCCGCCTGCTGCGACGGCGACCTGTACTACACCGACCCCGACCTCTCGCCCCGAGACCTCAACTACATGGCCACGCCCGTCGAGTTCTTCCGGCGACGCACCTTCCGCAGGAACACCATAGGTAGCTCCTCCAAGGGTTTAAATACCAGGAATAATAAAAGGTTACATAATAGGGGTTAATACGTGTGGTACTATTAAGAACCTCGCCTACGGCTCGGTTTTTAAACTCATACTTGTGTTTTAATACCTAATTATGTAGAGTTTCATACACTATTTATCTAAACACTATCTTAAAATCCAAACTATATAATCTTGTTATCATATTTTGTCATAACTTATAAGTTTTTTTTTTTTAAACCGCGGGAGAAGCGCTCGTACGGTACTTGTTCTTTAGCATTGAACCATAATAGGTAGAGAGTTTTTTCACAGAGTGCATATTTCTATTGCCGCTATTACAATTAATAGTAAAAATTTCAAAATGGCTGCATAAAATTTAAAAAAATTCATAGTGCAAATCCGACTCGTACTTAACTAGTATTTTATTAATTTTGTGAATTTCAGATAGGGTGATGGACCAGCTCAGTCAGGTGCAGCGGCCGCTAACGCTGCAGCTGGGCAGGTTCCACCTCAGCATCCCGCGCTTCCGGCGCGAGGAGCCGCGCCCCGACACGCCCAACGTCGCCGAGATCAACATCGACGACCTGGACTTCGTGCGAGTGGCGGCCGACGACACCTACACCCTCAACGGCAGGACGATAAGACTGCTGGGCGCGGAGTTGGAGAACTACCCCGTGCTGGACAACCGACCACCCCCCTACAACGAGGCCATGAGGCACAAGTACGGCCCGCCCCCCGAGTACCTCAGCAGGGAAGGCATAAACAACAACGAGACCGAGTCCGAAGCTCGGACTAACGTGGAAATGCCTCCATGCTACGAGGACCTAGCGTCCGGTGTGGATTCTAACGCCAATATCGCCAATATCACCATCAACGTTATCGATACCACCGATAATAACGTTAGCGATATCGCAAACGGTAACGTTAGCGATAACGTTACAGACGGTAACGTCGCCGGTTATAATGTCACGGTTAACTCCATTGCGGGGACTAACGTTACTTTTAATAGTATAAGCAGTAATGCTACAGAAAATCTTATCGCAAACGGTAACGCTTCGGTTACATCAAATAATAACGATACTACCGTTAACGATAACGATTTGTTTGTCAGTAACGATAACGTACCTGAAACGATAAGTTCCGTTATCGATAACTTGCCAGCCATCGATAGTGATGTGAACGCGAACGAAACGTTATACAGCGGTAGTACAGCAATCACTACATAGTACAGAACTGACTGATCGCCATATTATATATTTTTAAAACGCGTATCTGAAAAAGTACAGAGCGAATCTTGTTTTTTTTTTTCATTAATACAATGTGCCCTGTCATAAAGTGCACAGTCGAAAGAATGTGAAACTAGTCTCAATCGTTAAAAAGATCGAAAAAATCACCAAAACAGACAAATACTTTTCCAAATTTTTTCATTTTTTTTTTTAACAATTTTGGTCCTAGTTTTACGTTCTTTAGTTTGTACACTTTATGGCTGGACGCAAAGAGATCTATTTTACACTTAAACCCCCCGTGCGTAGCCGGGGCAGGCCAGGTAGCTAGTTTAAAAAATAACGTTATTTTCACGTTACTTTAATTTGTAACGGTGTTTAATCAGTGAGGTTATGTTCTAAGGGAAACTTAATTTTTAAGTGATATTATTATTAATTATATTTTTAGGATACACTTCTTTGACATCTTCTTTATAATATACTTTAAGTATTATAAATAATGAAATTATTGAATTCTCAGCGAGTTCCGACTACGCCGTGCCGGGTTTTTACTTTTACATTAACGTTTAAGGACTCTGAGGCACAACGCACACCAGCGGACTGGAGTGAATATCTCTTCACTCCGTCTGTACGCGACGGTCCTAAGAAATCAATTGCCATAACCGTTTACACAGCCAGATTCTTGTACTGGGTCCGTCTAAATATAAACAGCCAACTCCCGTCCTGTGTATATGTAAAAAGCGGTTAACTGCAAAAAGTCGTTTTTAAGTTTATTACCACTTTTAGCAGTTACACACTTTTAGAGACTATTGAACGAATTTTTTAGTCAATTTAGACGGTCAGGGAAGTGCCGCCCCGGTGTAATGGGAACTCGTCATTAAATTAATTCAAATTATTTAATGAAGTAAGTTACAATAACTATTATAAATCCATACTAAATATTATGATCTTAGACGGAGATCTATGTAGCGTACTTTGACTTTGCTTACATTTAAGACACTGTTAAAACGAGACCGCCGCGTTATACCGCTGGCATAAATCTGTCTCGTTTCACCTGAAACTTAAGTCTAAACAAAGTCAAAGTGCGCTCTATGGACTTTAATCCAAGTGCGAAAGTGTGTCTGTCTGTTACCTTTTCCCCGCGCTGATCCGATCTTGACGATTTGACAGATAGTTTGCGCCCTCGACGTGAGCTTATGGTACCCGGCAGGAAAGTGAGAGGTAACGGTTTCTAGAGCGTTGTCTCTGTCGTTGAGACCTACAAAACGTCACGCAGGAGTGACAGAGACGACGCTCTACGAAGAAATCTCTTTCTAAAGTTCGAAGTTGTAATTTTTCCTTCTTTTTGGTTTGGCGGCTATGCAGGGCACTTTACAGTTGCCGATCTATTGTGATCGCCACCGTTTACAGTTCTCGTCCAATACTGATTGCTGCCAGGAACAGCAGCAGCTTCTTGACCGATTAAGAAAGTTCCAAAAAATCAAAGTAAACTTGAATCCTCGCAGACAAAGTCGCAGGTATCAGCTAGTAAGTAACACATAGACAAGTTATTAATAAATAAGTGCCTTAAACAATGAAACTCAACTAGTCAAACACCACGGCTTTGCTCACTGTTGTAACGATCACCACCCTAGTTGTATGTTTAAATATTGACACTTCGCACCAGTTATTGATACTAGTGACAATTTTAGGGCAAAAAATACTGTACCTATCATTCTGTTGTTCTTTTGCTGAAAACCAGCTAACTACAAATAAGTGGTTTTAAATACATATCAAAAATTGCGGAATGGGCGGGATTTGATATGTAATTAAAATTACTTATTAATAACCTTGAAGGGTAGAAACCCTATCAAAAAATTTTGAATATAAAAAAGTAGTTTTTAAATTATCGCCAAAAAAAACAGGAATTTTGAAAAACTGATTTACTAAAGAAGAATGTACCACCCAGGTTTTTATCTTAATCTCTAAATATTAGTTTATATCTAAATACCCATGTTTTTGTGAATAACTCACAAACTGCTTTTTGCAGTTAACTGCTTTTTGGGGGTTAACTTGCAAACTGTTTGTGCAGTTAGCCGCTGTTTGGAAATAACTTGCAAACTATTTATTGCAATTTTTGGGGAACAAAATACTTTTTGCAGTTTGCCGTTTTTTGGGGATACGAGCCATCTCTTTAGAGTATTTTCGTATTTACGTAATACGCAGTGGCGTGCAAGTCACAGAGGCATAAAAGCTCTGCTTATCCTAGTTGAATTATTTTAATACTCATAATGACCTGCCACTAAATATAGGTAACCTAACTAATGTCTACTCTACACGCCACTGGCAAAATGTAAAAACCGATCAAGTGCGAGTCGGAGTCGCACACGAAGGGTTCCGTATATCGTATAAGAGTATGTACTTTTTTTTATATGGCGGCCATTTAAAAATTTTGTTTGCTATTGTAGCGGCAATAGAAATACACACTAAAAACAACTGTTTACCTATTACAGTTCATGAGATACAGCCCGTTGATAAACAGACACGCGGACGGACAGCGGACGCTTAGTAATAAGGTCCCGCGGGAACGCTTCGGGTACGGAACCCACAAAATAATCAACGTTTTGAAGACATCCAATTTCAGAAAATTGGATGTGATGTGAAATGTCTTTATGTTAAATGATATATTTTCCAAAATTTCTACAATATAACGTGTAAATTCTACTGATAATTGAAAAAGTTTTCTGTAATAATATTATCTTATAATACGTGAAATATCAAGTAAGTAAATATCAGTTAAAACTGATTCTAACAATAAGGTTATGTGATTTTATGTGTATTTATTTTTAAATTTAAAATGCTCTTGTAAGTGTATCATAATATATTTCTTATATTATGTTAATATAAGATCATATTAAAGTCTATATATAGTTTGGAAAGTACATAATAAACTGTCCATCATGCTTTTCTCTGTTTGACAATAAAATGTACAGGAAGCCAAGAAATAGCATACTAATTTAGAGGTATCCTTGAAAGCCAACATGATCCAAACTTCATAGTCGCTGATCGTTCCTCCATGTGTTGGGGACAATATGCAGATAAACTTTCAGCTTTTATAAAATAACGAAGGTCTGGCACGCGCTGGCTCTTATTCCATGAGTTTCTGGCTAGAGCACACTTTGTTCATACTTTCTTAGAGTTAAACATCTTAACATTCTCTGAAGGCTTAAAGTCAAAGTATACTCTAAAAGATCTCATGTTGAAATCTATAGAGCGCACTTTGACTTTACTTAGACTTAAGTTTCAGTTAAAACGAGATAGCGGTATAACGCTGTCTCGTTTTAACAGCATCTTAAGTCTAAGCAAAGTCAAAGTGTGCTCTATAGATCTCAGCCTTAATCTAAATCTAAGTGACATGTAATGGCCGTCCTTAAACAATGCTTGCCACGGAAGCATGCTGACCTCTCCATTTTGATTAGCTTTCTTGTTCAACCGGATGAACACTTAACTAAGTAAAATATAAAATGTTATTATTATATTATTGTTGTCGGGGGTGGTATTAATATTTATTATTTCATTGTTATGTTGTCTAACTCGCGTCAATAACGAAACGACAAATGGCGGCGTTAACCATTACCTCTCAATCACTCACATTACCTGTGTATACTGTGCGAGTGGGACGGATGATTAGCGCCGCTTCGTTTCGATTCGTTTCTTTACAGCCACGAGCTACACAAGTCATTTATTTATTTATTTGATAAAGAATGTAAATATTATTATATTTTAACTATTAAAAAATTCCTTCTACCTCCGTGAAACAATAAACAAAACAGAACCGACCAAAAATGCTTTATAATATTACATTTTAAATAATAATGATAATAATCAGTAAATGATAAGTTAACTTAATATAAATTGGATACACGCGTAATTATATAATTTTGCTTTACTCATTTAAATAATAAAGTCTTTCGTGTCCGCGCTCTAACGGTCTCTGCAAAGTTGGCGATGCGCAGAGGAAAGTATTTTTACTGCCAAACTTTTATCATCTTTACGAACATTGATAAACTCGTAATATCGAAAACCAATTAACACAACTATACTATCGCCGAGAGTAAAGAAGAAAGTCTAACTACCTAGACAAGAATACATACCTACCTCAGATATACCTACTAGTCGATTTTGTCAATTGATTTTCGATTTAAATTAACGTTAGCAAATTCGAAAATGGATTGGCGATAAAAAGTGTTCTGCGCTGCGCCTCGTCATACTTGCGCCGCGCCGCCGCGCCGCCGGCGCCGGCTCAAACAGTGAAATTATATAAAGCGCACTTTGACTTTGCTCACACTTAAGACACTGTTACAACAAGACAGCGTTATACTGCTGGCATAAATCTGTCTCGTTTTAATTGAAACTTAATTCTAAGCAAAACCAAAGTGCGCTCTATAGATTTCAACCCAAGGCTACAGTTTAATTTCTTTATGAATAAGAAGTTAGGGGGTTGGTCTACCCTACATTTTGTAGAGCAATAGTATTTTCGGAAATACTACGCTTGTATGTGGTTAAATCTAGTGTGAAGACGCGCCATAATTTACGAATTTGATTTTGTCGTTATGGCTCAATCATTTCTATATTTATGTAGATTATAAATTATAATATTTTATAGTTGTAATTGTAAATAATACTGTAAAAGATCTGTGTATATCGCCTAGTGTAGCTACATGAATGTATGGTTTCAGCACAAAAGTTATGTATCAACATTTGAGGTTTGGTCAAAGACAACGCGACACGGTATCATCAGTACGGCTTTAAATACTTAAAAGTGTATGCTCATTGAAGTAGACCTTAAAATAGTGAGGCTCTCGTGGAACCATGTCAAAGCAGTAACCAAAGACAGGGAGACGTAGAAAATAACTGCTGTAGCCCTAAATTCCACGAGGGAATAAAAGTACTTCATCATCATCATAACAACGTCAAAGTCCGTATTGTCTTTGCCGCCGTCTCGCATTGTGTGACCAAGGCTTTAGTCTTGCCGCAGGGAATATTTGACTTTGTGTCCCTAATAGGTTAGTCCACAAGCAGGTCGCAAAATTTTTGTTTTGATGCCTTTTATGTAGTAATAATAAAATTATATTTGGTGGAGGATTAACTATGACTTATCTTGTGCTAACTCTGCGTTTAGTCAATAGTAAGGCTATCTGTCCATTGGAGCAGAGACGAGCGACGCGGAGCGGAAGTGTCATCATTCAAATTTTTGTCCACCAAGTGCAGATCGGCAGACTTAACGCATCTTTGAGAACATCATGGAGAACTCTCAGACATGCAGGTTTCCTCACGATGTTTTCCTTCACTGTTACAGCAAATGCTATTTAATTTCTTAAGACGCATTTAACTGCGAAAAGTTAGAGATGTGTGTCACGATTCGACAGGATTATAAAATTGTTTGATTTACTGAACCCATCTCCGCTCCTCTTTAGAGGGCAGGCAGTCGAGATAAAAGCTCAGTTGCGTTTGTAGAGAAGGGAAATTATTTGTTTCTATTCTGTAATTTAAATCCTGCCTAAATTGTTTATGTTAAAGTTTTCGCCAATCTTCTAGTTTGTTCTGCTCTAAAGTTACACTTCTGAGGCGATAGAGTAAGTTAACGTCAACTGCCATTTACTGTGAAGAGTGGGCTGAGATCTATCTATAGAGCGCACTTTTATTTTGCTCAGACTTAGACAGAGTAAAAACTATAAATCTGTCTCATTTTATGTCTATGTAATGTTCCCTTGCTATTGGCATGTGTTCGCAACAATAATTTGTGAGAAACAGAGCATGTGAACTGAATTTTAATTAAATCATTATAGTTTGAGATTTAATCGTAGTTTGATATTAATTTTGTGTGTAATGATGGGGCTGGCTTATAAGTCATCTGTAAAAGCGCCTCTTTAAAATATCAGATTAGTCAAAGTGCGCTGTATAGATCTTACCCAAGGTTGCTTGTTAATTGGAGCGGAGATGTGTGTAGCAACCAGTCAGATTTCATTGAGAGAGGATGTAATAAAATTAATACGTCATCTCTCAAAAATCTGGTTGATCGATTGACACCGCGCCGCCCCGCTTTAGTGAACAAGCATCCTTAGACAGGCTAGGCGCGACAGACTCGGCGGCCATACTAAAAAGGTACTTATCTCGTGTTTAGAGAGCACTAGAAGAAAAGCGAGACTAGTACGAATTTGAACGTCTCGACAACGCTGATAAATTTCGAGTATCGTAGCTCAAAGTCTATAGTAGTGAAGCTTTAGGTCAATTTAAAGTGTATAAAATTTACCTACACCCACAGTCACTGGTCGAGTGAAATTGAGGCGTTCGCGTAGATTATGCACGATTTTGTACCTTATAAAAGGAAGCGTAGGTCCATTTTAATTTGACATAAGAATGCTTCGATACTCGAACTTAGTAACGTTGTCAAAATGTTCAGACTCATACTAGGCCTACTCTGTGTTAGATATTAGATTTGTTAAACATTTCATATAGTTGTATTGTATTGCACTCGAACAATAATTACTACATATCACGACCTCTCACGGCTTACCATGTCACTGAAAATGTTTCACGAGATTATTGTTATGTACTTAGAATATCGTAGTCGTACAGACTTGACCGTCACTGATTATTTACTGAATAATATTATGTTTATAATTAATGTATAGTATAGGTAGTATAAAATGTAACAGTAGTTAAATATCGACCTTATCTAATTTAAATAGAGTTCAATAGAATTGTAAATCAGAAACTGTCACGCAATAGAGCCTCGATAGCTCAACGGTTGAGGAGCGGACTGAATTCCGAAAGGTCGGGGCAGTTCAAATCCCACCCGTTGCACTATTGTCGTACCCACTCCTGACACAAGCTTTACGCTTAATTGGAGAGGAAAGGGGAGTATTATTAATGATTAGCATGGCTAATATTCTTTTTTTTTTTTTTTTTAATCTCATAATCTAAAATGGTCACGAACACGTTGGAACTCCACAGTTTTTGACCACTCAATTTAAATTCGTCATCATCATGAACCCATCGCCGTTCACTACTGAGCACCTTTACAATTAGAAAGGGTTGGCCGCAGTGCACCACCAAGTGCGGGTCTTCAGACAATTTAAAGGCAAGCTCAATATTTAATTTATCTTTTTCTTATGAAAGTGTTTATACGCTGACCTCTACTGCATTACACTAATCACACTCAATATTATAAAAGCAAAAGTTTATGTGGGACTTCGTCTGTGGTGGCGTTTGCTGGCGCGCGTGTTGTGATTCTTTGGAGTGTTTTTTTTGTTAGAAGTGGCCGGTTTTTGTGTTCTGCTGGTGTTTATTGGTGGTGGAACTGACTGGGAAGCGCTCTAAAGGGGCGCCGCGTGTATGTCAGCGGGCGCCGTCACAGACGAAGTCCATACTTATAGTTTCCCTAACTTGTAAATAACTACAAACTTGACATTGGCTAATCAGTGTAAAGCCAGACGAGAGAGAAAAAAAAGTTTATGTGTATGTTACTCTTTCACGCAAAAACTACGGAAAAAACGCATTTAGCTGAAATTAAAATGGAGATAGATTATACCCTAAATTAACACATAGGCTACTTTTTATCCCGGAAAATTGAAGAGTTTCCACGTGATTTCAAAACCCTATATCCACGGGATCGATGTCTCGGGCATCAGCTAGGGTTTCATATTTCTATGGTGCCATACAAGAAACATTTTGCGGTCAATTCTGTACGAGTATGTCCTGACATTAAACTTAAGAGGAGTTTATTCGTGGTGCTCTGCAAACAAACGTAGTACGGCTCTCATATGAATACCAATCACTCAAATTCTATGAATATTAATTCTTAGACACGTTCTAGAAACTATGAAGTGGGTACTTGTGTGTCGTTGGTTTTCCAGATGCCGTTAAATAAGTTATTTATGTATTATGTAAATCTAGCCAACCACAGACAGATTAGTTTCAAGAACGTGTCTACAAAATTATGCTATCTTTGATCGGTTAATATTCAATTGAGCACCAAACTACGTTTGTATGAAGAGCGCTAGGGTGACTTCTCTATCCTTGCAACTCACACGCGCAACTGTTGAGTCTGTCGTCTGTCACATAGCCACATGTGTTCCGCATGTACCCTCGCCGCGGCGGGCGCGTGTGAGAAGCAGGTATCATCAATATTGTTATAGTACAAAGTCCAGCCTTGCGAATGCCTTACAGCTGTAACTATAAGCGAATAAACTCTATGTTTTAGTATACGCCTTTTATTTGCCTTTAGAATAATAAACAGACGTAAAATCCGTCTTTGAAACGTTTTCTTCATAGTAGGTAGTTTAAGTAGACCCTTTGAAGTAAAGATTTTAAATTAGATTTATTTAAATTGGATCCTTTCAAGTAAAGATCACATTAATATTATAAAGGCGAAAGTTTGTGTGTGTGTGTGTGTGTGTTTTTTTTGTTACTCCTTCACGCTAAAACTACTGGACGGATTGGGCAGAAATTTAGAATGGAGATAGATTATACTCTGGATTAGCACATAAGCTACTTTTTATCTCGGAAAATCAAAGAGTTCCCACGGGATTTTTAAAAAACTACATCCACGCGAACGAAGTCGCGGGCAGCAGCTAGTTTTTATATAAACCTGTGAGGGTGGTACTGTCATTGGCGCAATTAAAATGTCATAAGTCTACGTTGTCGTATTAGTTTACATATTGCAAAAAACCAAATTGAATTTGAATTTCGCGGGCAGACCCGTCGCATCCACCTTTAACCCATTGAATATAAAATGAATTGGAGGAGCAATAGCCAAGGCAGCTTTGTGCTGATGCAAATTTTCCGAACTTTGTGAAGTTTACAATTGACCGGAGCTTCGGCACCAATGAGTCTTCTAGCACGACGATCCAATGCATCAAGTTTGCGACAATCTGATGGTCGTACTGGCATCCGCATGTCTTCACGACCTCCCTAGCGTAGTGGTGAGCACTATGGTCTTAGTGGGAGGTTCCGGGATCTATTCCCGGGGCGGCAGGGGAAATTTGGAACTTTATAATTT
Source organism: Maniola jurtina (assembly GCF_905333055.1). Classification (NCBI taxonomy): domain Eukaryota; kingdom Metazoa; phylum Arthropoda; class Insecta; order Lepidoptera; family Nymphalidae; genus Maniola; species Maniola jurtina. The sequence goes on from NC_060041.1 coordinate 14,624,239, forward strand.
CTCTCTGGCCTGGTCTGGTGGATGGCTTCGGCCGTGGATAATGACCCGTGCCGCCAAGCGATTTAGCGTTCCGGTACGATGCCGATACCCGCAGATGGTAATACGAAGGTGGGAGGGAATGTCAGGCCGCCGATTCCAGCTCTGATAGGACGTAGTTGGGAACTACGCCCTCTATCGCGAGGAAGGTTCTAATATTGAGGACTGGCGCCAGCAGCCCTAGACAGCCAGCGTGCTATGCCAAAATAGGTACTTAATTACAGGCTCCGTGTCTTAGTTCTTCCAAGCGACTAGAGATGGCGACGTTTTTACAATCAATACCAAAATTACCAAATTCTTCAATGAATGAAGCGAATATGTAACAAGAGCACAATAGCTGGCACCTACGCATCCTACCTACTTACTACGCATCCCATTCATTTTATCTCGATTCTTGACTTGAATGCAGTGAATACCTAGTTAGTTCATGAATCCTTAGAAACGCGAAAAACTGGTCTGACATACAAGAAGCGGAGGCGGAGTAAAAACTTATATTAACGTCTTCAGACTTTTATTATTATAAAAAATAACGAGCAGGCGTGTCATCTGGTGTTAAATGATAACCGCCGCCCATGAACATTTGCAGCACCAGACTGAGGTACCCGATGCGTTGCCGGCCTTGCAGGGATTTGTTGGTCCGCACTCCGCCCCGTGAATTACCCCATGTTGTAATCTAGACTAATAAACGTTCCCTTAGCCTAGACAAAGGATCTATAGATAACACACTATATAAAGGATCTCTGCACCTGCAACTTGCTAAACACATAGTACCTACCTAATTTGTAACTTATTTTTGTTAGTAACGAAAACAATTCGAGTGGGACGCAGCAGTGGCTTCAGTTTGAAGTATATATATGATGCCTAGGTACCTAGTTATCTAGCTACCTACTTAAATTTTTATTTAATTCAAATAAACTTTTACATTACTTTTACAAATACTTTTGATTTTGCTTCGTCAAATTATGCATCTACCACTGATTTGATTGTATATTATATCAAACACGCTGAAGTTACTAAACGCATTTCGATGTAATTCGGTAACAGTATATAAACTGTAACATTCAAATACCTATTATTCTATCATATAAAATCATTTGAATTATTCAGTCTAGCCTAGGCAGTAGCACGGACGCGTTATTAGGTACGTGCATAGGTATACAATAGACTCTAAGGCCTAAGAACCTATGCAAGTGAAAAAGAGAATGAAAAGCAGTTAGGTACCTACCAAAGTTACGTCCTCATTCCTTGTCTGGAAAATTGGTTTAGATTCTACCATGTTTTGGTTAACTAGTTGTAGGTGTACCTATCTAGACCATTGTCCTAATAGGGGTGGCTCTTTCAAAATCAATGACCACTTTTAATGGCCTGGCAATCGTGTTTAAGTCGCTTTTTAAGTTTTTGCGCTTTACATTATCGCAGTGTAGCATTTTTTGGTTGAGACGAAAAATCGATATTTTTGTCTGACGTACTCTGTACTTGTTTGAAATTGCCGCTTGTGACGTAAACTATCTTCTCTGACGTCACGCGAACTCCCCAGATATTACTTTCTCTTTCTCGCTAATTAATAACAAAGCGAAACGAATAAGACGGGTATAGTCTCGTTATACTTGTGAATCGGGCCTTTTTTAATTTCCGAGCGATGTTCAACTCGTTCTTTGCAATTTGATAACAAATCAGTGATAAGATTGCCTCACGTTATCATCAGGAGAATGTCACGAGCGTTAAAACATAACTACTGATAAACTAGTAGTATTGCGCTCAGTTTGACCTTGTTTAATAAAAGTCATTGTACAGGCATTTGTTTTTATTAATGAAATGTCAAGCGCCGCAGTTGTACTTCCCGAGCGGAATGACGTGAGCGCCGCCAGCGCCGCCGCGACAGGAAGGCGAACTAACCGCAGTAACCAGAAATTCGTCGGGGAGTGCGCGTTTCGGTAGACATCGCCGCGTTTGTCTACAATGGCTAGCAACATAAAGCCGCTGCACAAGACGAAACACTTCCCGATAGACCAGCTAGTATGCGTCGGCAACTACGAGCTGGAAAAGACGATCGGAACGGGCAACTTCGCAGTCGTAAAGCTAGCTACACATGTTATTACTAAGAGTAAGGTGGGTACCTATCTCGTTTCGTCGCGTATTTCAGTGATTTGTGCTTCATTTGATATGGATATGCGTCTCCCCGACGTGATGTACCAGTTCCTACCGGATCGACGCGTCTACGGAGTGATGTGTTGTGTTGTGAATTGGTTTTTTCCATTCGTGTCAAGTCACGGGCGAAGAGAGTCACGCTCAGGTTGGCAGTGTAGCATTGAGAACTCGTTCCCGTTGATATCTGGCTGACTGATGGGACGAAAACGTGTTTCGTGTAAAAAAATAAAACTGCAACCCGACCCAGTCGGACGTGCATTGTTTACTATATAGAGCCATACGAATTATGCACTTTTTAACTCGGTCGCATAATATCAAACTTCAAAATTACTCTGCTCAAAATATTTTAAAACTTTTCCCCCCACAAACTTCAAAGGCATTTCTAGGTATCTATATATTATACTTTAGGGAGAAGAGGGTGATCAGTCCAAAAACTTCATAATGTTTTTGTGACAATTATTTTCAATTGGTAAGCTCATTTGATGTCCTCCACTCAATTATGGTGTTCTTGCTTGTGCTGTAAAGTAGAGGCAACAATTCACTCACATTAAACTATGAGAACAGCTCCAATTTCTTATAAGAATCTTATTGTTATCTGTTTTCTCTTTGTAATTGTCATGGGAAAAGTTAATAACTTTTCTAATAACCACTTGGAATGTACTTATCTAATCAAAATATACTCTTTTGGTGTGTATTTACTATTGAGAGTTCTATTTATGAAAGAAGTCTGCAAAGTTATTCACTTGCCATTGTTTTTCACAATACTTATACTTTCAATTAATTGCTTAGTTTTGTTTCAACTATAACCTAAAACAACAGATAAGTTGAGGAAATAAAATAAAACAATTTTGAAAAAATTACAGAGATTAATAAAAAATGCATATCATTTGTCTCATATATTTTGTTTATCACTACTTTTGATGATAAATACTATATCTAGTATAGACTATTGATCTAAAAGTAAAAGCCTTTCTTACACAGGCTTATTAATTGATGTAACCTCCTTTCTGATAAACTTTGAATTTGAGATGGAATTTTATTATAATAATGGACACCACTGCCACTGCCCAAAAATGATGTGCTAATTTTTTATTACTTCTATCTCTCATTGACTAAATGACTTACAAACCTAAAATTTTGGTATTCGGTGTAGAATGTTGACCTGATACCAAATATTGAATTTTTGCAGAAGGATCTGGGAACCTACTGCATTATTATCCCAAGAGATCTACCATTATAGGATTAATGGAAAGGGGTCATGACCCTCAGTAATGAGGAATATGACTATAGAGAGAGCTCGGAAAATAAATATTTCATATGCCCAAATTATGATGTTCATAATTATGTATGGAATCCTAGAAGCGAGGCACAACTCACATTTGACTGGTTTTTTTAAAATTTATTGTCAACATCCAGAAACAATTCAGTATCAGGCCTTCTGGTTTCAGGTTCGTCTAACTGTCTAACGTCTAACTTTGCTTGGCCTACTGGTTAACATGCCAATTTGAAATCTCTAATTTTCCCAAATATAAATGAGTCTAGGACTTTGACTACTGGGAGTAATCAGAAGATATTTTTAAAGATTGAAAATAATTTGACAGTTATTTGTTTTTAATTTTAGCAGCTCACAGATCAAACAAAAAGTGCTAATCACACACATTGGCTCAACATCTGTTGTTGACTTATACTACGTCAAGTTAGTAAGTCAGATGTATTTTGTAGATTTTTTATTTATTTATTTAATAAAGTACACTTAAGCATACTATATTTCTACATTTACAAAAAGAACAACACTGCAACACGTGTCTATACATATATCAATAACAAGTGTACACAACATTCCAACATTCACATAGCTCCATATACACTGAACTCCTCCACCCCAGAAAAAAATGAAGACAGACATACAGACATCAACAGAGTGATCCCATAAGCCATAAGGGTTCCTCTTTCCTTTTGATGTATGGAACCCTAAAAACTAGAAAAATTAATTACTGTTTCTAATGAAAACTGACTATTTTGAACAGTTTTCAGATTTGTTGGGAAACCTCAAAAGGAAAAATGGAACCCTTATAGGATCACTTTGTTGTCTGCCTGTCTGTCCTTCTGTCGTGTCTGTCAAGAAAACCTATAGGGTACTTCACGTTGACCTAGAATCATGAAATTTGGCAGGTAGGTAGGTCTTATAGCACAAGTAAAGGAATAAATCTGAAAACTGTGAATTTGTGGTTAAATAACAGAAAAAAAATTGAAAATGTGTTATATTTTCAAAGTAAGATAACTATACAAAGTGGGGTATCATATGAAAAGGCTTTACCTGTACATTCTAAAACAGATTTTTATTTATTTTTAAGCATAATAGTTTTTGATTTAAATGCAGTTGCAAAATGTTGAAAAAATACCCGAGTACAGAACCCTCAGTCCGCGAGTCTGACTAGCACTTGGCCGGTTTTGTTTTCTATTGGGGAAGTTGTATACAATCATGTTTCTATTCCTACTGTATACAATCTATATCATTTAGAATTTAGGTTAAAAACCCAAGAAGCACGATATTGCAATGTTATTATAATTTGTATTTAAAACTTTAACAAGACTAAATAAAGCTGCTCAAGTGTGAGTCGAACACGCACACAAATGGTTCGGTAAAATTGTATTAGATAAAACGCTCTATACTTTTATTTTTACACACTGTGAAATTTCCACTCTTCAAAGACATACAGACAGACGCACAAACAGCAGAAGGCTTAGAATAGGGTCCTGTTGGCGCCCTAAAAAGCTAAGTGCTAAAGAAATAAATCTTTCTGTATGTATAATTTCGTAAATCAAAAGGTTTGAACTCCTGAGTAAATAAATAAGCAGATGTTGACTGAAAATAAAAGAAATATTGAGTGAAGAGGTATAAAGTCCAATCAAATGAAAACAAAATAATATTTATTGGGTAAGTAATAATGTTTTTTGTTTATGTTGGACGCACTTCAGTCATGATATTTTATAATTAGGTTTCAGGTTTGCTCTTACGTTGATAACTACTGGTGATGAGCCAAAGTTTCACTCTGGTGGGATTTCTGGAAACTCTATGATACCTAAAGTACGCGACAGGCTGAAATGGCAATCGGGGAGGAAAGCACCCGCGCAGCCCCCGGGCTAACCCGCTGCGGGTGAGCGCGGGTGACGTGCGGGTGTGCGGGGCGCCCCCCGCCTCATATCCCGATTGCCATCTCATGAAGTAAACGATGATACCGATAACGATCATTCTAACGATACCCCATTCATCCAAATCTGTTTAGGGTCTGTTAGAAGTTACGCTTGAATAAAGAAACTCACATACATGCGAACACTGAAAACATTACACTCCTTTTTTTTGGGCAGTTGTGTAAAAAACACTTTTTCCTTATTCCATTGAGTTGGAAACCTTTACTTGTGGTTCGTTCTAGACTAGAATGTAATATTCTATCGAATGTTTTTTGTCTCCCTTTCCCCTCCATAGTTAGAACCTTGTATAGTTGTTGCATGCGCGTCGCGCTTCTCCATACAAACGTATTACGCCTATTATTCTATTGTTCGTTGTTGTAGAGTGTAGACTACAGCTAAGTCATGCCTCGTTCCATCATGCGTGTCGGTGTTTGGGGGCGCGTAGTGTCCCAGTGGGTCTGCTGCGGCGGACATCCGCTGGCGGAGTGACTAGGTGTTGTCGGTCCCTTGTGCTCCGTCCGCGTCGTCAGGCAGCGGTGGGATGGAAATTCGTGAGGTTTTCCTCCGTGGCCGGTGAAATCCATGACGGATTTTCCTCACGAAAAAAAGACTGGGTGTAGATTCAACAATAGTGTAAGGGGCGGGGTTGGAACTAGATTTACAACCTGTGTTTACAACATGGGGTTATTCAAGGAGCGGACCAACAAATTCCTGAATGGCCGTGGAGTACCTATGGTGCTGCAGATGTTCATGGGTGGCGGTTATCACTTAACATCAAGTGACCCGTCTGCTCGTTTGCTCGCTACTTTATTATTTAAAAAAACCGCCGACCTTTGTGATTTCAGACCGCTTTTTTAATCTTGAGCTATTGAGTTTAGAACACGCCGTTCCATCCATTTTCCGAACATTTTGCTTCGTTCCAATTGCTAAGAGTTTTGATTGTATCCTAACTCGTAAGAAATCGTACAAAACGAAAAACTCGTCGGCCGCCGGGCTTCACTCCGCCGAGTTCGGGAACATTTTTATTGTTCAACTGTAACTTTGATTTGGAAAACAAAACGTTTATTGTTTCCGATTCACAAAACTTAAACTCGTTGTAATAGTACCTATTACGCGTACAATCTGAGAAAGGACTCGCCATATTTGCTATGTCAAAAGTACCTACGGAATTTTATCTTGTACTAGCGATCCCCGGGATATAAGCTAACCCTGTACCAAATTTCGTCAGAATCGGTTAAACTGTTGGGCCGTGAAAAGGTAGCAGACAGACAGACAGACAGACCGATAGACAGACAGACACACTTTCGCATTTATAATATTAGTATGGATGAGCTAAAAGGAATCCTCGGTCCACCCGTAGGATTTGTCGCCGTGTGCATTAGAGTGTAAGGGTTGATTTGCACCCCCGTATCTAGCGGGGCTGTTGACTCGATTGGAGTATCAAACTAATATCATATAGGCGAAAGTTTGTCTGTATGTATGATTGTGTTTAGGTTTGTTACTCTTTCATGCAAGAACTACTGGACGGATTTAGCTGGGAATGGAGATAGATTATACCCTGGATTAGCACATACACTGCTTTTTATCCTGGAAAATCAAAGAGTTCCTACATCCACGAAAGCGATATCGCGGGCATCAGCTAGCTGCTAGTCTATATTAATATTAATCAAAGTGCAGTGTCTGTCTGTATAGTAACATTTTCACGTTCCATTTGATTGATTGATTTGATATTTGGAGTAGAGATTGCATCTCGGAGACGGACATCACACTAAGTTCCCAGGGATTTTCAAAAAACATAAATCCACACGGACGAAGTCGCGGGCAACGTTAAGCATGAAATATTAATTACTTAAATAGTTTGGTAGGTACGTACCTACCTACCTACTTATTTTTTTAATCTGATATTCAGGCTTATGATATTTAATATGAAAGGTGCTTTTATATGTGCCAGTCCCATCGTCTGGTACTTACTCATTTATATTTTATTTTAACACACACACACATAGAAAGTTTAACCCTGGGAAATTAGTGCCCTATATAAAACACTTAAATGCCTAGGTAGGTACTTTTGCTAACATTTTAACCGAAAAATTAAAAGATTCACAATCAATTCGATGCGTATGATAGAATAACATGCAGGTATTAGATTAGCTGTTAAACTCATTCCCAGTCATTCAATCTTAGCCCACAATTTCAGCAAAAAGATGCGTGAATGATTTGTGTTTGCACTATCGCTTGATCTAAAACGTACTAAATACAATGTTACAAGCGAAGGCATAAGTGTGTACGAAGTCGACACTGCCCGGATAGAATTGACTTTGCGCTCCTTTGGACAGCTGAATGTGAATGGCGCTCTAGGGCTGATAGCTATAGTGTGAGGCTAAGATCACACTAATATTATAAAGGCGAAAGTTTGTATGTGTGTGTGTGTGTGTGTGTGTGTATATTTGTTACTTCTTCACGCAAAAACTACTGGACGGATTTGGCTGAAATTTGGAATGGAGATAGATAATATCCTGGATTAGCACATAGGCTACTTTTTGTCCCGGAAAATAAAAGAGTTCCCACGGGATTTCGAAAAACCTTAATCCACGCGGGCGAAGTCGCGGGCATCGGATAGTCTATTATAAAGCGCATTTTGACTTTGCTCAGCTCAGACTCAAGACGCTGTTAAATAAAACTAGATGAGTATGTCGTTGACATAAATCTGTCTCGATTTAACTGAAACTTAAGTCTGAGTTAAGTCAAAGTAGATTCTATAGATCTCAGTATGAGTGTACCTTTGCTTTGCTCAGACTTGATTTTTTTTAGTTATAACCTGTCTCGTTTTAACTGGAACTCAAGGTGGAAGCGACGGGTCTACCCGCGAAATTCAAATTTTACTTGGTTTATCGCAATTTGTAAACTAATACGACAAAGTAGGCTTATGATACTTTAATTGCGGCAATGGCAGTATCATCCTCACAGGTTTATATAAAGAAATTTACTTGAAAGTGTCCAGTTTAAGAAATTAGTTCTAGTATCGACTAAATTGTGAGTTATAGTCGATACAAGAACTAATTTCTTAAACTGGACCCTTAAGTCTGAGCAACAGCGCCTCTGCCTAGGCAATTTCGATTTTGCAAACGCTGCAGACTTTACTTGTAACATAAACAATCGCTAGGCGAACTTCTTTTTTCAGTCGGTTGGAGACAAGGCCAGTTTCAAGGAGGGTCGTTGCCTCGGCCGCGCGGGCGAGAGACAATTGCTTTTATCAAAAAAAGAAAAAGTAACAATGTTGAATTTTTTTATAGTGTACTTAATTCTAGATTTTAAACGATTAGGCAGGGGCCATTCGATTGGATAAGTACCATTTTTTACACATTGCGTTCTGTTAATCTATCTCATTAATTCAGTGGGAAAATCCTAGATCTTACCAAAGGTTTCGTTCTGAGTCACAGATCGATTCTGAAGATTCCTATGTGCAGTAAAGCCTGTCACACCGACGGCAGAGTTGTTAGGTCTCTTTGGTGGACCGATGGGGACGCGAGGGGATTTCTACCGTGCGAGAGCACCTGATTGGTCGATCAGTGCCCTTGTTTTCCGTGACGCAGTAAGTCTGAGCAAAGTCAAAGTGCGCGCTATACATCTCAGCCTTAGTACCCAATAGGGTCCCGTTAATATCCTTCGGTACGGAACCCTAAAAATAAATGAAAAAATGTCCGCTTCGTGTCAGACACGAATTAACGTGCATAACTGTTTGCTTTCACACCTCTAATGTCTATTATTTCTTTTGTAAAGGCCTTATCGAGCTGGATTTGTGTAATAATTTGTACTTTGTACAACAATTTCTTATTTAATCCACCGCCACCTTAAGATTATTCGTAAAATTATTAATTTTCGTGCATAATTAATGGTTAGATACCAAAAACAACGACATTATTACTATTGTTATAGTAAAAATTCAACGTGAAAGTTCACTCACCCTCGAACATAGAGTAGGTACTAAAGGCACGTTCACACCATGAGACGGTCCTAATGTCCCGGCTACATTAAAGGCCAACAACGCGATGTTCAACGGCATTTCCCGTTAAACGTAGATGTAGCCACGAACAACGTAGAACGGCATTCACAATGCCGTTTGGCGTTAGACGATTTTAACCCCAATTCAATTACATATTGGGATTAGACGTTGACCGCTCAAGTGTGGCCACTCAGCTTAACACGTTGATTATCGCAATATTTATTATGGCGTTGTTGGGCATCGCAACATAATAAGCAGGTTTGGAAAAAACAAAACATTTTTCATCAAACAAGGATAAAGACTTAAAGAGTATGGATATAGACGCCCGCGACTTCATCTACGTGGATTTAAGTTTTTAAAAATCTCGTAGGAAAGGCTTTTTGTTTTCAGGGTCAAAAAGTAGCCTATATGGTCTACTATAGCTGACGCCCGCGACTTCGTCCGCATGGATTTAGGTTTTTCGAAATCCCGTGGGAACTCTTTGATTTTCCGGGATAAAAAGTAGCCTATGTGCTAATCCAGGATATTATCTATCTCCATTCTGAATTTCAGCCTAAACCGTCCAGTGGTTTTTGCGTGAAGGAGTAACAAACATACACACACACATACAAACTTTCGCCTTTATAATATTAGTGCGATCCCCGAGATATCTTATAACTCTGTTCCAACTTTCATCGAAAGTTGATTAGACGGCTCGTAAAAAGCTAGCAGCATCACTACCCATATTATAAAGGCGAAAGTTTGTTCGTTTGTCGGCTTGTCGCAATGGAAATGGATCAATGCGCGACGTGATTTTTGAAGGGTGGGGATAGTTAAAAACGGTACATTTCATTTCGGAAAATAAAAGAGTTCTCACGGGATTTTCAAAATTTTCCACCACGCGGATGAAATTGCGGACTTCAGCTAGTTTATATTATTTTATTAGTAAGTCTGGAGAATATCCAAATGACCTTAGAACTTAAGTACTCGTTTTCTGTTAGACGTGATTACTATGGTATGAAGCGGGAGTATTGTTTTGAATGTTATCTGCAAGGAAAACCGCACCATCTAACGTGTGGTAGTAACTAGTAGTGTGTTACAACTACTTATGCTGAAGTTTCTAGCTACAATCAATTAGGAATTTGTCGAGTTCCCGGACTGAACGGGACAACTATGTAATGTACCTACTTATTATTTAATCTGTGATGAAGCCATGCTTCAATGATGGTTCATATTCAAAATATGTAAGTATAGGTAGTTAGGTATACAGTATCATTGGGCATATAAACTGTAGAAAATACGTGTAGGTAGCTAGTACAGTATCATTGGGCTTCATGCCGGCAGCGCCTCGAGGCAGCAAGGCCGCGCCCACAAGGACGAGCGCCGGCCTCGACCTGGTAAGGACGTGTTCACCTCGCGCTCTGCGCTGCCACTGATACTATATTATGTACATATCATGATAAACTCATCGCCGGCCCACTACTGAGCACGGGCCTGTTCTCAGAATCGGAAGTATAGGTACTAATGTCTGACAACCCTTCGATTAGGTATCTATATACCTAATCGAAGAGACAACCGGTATAAGTAATGTTTCATTTATCTTATTGAATACTTGTTTGTTTGTTTGCAGGTAGCAATTAAAATAATAGACAAATCGCGGCTTGACGAAGACAACCTCAAGAAGACGTTCCGAGAAATCGCCATCATGAAGCGGCTGCGGCACCCGCACATCGTCAGGTTGTACCAGGTGAGGCGATTTTTTAGGGTTCCGTACCTCAAAAGGAAAAACGGAACCCTTATAGGATCACTTCGTTGTCTGTCTGTCTGTCTGTCAAGAAACCTATAGGATACTTTCCGTTGACCTAGAATAATGAAAGGCAGGTAGGTAGAACTTATAGCACAAGTACAGGAATAAATCTGAAAACCGCGAATTTGTAGTTACATCATTTAAAAAAAAAAAAAAAAGTTTCAATTTTCAAAGTAAGATAACTATACCAAGTGGGGTATCATATGAAAGGGCTTTACCTGTACATTCTAAAACAGTTTTTTTTTTTTTATGTATAATAGTTTTTGATTTATCGTGAAAAATGTTGGAAAAATACCTGAGTACTGAACCCTCAGTGCGCAAGTCTAACTCGCACTTGGCTGGTTTTTTTTTGTAGGATAGGGTTGCGTTTGACCTGGTGCTTTCATCATACAAACGTAGGAGGGTGATTACTACATTATTTGATTTTGTGCGCTCAAAACTAAGTATTGTATCAATTGGTCTCGACATTATGTAGGTTTATTGAAATAAAATATTGATTTTAAAGTTATGAGCCTCGAAAGATTAAGAGTATAAAAATTGTAAAACAATTATACTTTAGACATAGTTTATTTATTCATTACTTGAAATAACTGTACATTGCAGACATAAATTTAGTTTCACGAAAACGTCTCTACATCGAAAGCAGAAAATTATGTATAATTTCAATGATATTCTGTAGATCGCAATAAAATTAACATACTTTTTCCTTGCATGTTTTCCTTCATAGACTACGTGTAAGTAGGTAGGCGAGATCTCAGTTGGAGGCGAATATTTCTGGAATGGGTATCTAATAAATGAATATTTGACCTCACTGGTTTCAGGTGATGGAGAGCAGTCACACTTTGTATCTAGTCACAGAATACGCGCCCAACGGGGAAATATTTGGTGAGTTTATTTGGTAACTTTTGTTTTTATTCTGTTACAAATTAGGCCTTGACTGCGATCTCAGGGTGGTGATGATGCAGTCTAAGATGGGAGCTGGCACGAAGGGGTATGGCAGTTACCCATACTGGGTTTCATGTAAGGAAAAAAACGTTTAGTGAAAGAGAGGCATAATATGTTAAACTTGTGTTGAATGGTTGTGTGAGCTAAATTGCACTTTATTGTGTTGTGACAAGAGTCGCTATTCATTGTAACGTCTTTACGTGAAAAGCTAGGAAGTCAAGGTTCAGGTCCTTTTGATAAATTTTTGTCGCCTACGGAACTCTTGGCATTTTCTTGCATTCTTCTTTTTAGGTAGAGTCGGTTGGCTCCCTGGTTATATTGTACTGTCAGTATATAACAGTGTGGTTGCAGACCACCTGGTGTCGGCGGGCAGGATGCCGGAGGCGGAGGCGGCGCGCGCCTTCGCGCAGATGGTGGCCGCCGTGGGCTACTGCCACGCGAGCGGCGTCGTGCACAGGGACCTCAAGGCGGAGAACTTACTGCTGGACAAGAACATGAACATTAAGGTGCGTACTGCCACTCGTATGGAGCTGTGGAGGAACGTCGGCGGCGAGGTGCCTGAAGCGTGCAGTCCCTCCCGGTTTTACGTCCCGGTCATCTTTTGGTTTTACGCGTACATATTCCAGAAACATCCAGTCCTAGTCTTGTCGACTGACAGGGGAAATCTGCCTTCGCTCGCTAAGCAACGGTTCACTTACTGCCAATAGCCGAAATGTATTCAGTACTATTATGACGGTTCTTCAATTTTTGATATGTATTAAAAATGCTATTGTATTGGCCGCAGCTGGCAGACTTCGGGTTCAGCAATGAGTACACAGCAGGCTCCCCCCTGTCCACGTGGTGCGGCAGTCCGCCGTACGCGGCCCCAGAACTGTTCGAGGGACGACAGTACGACGGACCCAAGGCTGACATATGGGTATGTTTTCTTCTTTTAGCGCCGTACTAAAAGATCATGGACTTTTGTCCTCCGTGGACAATAGTTCCTCGTCTGCGCATGCTCTAAACCTTTTAAAGTTGCTATCTAGTTCGAATGACCATATTATTATTTTCTTAATAAAAAGATGCGTCTGAATAATAAATGATAATCATAATCATAATTTATTTTATGATTGATTATAAAACATGAATATTTGCTGTGCGCTGGCCTTCGTCAGATCCACCCTCAGCAAACTTTTATTTAGAGTTGCTATCCAGTTTGAAGGACTATGTTACAGAGTCAATATCCGGTTTAAAAGACCATGTCACAGAGAAACTTTATTTTTGAAGGACCTTGTCACACAGTCCCTATCCGGTTCGAAGGACCATGTTGCAGTCGCTATCTTTTTCGAAGGGACGTCAAATAGTCACTATCCGGTTCGAAGGACCATGCCGCAGTGTCACTATCTGGTTTGAAGGACCATGTCGCAGAGTCACTATCCGTTTCGAAGAACCATGTCACTGTCCGGTCCGGATGACCATGTCCCAAAGTTACTATCCGGTTCAAAAGACCACGACAGAGTCACTATCTGGTTGGGAGGACCATGTCACAGAATCACTATCCGGTTTGAAAAACTGTGCCACAGTTACTATCCGGTTCTAAGGACCATGTCGCCGTCACTACCCGGTTCGAAGGGCCATGTCACAGAGTCATTATCTGGTTCGAAGGACCATGTCACACTCACTATCCGGTTTGAAGGGCCATGCCACAGAGTTGTAGTATATAAAATAAGCACGTAACCCCTATTGCAGTCGCTCGGCGTAGTGCTGTACGTGCTGGTGTGCGGCGCGCTGCCCTTCGACGGCTCCACCCTCAGCGAGCTGCGCTCCACCGTGCTCGGTGGCAAGTTCCGGATACCGTACTTCATGTCGCAAGGTAGTCACTTCATTTTAAGTTCATTCGATTAAAAATGTTTCTATTTTACTGTAAAAATGGTTAAGATGTCGGCCATCTTTTTGGAGGGTTTGAGGTGTGATCTTGAGCAGGCACGTCTAACTTTTTAAAGTTATGTGCGTTTTATGCAAGTAAATATCACTTGCTTTAGTGGAGGATATTCTGCATGCCTGGGAGTTGTTCAAAATGTTTCCGGCTGTGTGTGAAGTGTGCCAATCCGCATTTGGGTTGTGAGTTTTTTTTTTAATTTATAGACTAGCCTTTGGCGGTTAGACCTGCTGGCAAGTAAAAACACCTAACTGTAAACAAAAAATGTTTCTGCAAATAAAAATCTTGTATCTTGTATCTTGTATCTAATGATGCAGCCTAAGATGGAGCGCGTTTACCTGGAAGATGACTTTTGACTTAAAGGTACTCATATTAACATTGGAGGGGAAAACTGATGCTGGAGGGCATTCCATATCCTAGCGGTTTGAATTAAAAACGAGGAGGCAAATCGCTTGATTCGTGTTCGTGGAACTTCGACTACGTACGGGTGCAGATCTCGGCGATGCCTTGCGGTAGTAGAAAGGTGAAGGAGGGACGGTCAACAAGATGTGGTCTGCAGTGGAGTGAGCGGCCGCGTGCTGGTTGCAGAGTGCGAGCAGCTGATCCGACACATGCTGGTGGTGGAGCCCGAGCGGCGCCTGACGCTGCGCGGCGTGGCGCGCCACCGCTGGCTGGCGGCGCACCAGCCGGGGCCGGGCCCGGGGCGCGACGCGGCGGCCGGCGCCTGCGCCTGCCACCCCGCCGAGCCCGCGGACGGCGCGGCCGACGGTGCGCGCCACGACGCCGTGCTGGCGCGCATGGTGACGCTGCCCGGCCTCACGCACCACCACATACAGCAGGTGAGCCGAACCTCGTGGCATCCTCCCTACAATATCCTCGATACACAATAACGTTGTGGAGTCGTCTTACATCCTCCGTTACGCGTTACATCGATCCGGATGCGTGACATCGTCGCAGGAATGTGCGAAACCTCGTTCTTCTCGCTGTAGCCTACTCGTGAGAGTTTAGCAGAATCGTTCCTGACATGCCATTCTGGCACTATCTGGTAATGTCAGTAATGCGTACAGTACGACCACATTTATAAGTCGCATCGGCAAAATTCGGTCGCGCAGAAAAGCGTAACGTAACGCCGACTAAAACCAAATGCACGCCAATGAAATACAGACCTTATTGCTTGACGTTGAGAAGAACAACAGAGGCTCGCGTGCTATCCCGCTCATGAGCCGCGCGTACAATACATGGCGCGTAGACAACAACCAATAGCGGGCGGTCGCGCGCTATGATTGGTGCCATTCAAAGATAAGATTTCTGCGCAGGTACATCGGGTATTTGTATAAGTGGTAGTAGTAACATAGTGTGTGGAGCCGGGCGTAACGTGCCGTGTGTTGCAGTCGGTGCAGGAGGAGCGGTTCGACCACGTGGCGGCCATCTACCACCTGCTGATGGACAAGCTGCAGCTGAAGGACGAGAGCGCAGAGATGGACAGAGGTAGGCTGCCAACACTTGATATTGCCTTTTTTATTCAAATTGTACTGATTTCCGGAAATAATACATGTTGGTATGTTCTTTACAGATTCACTAGATTCCACAACGGGGCGACCCCTTGATCTCACTAGTTGTAAGGTAAGTGACATTCACTTGAACATAGTGATACTAATAATAATAATTGTAGTAATAACAAATTAATAATAATTATTCGTTTACGTGTAACAAAGTCATTCCTGATTATCACAAGAGTTTTATATTTGCGCGTGTGCGTGCGTGCGTGCGTGCGCACGTGTGTGCGTGTAGCATGCTGGGTACATGGATACATGTCAGTATTAGACAAATACATGAATAGAGGGGTCACAACCCTCACCAATGAGTAACCCGGCTGGGAGATGATATATTTGACTTGTGTAACATTGCAGAGCAGTGAAGAGGAGCAGATGGAGGCGGAGGACAGTTGCGAAGGGCTGCAGGTGGCGGGCTACCTCACCGGAGTACACTCGGCTGATAGTTTCGAAAAGGTACCAAAAATTCATACACTAATTTGACAGCTTTATTGAATTACTTACCGATGCCACAGAGGAAATACCTTTTCCTCTGTGCCGATGCCCGCGATTTCGTCGTGGAATTGATGCACGTACATATGAAAGTTAAAAAAAAATTAAAAGAGTTATTTCTTGTACGATAGTACGGAAGCCTTCGTGTGCGAGTCTGACTCGCACTTGGCTGATTTCTTTATAGCGAGCAAATTTTAACTATTAGTTTTAGATATAAGATATAGTACATAACTAGCAAAAAGGAAACAATAAATATATTTATCTATCTATGTATAATCTCCACAGTTCGGCGAGTCGGCGCCTCTGTGCGAGGAGGCCCCCGCGCTGAGCGCCGCGTCGCCGCCGTCGCCGCACGCCACGCGCCGCCACACCGTCGGCCCCGGCGACTGCAGGCATGCACAGGTACCAACAAACTGTACACACCCTATACGAGATATAGGGGAACTGTCTTTCTCGTGAAAACTATTTTGGCACAGTCAATTTTTTGGTCAAGTGAGAGTTGTGTATAAAAATCAATGTATAATTGTATATACTGAATTTTCCATTAAAAGTATACTCCTTAGTATATTACTATCCAGGCCTGAAGTAATTTTATAAGAACGAGGCGCCCAACCGAGTCCTTTTTAACTAAACGAGGGCCAATGATATTTCGGCCGAGATTTGTTACTATAGCCATTTGTTTGTATTGTATTTTTGAATGTTAAATTATGGTTAAATTAAATATTTCTCATTTGATACTTTAGAAGAATTCTTTTTCCTCTCATTTGATACTTTAGAAGAATTCTTTTTCCTCTCATCAAAAAAGCTGCTCAATAACTTGCCTCGCTTGAATAAGCAAATTATTCTTAGACTGAACAAATCAAACGATAATTTTGACATCACAGACGTATCCCGTATGGTCTAGTGGCTAGGATACCTGGCTTTCACCCAGGAGGCTCGGGTTCGATTCCCGGTACGGGAAATTTACTTTTATGCTTTTTTAATTTTGCAAAAGATATTTTATAATTTATTAGGTGTTTTTTTTAAATAAAATACTTTTTAAAATAAAATTTAAGACTCAATTTGAGTAATGTCAGGTCTTTTTCGAACGGAAGTAACGTTCAAGTGTCAAGTCACCGAAAATGACCTCTAAACAGAGCAGCTGTTTTGTGGCCGCGCTCTTTATTTACATATTTGTTACATGATATCATGATATTATCTCTATGCATGAAACCCCTTTGCCGATTTATTTTCAAAAAAAAAAAAGGAATCCCGTACGCGTTTAGTTTTTTTTACTTCAACTGCGCGTGAAGGTTACACGCCGTTTTTCTTTGATTTGTCCCAAAAATTAGTTATAGTTAGTAAAAGAAAAAAATTAGTGAATATGGAAGTCTCTATGGCAGTGGTAGAGGTTTTTTATTTCAAAACAAGTTAGCCCTTGACTGCGATCTCACCTGGTGGAAAGTGATGATGCGGGCTAACTTGGAAGGGGTATGGAAGTTTTATTCAACCCCTGATCGGTTCCTAAGCGGCATCATATCGGAAGGCTAAATCGCTTGGCGGCATTGCTTTGCCGGTCCGGTGGTGGTGATAGGTTGTAAAGGAAGAAGAATAGGTGTAATTTATATTTATTTTCAGCAGCAGGTCGGCGCGAACGGGCAAGGCGTGAGCAGCGCGCAGGCGGAGGTGTCGCTGCTGCCCAACACCAACCTCGCCGCCAAGCTGCCCGCCGTGCAGCACCAGCCGCCGCGCTACTGCAGCGTGAAGCACCACCTGCTGAAGCCGCCCGTCGTCATGCAGGCGCAAGGTGACACTACAGTACCTCTTTTACAACACGATGTACTTGCGCAGAAATCTTATATGGCGCGAAAATTATTGAGATATCTTAATAGTTCTATCATATTTAATTATATTTGACTTACATTTTTATAATTTACTAGCGACCCCGGCTTTTACAATTTTCGTAGGGATCTCTATTAAAAAAAAGACATAGCCTATGGCACTTAGCAATAATGTAGCTTTCTACTGGTGAAAGAATTTTCATAATCGATCCAGTAGTTATAGAGATTATTACCTACGAACAAACTCTCAAACTTTCCCACTTTATGACATAAGTAGATCCATCAAAAGCCTTCCTTATGCTACGCTTCGTGCAATTCCGGGAAGCCGTGAGCGGAGATATCGAAGAGTGGAGGAGGTTTTTAGTCCGTAGGTCACTGCGCATCTGCAGTGGAGTCGGGCATGCCAGACGATATCCATGAGGATTTTCCTCCTCCCAATAAAAGAAAAAAAAAGATTCATCAAAATAAATGGGAAGTTCTCTATGGCGGCAGGCTCGTCGTTCGGTCGGCGCGCGTCGGACGGCGGCGCGCACGTGCGTCGCTCCGAGCCCGCGTGCTGCGGCTCCGCACCCACGCATCACGTGAGTCATTAGCTTTATTCCTATCCTGCCACGTGCAACCTAAATACCTTCAAAACAAGAGGCACCTGCTAGGCAAGCGCGCTGCAACCTACACCTCATCATTGCTTTTTTTAAACCGTCATCCACGAACCACTGCTGGACATAGGTGTTGTCATTTGCGTTGCAATAAAGTATACATATACTAGGTCTCTTGTAGGGAATCCCACACGCCAGGTGTTTCACCGCTACCGTTCAGGAGCTCCCGCAGACTTCGTTTGTCCACCTAGTAGGGGTTTTCCAATACTGCGTTTCCAGGCTCCGAGGGCCCCGTTCTAGCACCTTGGGACCCTAACTATCGGTTTTTCGTGCCCCGACCATTGCTCTAGCTTCGCAACAGGTTAACTTTTTAAGCTATGTCGGTTATTCTACGTTATCTGCGACTTTCCTGAGCTGGTTTCCCTGAACAGGGGGTAGTGTAATACAAACGGTTCCATGCGCAGGTGTCGGACAGCGGCACGCCGACGCGCGCGGAGCAGGCGGAGCAAACGGAGGAGCAGGCCAACGACCCCGCCTACAACACCAACCTGTGCAGGTACCTATCTACACCCATATTATCTATTTACAACGCTCACGGTGAGATCTATAGAGCGCACTATGACGTTGCTCAGACTTAAGACACTGTTAAAACGAGACAGCGTTATACTGCTGGCATAAATCTGTCTCGCTTTAACTGAAACTTAAGTCTGAGCAAAAGCAAAATACACTCTATTGATTTCAGCTTTAGTGACTGCATTTTGCCGGACTACGGCAAAGATAAAAGGGTTATAATTTTTTTTTGTATGTTATAATTTTAGCAGTCTATGTATGTATAGTACGCGACAGCCGTCAGGTCGAGAGGCAATTGGGATATGAGGCGGGGCGTCCCCACCCCGATAGCCACGTCGGCCTGTCGCGTACTTTATACACCACCGCCTAAATTCTAACACGTAATGAAAATTGGAATGAATATAATAAAAAATTGCAGATACATGTTGAACCGAGGCAGCAGCAAACGGCACACCATGGCGACGCCCGAGGACGCGGCGAGCGTGTCGTCCGTCTGCGCGCCCACCACCATGGTACGTAACCAACTATATAATGCGTCAGAGAAAAGACTCGCCATACTTGCTCTATGTAACTGCCATGTCAAAAGTATGGTTTAGGTAGTGCAGTAAATATACATATAAGTAGGAAGTGATAATAATTCTAATTTCTAAAAGTACAGCTTACGAAAGAATAATTATTATTAGTACTTAGCTTTAGTTTTAAGTTTACGTAATTAATTATCACCACTATATATCTTACATAATATATAATATTATGTAAATATTTGACATGACAGTTGAATATATAACAAATATGGAGAGTTCTTTCTCAAAATGTACGCACTATTCCTGATTAC
The DNA here is from genome assembly GCF_905333055.1 of Maniola jurtina. Classification (NCBI taxonomy): domain Eukaryota; kingdom Metazoa; phylum Arthropoda; class Insecta; order Lepidoptera; family Nymphalidae; genus Maniola; species Maniola jurtina. Next base: position 14,644,133 of record NC_060041.1, read on the forward strand.
CTGACTATAAACATATTATATGTGGCAGTAATTTTACAAGAGTTAGGTGCTAGTTTTAGAATTTGTACTTTTTTTTAGAATGAAAAACATTTACCTATTGATTTGATGTTGATTTGATTGTGTGTGTTCAGGCCAGCAGTTCGCCGTCGTCATCGGCGAACCTGCGCGTGCGCAGGACCGGCCTGCTCACCGTCACCGAGCGACCGCCAGGTAACACGCGCACACGCAAGCACGCACAACCATACACACACGCGCACACAGTCACTGGTTCACGAAGTTTTGGCGTATTTAATACTAGCTAATGCCAGGGGCTTCGTCCGCGTGGATTTAGATTTTCAAAAATTCCGTGGGAACTCTTTGATTTTCCGGGAATAAAGTAGCCTATGTCACTCTCTAGGTTTTCAACTATATCCATGTAAAAATGAGATCAATCCATTGCTTCGTTGTGGCGTGATTGAAGGACAAACCAAGAAACAAACACTTAAGCATTTACAATATGAGTAATAGCTTTGAATAAAAATTTGAATATGTACAAACACTATACAAAATTACACAGATGTTAAAAAAAAGCTTGCTGCCTTTTTTGTGTTATATTTAGTATGTAATGCTGTAATAAAGTTTTTGTTTTAAATTAAATATATTGTGTGTTGTAATTAGATTCATTGTTTTAATTTTTTTTTTAATTTTTGCATACTTTAAAATGTCAGGTTTTTGCTAGATTTGATGCTTATTACTGTTATTATATTTTTTTAATGTGGGTACTTACAATTTTTGATATAGTTCGATAATAATCGTCGGTAGAAGCTTCAAGCTCTCGGAGCAATATCGCTAGAGAGCTTGGAGGATATCACTGAGACAAAACAAAAAGTAATAAATATTAAATACCCACATATTTTGTTTAGCAGCAGTAGTGTGCATGTGGCATCGCTAATATTGTTTTTGTTTCACCACGTTAGTCATTAGCCCCGAACTCGTCATGGAGGTGGAGGCGCGCATGAAGCGCAACTACCTCCCGCCGTCCTTCGGGGGCTACCCCTACCCCGCCGGGTACCACAGCCCCCCGCCCGCGCAGCCGCCGCCCAGCCAGGGCTCCATAACCGCCGGCACCCCCAACTATGCCAAAAACTGCATGAAACCCGTCCTGGAGACCATACCTCAAGGGAGCATCATGGGTTCCGCGTCTCAAGCGGTGTCCCCGTACACGCCCGCCATGTCCCAGTACTCGCCCACGCATGGGACCGTGGCGTCCCAGTCCGGCTCCATCGTCAGCGGCACACCGATCTCCAATCAAGGCTCAGCCGGAACCAACTCCCCCAATCAGAGCTTCTCTTCTAGCGCCAACACACAAAACCCTGGCACCCCTAACCAGAACTATCAGCTCCAAGGCTCTATAATGACCGGAACTCCGATACAGAACCAATCGATGATGTCAAATAATACACAAAATCAAGGATCAATCATGTCCGGGACCCCCATGCAAAATCAAGGATCGATCTTATCTGGAACTCCAATTCAAAATCCAGGGTCAATTTTGACCGGAACCTCCGTACAAAACCAAGGATCTCAAAATCAGGGATCGATTCTAACCGGTACTCCCATCCAAAGCCAGGGTTCGATTATGACCGGGAGCTCGGCACAAAATCAAAATTTCAGTCCCAATGCGGGGTCAATAATTTCTGGAACGCCCATGTCTTCCCAAGGCTCGATCGTTTCGGGTACTCCTATGAGCGTAGACCCTAACAACTTCACCAATTTCGGAGTATACAACCCGGGGTACCCGAGTCAGGGCAGCGTGGCCAGCGGGTCGATCACTGCGGGCACGCCGGTGGCCGGCGGCCAGTACGCCCGCCAGCGCAAGTACTCGGGCCCGCAGCGGGTCAAGCTGCAAATGTTGGCCACTGTACAGGAAATGGGTAATTCTTTTTCATTTCTTTCCGGTGGAGGATACGTTACTTAGATCTTAAGTTCAGGGAAATATGGACATTTTTCCAAGTAAAGTTGCAGAAGGTAAAATTCAGGTTACAGGAAGTTTACACATTTTGGTTTGCTTGTAGTTGTGTTTGCACGATTTTTGTGTGTGAGTGTTTTTAAACAAGCTTGAGATTTGTTTGTAGTTGTGTGAAAAGTAGTAAGTAGTTCTTAAAATGATTATTGCAAATTGTAAAAATCGCCATTTTAGTTTGTTTGTTGTGCTCTAGTATACGGTAGCGACATGCGGTGCCAATCCGTCAGTGTGCCAAATGGCCTCACGGAAACGTTTTTCGAAATAAGATGGTGTGGCATCATCCTATTTTAATATCTTATCCCCGTATTTACAATCGTTAGTCTCACAGTGCATTCGTACGCACACTAGAAATTCCACCAATCAGATTGTTGAAAATTGACGACATTCAATAATTTGATTGGTGGAACCAATATCAAATTGGGCTCACTGTCACGTGATTCGAGACATTCGACACTCGCGTAAGTTTGAATGCATTTTCGTTTGAGTTTGATTCGTGTGAACACGCGCGAATAATCCCAGCTTTGCAAGTAATATGAGAGCAAGTCCCAACTTTCCAAGTACTATGGGTCTAGACCCAGTTACTATGGGTCTTTTAGTAAAAGTTGGATTGAGAATGTGCACAAGTTAAATTCGTTCAAAAAGGCATCCAGAATGCGGCTATCCTTCATAAGAGAGAAATAAGGGTACGCGGTCAAATGAGGCTTATTATTATTTATCGATGTGCGTTGTTCACGGGTCGTAACAATAGTCGCTTTTTATTCAAAATATCTTTTTGGAGTGAGCCTTTGTGTATCAATAAGATTTTGATCTCCCCGACGTTGATAGAATTCTACTTTAGTGACAAAGTAAAATGGAACTTAAATAAAGAGCTTTAAAACAAGGGTGTGTTTTAAAGCTCAAATTGGTGTATACTTCTACAGTTAGTGCTCCAAGCGGAAAAGTTGTGGAGTTCAAATCAGTGGTACTGAAGTTTTGATTTGAAATCAAGAAACTTGAAAGCCCCCTTTACTTTAACGTTGTATTGTGTGTAATTCTATCAACGTTGGAGAGGTGTACAATCTTCTGCTAACCACACGAATGTACTGTGAGACGTGACAGTAACGGCAATAGTGGCTATTTTGAATAAATGATTTTGACTATGACTTTGAATACGAGAGCTAATGTAGTCGGCGTGTGCAGCGCGCGAGCACGTAGAGCGCTACTCGCCGGTGCGGCGCGCGGAGCTGAGTCCGCCGCGCGCCGCGCACGACCTGGCCTCCGCGCGCCTCGAGTACCAGCAGCTGCAGGTACGTGCTACTCTCTTACGCTGAAATCTGTTCAAACGAGACAGCGTTATACTGCTGGCATAAATCTGTCTCGTTTAATTTTTTACAAAAACTGCGTTCCGTCCATTTTCAATGATCTGACTGGTAGAACCTACACTGCGTTCGAGTGCATTGTGAATACGGGTGAATGGCATCTGGGATTAAAACCTTACTAGCGGGATTCAAGCTTCATAATGAGGAATTGAAGATACTTGTGGTGCCATCTAGTGAGATCGTTGTGAGTTGCTTTCCGCCAGTATTTTTGCTATCGTGGTAAAATGTGGCGACCCAACCGGACCCTCCCCGGCTTTGCTCAAGTGGAATTTTCCAAGATTGTTAAGAGGATGGAACTTCCAAAAACCTTAGAACACTTAATTTTCCGTTTTTAACCGAAAACTCAAATAATAACTGTTAGTTAGTTGTATAAGCCAATAAGGCTGTAACTGGTGTTGTGTTTCAGCGTGGACTGGAGCGACGCGGCGCCGCGGCGGCGGGCGGCGCGTCCCCGCCGCACCCCGCGCACACGCCCGCCGCCTCCGTGCCAGGTACTGCTCACTTTACTACTACTACTACTACTATTTACTACTGTCAATCAAATCTACGAACTTCTCGTAGCTCATAATACATGTAATGCTTAATTTAGTTTTTTTTTGTTTGAAAGGTGGCTTGGTCGAGAGTGTTCTTAGCTATAATCCAAGAAAATCGGTTCAGCCGTTTGAAAGTTATCAGCTCTTTTCTAGTTACTGTAACCTTCACTTGTCGGGGATGTTATAAATTGTTAATTTACACTTGTTAATTTGAAAAACAAAAATTAGTAATTACTACGTCCTCTATAACAAAAAAAGTCAAAAAAGAATTAGGTTACGATTTCAGATATTTTTTTCGAAGAAATTTCGAAATCATAGATCTAGATCAAAATTACTTCCCAAATCTGAGAAACATTCGATATAGTCTCATATCGAAGCGGTGACGTATAATAATCTGCTCCGTTTTCAGGGTCCCCGATACACGCCGCGCCTGCGCTCGAGCTCGGCGCTGCGCCCGACCCCGCTGCACAGGTATGCCCTATACACACACACATTGCCACTTTGTACATAATATACGAGCTCCAACATATGTAACCTTTGTTCCAGGACCTGTCTCTGAAACTAGGCATCAACCTGAACACGTTGTACAGCTCCCACCTCTCCCAGGAAGTGCTCAAATCCATTCACTCGTACGGCAGCTTCGGGCTCCTGTCCGGCCACGCGTCGCCCGCCAGCCCCGGCTCGCCGCTGCACCAGATCACCGAGGGCCTCAGCTACCTGCACACCGGCTCCATCACCCGCGGCACCCCGCAGCCCACCGCCACCGCGCTCGACCTGCGGAGCAACGTGGACATGGACACCGCCTACCCGCAGCTGCACCCCATGGTGCACCCGCAGCTGCACGCCGTGGCGCATCGCTCGCTCAACAACTCCCCCATCTCCAACCCCGGCTCCCCGCTCGACATGATCCAGGAGGAGATCGGCAACGGCTCCCACAACGGCGAAACCAAATTCCCCGACCGGACGTTCCCCCTCCCGACGACCTACCCCTCCACACATCCGCAGATCAGTCTGACAGATTGTCTGGGCTCTGAAATCACCCTAGTCGCGTCCTCCTCTGAGGACAGCGTCGACAGCTTAGAGAACTCCAAATATCCTCTGCCCCAGTTCGTGATATCGGAACCCTCGGATCTGGACGACCGACCCTCCATCACCAAAGGGATCGGAAGGAAAGTGAGCCAAGAAACGGAGCACGTGGAGCACAAACACGTGGAGCTAGTAGATAAGGACACAGAGATGCCCTCGCCCAAAGAGAGCATCGATGAGACCAGCAAATACTTATCCGAGGAGTTAGCGAGGCGAGGCAGCGACAAGTCGCTCGGGTTCAGCGACGACTCGCTGAGCAACGACTCGGCCAACGTGTCGCCCAACTGTGAACAAAACATACAGTCGATTTACTCCAACATCGTATCGGCCAGCTCCGGGTTCAGTGAAAACAGAGGGAGCTTTTCGGAACACAGAGAATCGTTTTCCTTTTCGGATCGCGGAAGCTTCTCCGAAAGAGGGGACTTCGGGAGGTCGTCGTTTTCGGAAAGGAGCGACTTCGGGAGGAGCAGCTTCTCCGACAAAGGGGAGACGCCGCGCTCGTCCTTCTCGGCGCAGGGCGTGCTCGGCGAAGTCAAGGAGTACTACGAGGACGTGTACATGCCGCGCGACAAGCTGGAGCCCTGCGGCGAGGAGAGCCGCGACATCGACCAGCTGCAGAGGTCCACCATGGACTTGAGGCTGACGGAGATCTGCAGGCCCGAAGAGCGAAAGATTCCGATCCTGCTGAGCCCTCAGAAAGTTTCCTGCGTCCAAGAGTACTACGAGGTCGCGCTGTCCACCGTCTGCTCGCAGCTGGACTCTCACAGGATAGTGGAACTGTTGAAGGAAACTATCAACACGAGGGTTCCGCCGCAGAACATCTTCGTGGAGACCGGGGACCAGATAGGAAAACACGACGACTCCGAGGCGTTGACAGGGTTCCTCAATCTGGAATACTCCGGAGGGATCCAGATAGAGCTGGTGGTGTGTGAGAACAAGGCGAAGGAGAAGAAGGGCTTGAAGATGCGGCGGATATCCGGCGACCAGCGAGAATACGGCAAGCTGTGCCAGCAGCTCATCACCAGCCTCACGGTGTAGCGCGGGGGGGGGGGGGGAGGGGGGAGGGGGGGGGGATACGACTGCTTTTAAAAAGTAGTCCGTCACGAATGGAGTTTAGTATTTCCATGAAATAAATAAAAGAATGGAATGTACTCGTACCTTTGAAAAATTTGAACACCCTTTCAATATTTAGTTACCCTTTTGAAGAACATTTTATCATTCGCAATTACTTTAAAAGGTAAAGATTGATATAAATTTTTCAAAGGTAGCGAATTCATTCGAAAGCATTTATGTACCTAAAGTTGTGTGTTCCGAATTCCATTCCTGATTGTAACGAGATATAATTCAGTTTTGAATTGTCTTTTGTGTGATAGAAAATGATTTCGTGTACAAAGATACATCTGTTTAGTTAGCATAAAGTCTCGATCTATTGCTGAGCTTACGTTCCACCGTACGGTCGGTGGTAGATCGGAGTTAGTTATATACTTGTATATAGTACGAACGCTTTATATTTTGTAAATTAGAAAGTTCCATATTTTTGTCAGTTATAAATATTGCAATATCCGACACCAGATAGATAGTGATTATCGAATGAGAAGAAATAGGTGTTAATTTATATTTTTCGTCGTACTTAGGTCCTCGTAGATGTAAAGCATTCCGCCATATTGGCCGTGCCGTGTTGGAGGGAAACTTGTGTGATGGAGACTGCTGCGATGCTGTATCCACGGAGAGAAGTTAATATAGACCTCTCTCTGTTATCTAATCTTATACAAATGACAGAGACAAGAAACTCAGTGGGCGTTAACTATTTTGAGTGACCAACCAATCATTTATTCATTGTTGTTGATGTAAGCAATGTAATATAAATCCATATATCATAAACAAACATAAGTTATTAAATTAAATTTCGAATGTTTTTGAAAACAGATTTTCTAGTAGAGTAGGACGGACAACATGGGTTCGTTTGTTGGATCGGTTGGTCACTCAAAATGGTTAACACCCACTGACTTTTTTGTCTTTGTCATTGGTATCGGATTACGTAACAGAGAAAGCCCTTTACTATCTTCTCTCCGTGGACAGAGTATGCGAGCCGTTAGCGATAGAAAAGAAGACATTTTTGACTTCGAGTTGTTACATATTTGTATATTATGTCGATATAAAAATCTATAATGAATTTATTTATTCCAAAATATTGTTTTAACCTTAATATTCCATTTTAGGGGTAATTTAATATAAATCGTGTAAATATTTTTAATTTTAAGTTCTGACTAGATTACATATTAAATCGGACGAATTAAGTCAATACAGAACGCGCAATACCTAATATTTGCTGACAATGTCGACTGTTGAGGTGTTTGGTGTTGTTACGACTCTCAAATGTTGTATAGAGGAATGTGAAATGTGTACCAAACTCCATATCATAACAAACCCAAGCAAATTGTTGAATACATTATCTAACATCCTTTGTAAGGTCCGGTCTCCACCTGAGCGAAGCGAGAGGTGTGTACAGTCAACCAATCAGATTTTTAAAAGATGACGTGATTATTTTTTCACGTTATCTATTATGAATCTGATTGGTCGATAACTCATATCCGCTCCGATAAAGGTGGAGACCGGATCAATGTAGCGAGTGATTTTGGTTTGTCAGTTTGGTACGCAGCACGCTCGTATGTAGGGTAGAACTTTTGCCATAAGTGTAGTTAGAGCCATGTTATTGATGATTGAAATATCTTGTAAATAATATTTTAATAAACAATTCCGATTCCATAATGTTATCCAGTTATTTTTATTTTACCCCCGGAAAATCCATTCAAGTTATTGTCAGGTGTTCGGTCGTGGGTACACTAGCCATCTAGCGTGCCAGAGCCAAATGTAGACCGGATGTCTTGCTTGTCATTGGTTGTATCAGTCTAAGTTCAGTCCATACAAAATAATAGCGATATGAGCGATCAGCACAAGTGTAAATTAAAAATTTATAACACCCCGTACAAGTGAAGGTAAACTAGAAAAGAGCTGATAACTTTCAAATGGCTGAACCGATTTTCTTGGATTATAGCTAAGAACATTCGATCAAGCCACCTTTCAAACAAAAAAAAAACTAAATTAAAATCGGTTCATTAGTTTATGAGCTACGATGCCACAGACACAGATACACACGTCAAACTTATAACACCCCTCTTTTTGGGTCGGAGGTTGATAAATGAAACGAAGATTGAGATCTGCTTCACCTTCAAGCCTTTGCATTCGCCATTCTACTTTAAGTTGTCAAGGAGTTCGGTAGTCCACAGGCTTTTGCATACAGCAAGTCAAGGTTATCAAGTGTGGATGTGCAAGTTAATCTTACTTGTTTCTATAAATTGGTTAAATCTACCTCTCTGGCAATCGGGGTGGGGACGCCCACACACCCGCGCCAAACCCACTAAAACCGATGTTACCACAGTAACTTGTGAAACTGAGTTCATTACTTAGGGCGTACGCCGAAGCTCGCGCGGGTAACCGCTCCGTACTACTCCGTCCGCTCAGCGTCGCTAAAAAAAATTTGACTTCTAGGTCAAGTGGTTCAACGTAGTGGTGACTCTGCAGAGATCGAGTAGAGTGCTGTAATTCTGAAAAAAATAATAGACTAACAAGCCTTTGACGGCTATTTGCCACGTCTCATAATACAGAATGTTGATTCTTGCACTTTATTTCGTGCTATGATGTTAATTTCTGTGTGTAGCTGTTTTTGTAAACCTGCGCCAGCTGCTCATAGACACGCGAACCCGCAAGAGTTTTAGCATACACCCTTAGTTTTGTGTTGATATCTATTAAACAATTAAAACTCCAGAAATTTTAATAATAATTTACTCATTTAAATATATACTCTATCATATAAATCTGTTACGTAATGTACATAGGAGTTAGTGAGGCGAGCCTCGCAAACCGGTCCAATATTTTAAAATACAATACAATTAAAATAACATAATAAATTAATTTTTAATATTAATAATACAGCGATTTAACAATTTAGCAATCATTCATATCTTTGGCTAATTAAGATTCATTTGTGGATCAAAGGATCTTGAGGTTTTCGTTCAATTGACTATTTATTTCGATTTTGTCAATTCATACCAACCCAGCTTTAGGTTCATATCAATCGTCAAACTGCGATAACATTACTAACGAACTCGAACGACAACCTCGGTTACTATAATTATCAACAATCAATATTTCTATATAAATTATTCGAAATAATTTGATATAATGTGATATCTAAGATGTACAAACTCTCTGTTTTCGTACTTTCTCGTATATCACAGAATATCAACAAAAAAAACAAAAACAATCACGCCGCAACAAAGCTTTTAACCTCTTTATATAATTATAATATTATAGCAACACTGACTTGACCGTCAAAAGCACGAACGCGTTTTATACTCTATGGTGAATGTTTCGCCTATACGTCTACTTGCTAATTTTTATTTAAATAAAAATTATTGTTTCGTATTTCCCCAGTAATTCAGGCAAATTTTTAAAATAATAAAATATAATGTTCATTTGTTTTTTTTTTTTTTTATAAAATTGCACTCCCTACTTTCGACTTTCGAGGCGATGGGGGTCCCAGTTCACACATTCAATCATTATTGAATATTAATTTCAATCTCATATTTTATGTTGACCATGAAAAAAAATTCGAGACGATATTGAAGAATATAATCCGATTAAATTCAATATTACGGAAATACCAGATTCTCAATAATATTAAATGTGTGAAACTCTTTGCAAAATATATATTTTTACTCTCTAGTTCATGTTTTTGACAGACGAAGCGTTTTATGGACGAATGTCGACGCCCCAAAGGCGTTCTTATTATATCATCTATTTTTATATCCTTTCGTATTTTATACATTTTCTTTAAAGTCACCAGTTTTGTTTCAAGACTGGCTGCTTTCACGACGCGAGCCACGAATTAGGCGGGAGACAGACCTAGCGGAAAAACATGTGTGGCTAAAACGCTTTAGTGTTGCCTGTTTTACCTCGAGCCCTAACTTGAGCCTGTAGCGCACGCGCGTATCGTAAGAGTTTGCGACGGGCCCCTAGTGTGAAGGCAGCCTTACGCTTGTACTTACAAAATTATATAGCTAACTGATATGGTAACTGTTGTTAAATTATCAATGGTTTGAAATTTGTCAGTTATCAAATAAAACATTTTATGAGATATCGCAGAATAAATATCCAAACTTAGGGTGTTTGTGCACACAATCGTATTCGTCAAAATACGATTCCAAGGAGCCAACATAAACATCCGTTTGTGTACTCATTTGATTCGTATTATTGTTTATACTAATACGAATCGTCGGAATACAAAAACGAATCGAATACGAATGAGTGCAATCGCCCGTAAGTCCCATTTTTCATTGTAAGATCACGTCATAACATACTGAAGGGCCTTGCACAGGAAATTGTCAAATTTTATTAAATCTTAGCAAGATTAGCATGGTTATACCTAACTATACAAAAATATACATGTGACTGAGTTAGTACATTATAATTTAGTTATTTGGACTAATAATGCAGTTGCCGTTACGCTCCGGCTACACGCTTCGTGTTGCACGCACTCGACTGCGCGAACTGGCTCGTGCAGCTGAGCGCGGAGCGTGTAGCCGGAGCCTTAGGTGTTTAATACAATTGAACTCCATGATTTTCATCAGTTACACATCATATTATGAGCACATATTTACATCCACATTCAATAATATAAGTACTGGATGATGGGTTTTGATAGCAATTAACACTAGCTGTTGCTCCCGGATTCGCCCGCATGTAGGTCATGTATCTCGAGTTCATGACTCTTTGATCCAAGTTCGAACAGTTTTTAAATCTGACTAGTATATATTTCAAAACTGTAAAAGTTTAGTTTCAATCGGTCCAGCGGTTGTTTGTGTTAAGCACTCACAAACAAATTAAGTAAGCGACTGAATACAATAAAGATGATTTCAAAATAAATGGCTACTCTTTTTTTGATAAAACTTTAGTCTAAAAACTATAATAACAAGATTAACAAGTGCAGAAGTGCAGATGTCGAATCCACAGGTACTTTTTTAAATCGTTTTACACATTTTGTAAATTTTTTAAGCTCAGTAGTGATTTATTCTACAATAAACAAATTATTCAACACTTTTGATTTAATATGTACTATTTAATATTAAAGTAAAATATTTTCCTGTCATACACAAGTCTCCTCTCTCTTCATGACACTCTTGTCTCATTCATATTTTATGACTGTTATTTTTATGTACTTATACAACTTCAATTTTGTTCATTATAGAATAAAGGACGAAAAATCAGTAATATTGTGTGAAAAGTCAGTGACACTGTTTATTCCGGCGCTTTCTCTGCTTGGAGCTCTAGCTTCATTACACAAGTGGTTTAGGCGCCGGGACAACTTACCTTTAGATAAAACTGGTTATGTGTGACACAATTTTTAAAGAAATGTTTTTTCTTTAATATAAAATATAAATAGGCGTAATAACTAAAATTGTGATGTTAGGTTAATTTGAAAAGCCGCAAATTACTCTCACCCGCAGGTACAATATGGATGATCTCTTACATATTTTTAATGGAAAATGTCCATAGATTTTAAGGTTACCAGAAAACAAAAAAAAAAACTAGACTGTAGGTAAGTTTGCATAAAGCTCTCGCGTCATTTCGCACGGTGTATAGTTTTGAAATGTTTTTCGAAAGGCTAGTATACATTTTGTGATGTCACATAGTCCGGACAGGTTTTCGTAAACTACCCTCCGTAATGTTGTAAATTGTAACGATGTTGTACGATTCTTTACAGATTCGTACGGTAGCCTCAAGCCGCTGGATCAACTCGCGTGCACAGGCCGCCGGCTTGTTCTGTAATATGTTATGTTCACTGTAATTTCGATTGGTGTTAGTAGACAGGCACAGTCCAGTGTAATATCACGCACAAGTTTCACTCGTCACTATGCACAACCGCAGGCACGTGTCCGTGACGTCACGCCAGTTGACCGCCGCGCGGTCGAGTGACGGCGGTCGGTTGACCACCGCCATGCGGTCAGCAGCTGACCATCAGCTGAGCACCACCGCGCGGTCAGGTGCGGCGGTCATGTGACGGCGCAGTGCGACCGCGCGACGGTCAGCGGACACCTTCGCAGCAGACCCGCTCCACTTTCACTGGGTTCTGGAAATTACATGTTTTGGGTAAAAAGCGGGCAGTTCGAAAATGTAAACAGAATAGGCCATTTTTATGTATACTATCTTATCAATAAGTCAAATTACTAACAAAGATATTTTAAAACGCAAAGCTCCAACAATGGTAATTTGAAAAGGGAAGACAAATTCTAAAAGACCTTTTGACCTTCACGAGGGTGCTTCAAAACAATTATTACATGGATAGAGAAGTTTCGCTTATTGTGAGAAATGCTGATTGTATAACACATGCTGTAGCAGTGAGTACTCACACGCGCACAGCTCGCGCTACGCGCGCGGCACCAGCTCGTAGAACAGCACGTACGCCTCCGCCGACACCACGTCGCGCGGCGCGATCGTCGACACCCTGCAACAACAGCGTACGTCAGCTTGCGCCGCCACCACCAGCCCAACGTCAGACACGTTGCACCACGTGGCGCGTTACCTGGAGTCGTTGTACTCGTGCCAGTCGCCGGTGTAGGGGTGCTTGCAGTACGCCGTGTAGTGGCCCGAGTACGTCGTGCCTGCAACGACGCCGACATACCATTAATATCGTAATAATATTAATAATCAAATATAATTTCGTAAGTTTGGTTCATGTTCTAATAAAATTTTGAAATAAAATTCCTTTAGGCGTGACATGCAAATCGTTCGCGTTACTTCCATCCGTATTTGAAATGGCAAGTCAGATCAACAATCGCAAGTCTGGCGTACTTGTATTAGCAGAGGTCAATAATCAGACCAAACCCACAGCAGTAAAACCAATTAAAAAACAGTTATTTCTGTATATTTGTACAGGCTACATACCCGAGTGGTTGCTGACCGCGTAGAGGTTGTATGTCGCGTGCGTCGGCGCAGCGGCGAAGGGCGACATGTCCAGGCCGTTGAGCGGGAACTCCACCACCACCGACAGCTTGCCGCGGAACCGCTCCGTTGGCGAAAACCTGCAACCAACGGCATTGCTGCCATGTATTCCTTCCGTACCAAGTGAAACTTCTTTGGTGTACAGAACCCGGCAATAGATATTACACATCGAGCTTTGTAAACAGACCAGCTGATGCTCGCGACTTTGTCAACATGGATATAGATTTTCAAATTTCGTGGGAACTCTTTAGTATTATAAAAAAAAAGTAGCCTAAGCTAGCAATGTAAATGCCCTTTAAATAAAAGATTTGGAACTTGTATAATTATAGTATTCTAGGATTAAAACTTTGCTAGCATGATTTAAGTCTCATAGTCAATGTTTGAATATACTTGTGGTGCCATCTAGTGAGATCGTTGTGAGTAGTCCATCTAAGGCTCAAATCGTGTCGCCACAAGGTGATATCGAACTTTGGCTATTACCATTCGTATATGGTGATACCACAGTTCACGACAGTTAGGGATATGCTAACGAAACGTCGAGGCTTCGACGTCGCTGGCAGGCGTCAAATGTTACCTCCGTTTGACGCTAGGTAGGCTGTGAAACAATTTGATTTCACGTCACCCCCAGCTAATATTTGACAAATCGTCGAAACCGAGAGTTCCCTCACTCTAGTTGAGTCTGAAGTCTGGTGACACACTCACCTCTTGAGATGCAGCACCAGCACCTGCGGGAACTTCTGCACCGTGAACCATTTCAGACACTTGCGCCGCACGCCGCACTTCGAGCACGTCTACAAAATAATGCAATACAAACATTTTTTATTCAATGAAACTTTTACAAGTGCTTTAGAATCGTCAATGCATCTACCACTGGTTCAGATGCCTTTCGTACTGAAGAGAAAGGAAAAACAAGCCATAGCTCCAGTTCTCTATTCACAAGGCATGGTTAGGTTAGGTTAACTGCTAACTTCACTCACTACTTCATTATGTTATCAACATTATTTAGCACTAGCAAATTTCAAACCCCTATTTTACCCCCTTAGACGAATGATCGCCGCTCGATATGTATTGTATCAAGTTGATACTATCGACTTAGCAGGGACGTTGAGTTTCACGTCAACTGTCACCCTCCCGCACCCGCTCTATCCGACCGTTCGTCTCAGTAGCAAGAAGTGTCAACACATGCATTGTAATTGGATTTTAACGTGGTTTGGGGTCCAAGAACTAAAGTTTGTTAAAAAAAAAATCGTACCTAAATCCGATTGGTTTGACTTTCCTACTATTGAGTAAAGATTTAGTGGCAGCGAGATTACCACAAATCAGCAACCAAACAATAATCGCAATGTCATTATCATACATAACATTTTGTTGAGCATGTGTGTGTGTGGCATGTGTATGATATGGGTGTATGTGACTGTGTGTGTGTGTGTATGCGCACCGGTTTCTCGTCGCCGTCGAGCTCCTCCTCTCTCACGAAGTGCTGCAAACACTGCTGCAGCTTGAGGTTACCGGTGCGCGATGGAATCGGCAAGCTGTCAACGAGATACAACCATCATTTATTGTTTCATAGTAATACCAACAAGCTAATCGGTCGAATCTGATGTTAAAGCCTTACTATAGAAAAGCGGTATCACCGCACCCCAACGCCTTTATTATACTTTTGCTAATGAAGGGCGGAAGGGGGCGGGGGGCGGGGGGCTAAGGCAGCGTGAGGAGCTAAGAAGCCCTTCCCATTATGAGAGGGAGATTGGAGTAGTGGCTGGCGATGGGATGATGATGAACTCACCTGAGGTCCCAGAAGGGGTCGAAGGTGACGCTGTCGTGGTGGCAGTGCGTGCAGCGCAGCGTGGACTTGAGCTGGCCGATGAAGGTGTCGCCCACGCGGCTGTCCTCCATGCGCACGTAGCGCGACCACGCCTCGGCCGCCTTCGCAGAGTCGCTGCACACACACGCCTCGTTACACAGTATCAACGTGCCCCGTACGTGGGCTATCGATTTTAGTTAGGGCTTGCGTACACGACAGACTATTATCAGCGGAGGACATAACATTTGCATCACAGAACGCACATAATGGATTGAAAGTACGGCGATATATCGTAGATAGGTGACTTTTGTAATCGCTAATAATCCCTCGTCGCAGGCCCTTACAAGTACCAAAATAATTTAGGAAATATTACAACAAAACGGTATTTTCATTTTTTAATATTTTTTAAAATCAGTAACCCTTAACTTTAGGATGGCAGTTGGTGAGAAGCTGCGTTACCTGAGGCTGTCGTCGATCTCCGTGAGGATGGGCTTGGGCTTGATGGTGACGCGGTTCACGTCCTCGTGCAGCCCCTCCAGCAGGTAGCGCAGGAACTCCTGCAACAGTCAGTGCACCCGTGACTTGGCGACTACCCATCTGTGGTCTGTACATATAAACCTAATGGTTCGCCCCGAACACCTCGCGTCGAGGTTCTATGAGTAGGCCACCTGTTTTTGTACATTGTTCGCATCCAAGATATCATACAATACATAAATTTATTCTCTAAGTTGTGTGTTTTACGTATTACGTGTATTTTTTATTTTCTTCGCAATCATTTTGTGGCGTCGCGTTCAGCAGACACTCTAATTATACCCTGAGAAACATGTCGCTTAGTTCCACTGGGACTTCATTAGACTGCATTAGAGTAGGGCAATAGCAGATTATGGCATCAGAGTGTCGACAGACTCCTGGCATAGTCTGCAGATCCAAAGATCCGTTACGTCTACACGTAGGGCGAATGAGTGTGGCATACCTGCGCATCCTGCTGGCTGTAGCCCATGAAGCGCGGCGCGAACCGCTGCACCTGCGCCTTCAGCGACGTGGTGTTGACGACCGAGTCGCGCTCGCCGCCGCGCCACAGCTCCTTCACCACGCTCGCGAACGCTGCAACACGCGCATTGCCTTCAGCGATCGAAGCGATAGCTCGTTAGGGTGGCAGCCTAATTGTGCTGCTTCCACAGATAACAGTTTTGGCTACGCCCGATCTGCTGCTGATTTTCTTATCACGCATTGCTTGGCGAAGGCTACTGACAAAAAGGGAGAGGCCCTGCCGGTCAGCATTGATATCGCAAAAGCCTTTGAAAGTGTTTGCTATCGGGCACTTCTATCAGAACTACCATCCTACGGACTACCCGTGTCGCTGTGTAATTAAATCATCAGCTTTCTTGATGGACACAGCATCAAAGTCGCTGTCGACGGTTTTTGTTCTAAACTTAAGCTCTTCAATGCTAGCGTCCCACAGGGCTCAGTGTTATGACCCACACTGTTCATCCTGCATATCAATGACATGTTACACGACAGCAACATCTATTGCTATGCGAATGACAGTACGGGTGACGCCCTCTACAAAGATCATTGAAGTAATGTTCAACCTCCAAAATCATGAAACGCCAACATGGATGCATCGGTGGTATACCTTTGATGAGAGCACCCTTCATGCACGAGAGCGTGGTGTTGATGTCGGCCGTGTACTTGTCGTCGGCGAGGTACTCCAGCAGCGGCCGCGTGTTGGACAGGCACTGGATCACGCTGTTCATGAAGCAGGTGTTGCCGATGTTGCGCAGCCCATTCAGACCTGCCGACACCACACACGCACACGTCACTACACGTTCATCACTAGCATAGCATATAGCCCTTGGATGTTGGCGTAAGACCCAGTTTTAAAAAGTGTTTTTATGGTCTTAGGGGCAGAAGAATACAACCGCAAACTTCACCGTTTACATATTTTGATGTAATCAAATTTGTACGTACCGCTCGTATGCGAGTGTTTCTCGGTCCGCTCCCCGATCTCAGTCCGCTCGGAGCTGCGCCGGAGTCCGCTCGGCCCGCTCTTGCCGCCGGCCAACTCCTACAAACATTCCAGTACATCACAAACAAATGTTGCACCCTTTGCAGCTTTATATTACAGTTGACTGTTGAACTGACGCAAGCGTTCGACACTATCAATGATACGAAAATATTTACTTATTTAAAAAAACAATTTGACTATTCTATAGTCAACGCAACTACGCTAAATTGAAGTAAAAAAACAGTAAGAAATTTTATTAATCCTAAAGATGTTTTTGGAGTTGCTCAGGGGAATAGTTTGTGACCTCTTTAACTTAAATTCTATATAATTAACATTATAATCTATGCGCTAAAGTTCACGTTATTTAAACTTAGTACGTATAAAACCATTTCTTGTTTTCAAAAGCAAACAAACAAACATCAGAAACTAACAACTAAAAATTAAAAATACTGGTATGTCTGCCCATGCGTTTAATTGAATAACTATAAATAATAGTCAATGGTTAATTAATGACGTCAAATTAAAATCTAAATTAACAGGAAATACTCAACAAAACAGCATGCATCTACAGGTTCTAAACCAGACAAAAACACGAAAATATAGCGTAATGAATGACGTACAGGGAAACCATAAGGGATAAACTAATGATGAAGGCACTCAATCAAACCAAATACAAACTGTGCTTCTTATAAATAGTGTTGGCAACAAAATAACCTTACAGGAAGTTAATCTTTTTCAGAGTTTAAACACGAACCTGGAGAAATGCTTCAGGGAAAAACCAATTTTAACCGCATAAGCATTATAAAAGTTTCATTGGAACATTTACAAAATATGTAGTAACAAATCGTGTATCCATAACACAATTATTTCGAACCCTCCAAATCGAAAACTAGAAAACTCCAGGCAGTAATTTACAAAACGTCACAACCGCCCGCCAAGCAAGCACACAATAATAACATTTCATACAACGTAACAAGAGCGGGTATTGCGTGTTTAAATTACCATTCGTGTAAACGTCACCGCAGAAAGTTCCACGGATCGCCTAGACGACATTCGCGCGCCGGCCACGCCCCCTGGCGGATGCGTTCACAACTTTACATACACTCATTATTATAATACATTCTATGATACTGCAATGGATATGATTCATGATTGACTAACAAATTAAAACTAGTTTTTTTTTTTAAATTCACTACGATTCATGAATATAAGATAAATGAGGGCATCCATACTAATGTTATAAATGCGAACGTGTTTCTGTCTGCTAGATTTCTGCTCGGCCCATAGGCTACTTTTGTCCAGGAAAATCAAAGAGTTTCCAAGAGTTTCCAAAAGGCCCATTCGATTAACGGATTTGACGGGATTTGATACTGAGATAACTTGCATCTTCGAGGAGGGCATATAGGCTCCTTTTTCCCCGGAAAAATGAAAGAGCTCCCACGAAATAGTTAAACACCTGAATTCACGCGGACGAAATCGTGGGTGTCATAAAGTAGGTATTATTTTGAAAGTTAAGCATTTTAAGTTGGTCAAATGGCAGTTCCTGTGTTTTGCAAAAAAGGTAAGTAGGCGCGGGTATCTTTACTTTGAACATGATAACGACTGCTCTTACAAAACATAATATACAATCGATTATTGTACAAATGATAAAATAGCGTATATTAGACTCGCTTCAGCAACGCGCGGGCCCTCATTTTAGTACATAGAGCTCCATATCGTAATTTGAATTGAAAAGAGTAACCACTAGTTTCTAGTTTTGTCTTCGATAGAAACAGCTTTCCGAACCAGTCAGTAATAGTAATAGGTACACTTGACGATTTAAATTACAAAAGCACTTTACAAAAGTTTTTTTGAATTAAAACTGTTCTATTCTATTAGAATTAATAAGCTTCGAGACAGTTAAAAAAATTCGCGTCGTAAATAATCGCGCCATATCTCTGCACGTCTCTAACTACCCGCAAACACGCAAACGGGGCGTATTTCGCGAAGTCACAAAGTTTTGACATATTTCTTGGTATTATCGCCGAATTTTAGTACCAAAAATGGATGAGAATTTTGAAACTTTCATTTCTGATGAAAAATTAAAGACTTGTGAAGCGTCAGATGTTCTTGAACCGGTAAAGTTAAAATTGAAAGCGTGTAGAGAGGGTATTCATCCCCAGTTTCGGACCAAATAATATTTAGACTATTATAATAATATTTAAATCAAAATGCGTTTTAACTTTTTTTGTAACAAAACACAGCTGCACATTATATTATGTTCTGTTCTGTTATCTTACTTTTTCGAATATAAATGTTATGATATGTAAATGAGGAGATCCGTAGAGCCGACATAGCTCAACGGGTTGTGAAGCTAAAGCGACAATGGACAGGGTGCATGGTTCGAAAATCAGATAGACGTTAGGGTCCTAAGGTGCGACCTCGTACTGGAAAGCGCGATGTTGGGAGCTCTCCTGTTAGGCGGGAGACGGCGGCAGCGCAACACCGTGGGGAGTGGAAGTCCCTACAAGAGCCCTATGTCCAGCAGTGGACGTGTATCGTTGATGATGACGACGATGACTAGTTGTAGCGTTCAGTATTCGGACCTGATAGTGCTCCCCATACGTGGGGCGGGGCGGGCGCGCGCGAGGCGGGCGCGGCGCGAGCCGGCCGCCACACCTCATGCCGCAGCGCCGACAGCACGCCCGTCGCCACGCATGCCAGCACCGCCAGCTCCAGGTACCAGAGCATACACCCGCCACCTGCCCCCGCTCTCACACCTCCCTACTTCTAGCAACTGGTCGCCTTGCACAACCTCCAAACTTGTGGCAGCTCTCAGGTACTAGTATCAGCTGAGCGGGTCAACTCTTTGGCTTTGGATGTGAATTACTCTCTGCGCAAATCCGGTATCCAAGTCCAATGTGGAACTAGCTTTACAATCACACCAAACCCCTGGCGGTATACTTCCAACTTCAGAAGACGGTCACTTCGCACAACCTTCCAACTTGTGCGAGTAGCAGCTAGATCTTGAACTTCGAGTAGTTCCTTTCACTCAAGTCTCTCACACTCATCGAAATGAGAGCTACAGATAAATAGTCAGCTTCAGGTATTACTTTCCGGAAATCAACCAAAACTCTTTCTCAATTTGTGGAAGTAGGAGCTACCTGTTGTCAAAGAGTTTTGTTAGAATTCCTCTCAAACTTGTGGGCGTGTAGATCTTCAGCTCCAAATATCAATCCTTAGATTCGTTACATCCACAGCTTCTTTGTGGATATAGATTTAGATACAACTTCAGCTACTAGTAGCAGCTGCTTTGTAGCAACTTGGTCATAGTCGTAATAGTCAGTTTTTCACGATTTGTTCTAGTATGTTTGTGTAAATGAAGAAGTCCATTTCTTACACTCATTAAAGTTTGATAATTCAATAGATTTGATATGTTTTACTATTGAGGGGAATAGTTTTAACTTGTTTTACATCAATATTATATGATTTAGTACAACAGCTATTTATCTCAGACTACTTTCATCTTCAAAGTATATTCGAAACGAATATAGAAGTAAACCTACACGGTTAGATAATGTACACAGTACCCAGTGAAAATCATAATTGAAAGCACGTGGGTGACGGTGTCAATGAAAAAATTATGAAACTCCCCCGATGACGTCACAGATAACAACTACCTATTACATAAATAACTCGGTGTGACGATTTCTGAGATCTGGATTCGCTCTCGTAAAACTGAGATTTTGATCTGCCTATACCCGCATTGAGTCAAGAATCCACGTTCATCAAGTGCAACCTTGAGATAACTTAACGGACAGTACAAACGTTTATTTATCTTGAAATTCACATTTCAATTAGAATTATTTTTCATGTTAATCACTGTCTCTTTCAATTCCATGGACATCCGCACACACACGTACAAAATACTCCTTATTCCGTCCCCTCTAAGACTCAACTCTCAATTTTCATTGGCACACGACTAGAGTTTATAAACAGTCAAGGTCACTCTCGATAGACAACAAATTTCAAGTCCACAGTTCAATTTAAAAAACCTGAACAATAACGACAAGTAAAACGCCTAACGCACCGAACGCGACGCGTAAAAGAAGCTGATTACGTAAATTGTCGTTTAAAAAGCGCGCGAGTGAGTCCAAGATTGGTTATGGGCGGTTTGAGAATTAGGTGATTCCCGCGGGGAAATGCATTTCGCGCGAATTTCTCGTGACGTCATTAAGCGGCCATTGCGATCGCCCGGCGTGGACTGGGCGGGCGCCGGCCGACGGGGCTAAGCCAAATATCGCTGCCAAGTTTCACAATCGAACTTATACGTAATCTTAGAGCTAAGTTGTCCGATCGCTCATCTCGTGGCTCCGCGGAGCGGGCCGCGCCGCGCACACGTCACGTGGTCACAATCAAGGTTCCATCCGCCAAGTCCAAGGGTGTAAGAATATTAAGGCTTGTATGGTTTCCTCCCAGTAATGCGGTATTTATAACGACTGCACAGCTCTAAGACAACATTCGAGAAACCATACAAAACAGCGCAGCAATGCACCAACCTGCAGCGGGTAGCTAAAGGCACGAGTACGACAGATATACAAGTTCTTACCCCTAATCGGGTTTTCCTCAATTTCTCCGATCGACAGTCGAATCTTTTCGGTTGAGAACGTATTGTAGTATGCATAGGTTTGATATAGACTTCGAACAATTAATCCTTAATCTTTCTCTCCTCATCCTAAATCCTGCAGAAAGATACGTGTTACCCAGTGTTATCGATTCCAGTTGATTTAAACCAAGTTTGTAGTTAATTTGATGAAAGTTCCAACCTTGCTTTAGAATTTTAATTGAATACAGATAATGATGATCAGATTCTTTTACGAATATTGAACAAACACATTGTTTATAAAAATTGCGTTTACATCATTATTGCTAAAATAACATCGAAAAGATTTGGCAGAGTGACGTAGGTCAACAGAACGCCACAACAAAATTAAAAGTTAACTCTTTTGTGGCACAAACAAGGTTTTTAAAAGCCATAGAGAAATAAGAAGAAGGTTTTCTTCCTTGCCCCCAGGCTTGGAAACATTATTTTGAAAAGTAAATGTCACTTGTCAATGTTGGCAGCACTGATGGCGACGCAAACGTCAAGTAGTCCACGTGGCGCAGTGTTCGCGGGTCGACATTTCCCGCGTACTTTATTTCGGGACATTACATTTAGCGCGTATAATAATAGATTCGGAATCTATTCGTCACGCGGGCCTTCTCCGCATGATGATTATTTTTTTATCACATTTTTGCCAGCTTTGACCCATTAAGCGGAAAAAAGACAAAGTATTCACCTTATAGTAAACTCCATTCTTGGTTAATTTAACGGACATGGGTGCGATTCCCATTTATAACAATTATGTAGGTATTGACCATAATATTCTCGCAGCCTTAAGATTTGGTAAAGGATATCTAGCCTTAGAGCGCGCGTTGATGTCTTTCAAGTTCACATAACTTTGACCGTGACCTACCTACTGTTTTTCCGTCGCCTTAAAACTTTCTAAACATCAGTAACAGTTCCTTATGTATGGAATATAATAGTAATATTATATCCAATTGAGATAAGTGTCCAAAAAAGTGTTATTGGAAAATTAAAATGTTTATCTGAACTATACGTCAATAGAGCCCCATCAACATCTGGACATGAAAATCAATCCTGTATCGATCATATTCATAATACAAAGAAAAAAATTAATCCTAAAATCCCGTTTCAAAATAAGAACAGACAGGGATGACAGACAAAAATTTGAACGCACATACTCTCACATAGGTGTGTACATTGAGTCACGCACACAAATACACGGACGCCCTCATTATAAATGCCAATGAACTTTTAGTTTCTTTTCTCAGACAACTATACATATAATTTTGCTATCTTTAAAATTTCAATTATCTAGTTTAGTACCCGCATAAAAGTAGCGTGTGTGTCTTAAAATCATCACCACAAAACCGCGGTTGTCAATTCGAAAGTGTCTCAATCTATTGCGAAGTTTTATACATTTTTGAAGTTAGAACGAAACTTTGCTACGAAAAACTGAGAAAATGTTTCCGAATTTGTTTTTAAACAAGCAAAATCTCGTAAAAATTTGGTGCACACATGTTGAGAACGCACTGCCATATTTGCACTACGTGTCATGACAGTTGGCATTCTCAAAATGTATGCATTATAGTAAGAATTGGTTCATTTTGTTGCCAACAACTTGCCACAGTACTACGGTATTCGAAATGTGTGCCTTCGAGTAAAGTGGAAAAAATGATCACTTACCGATTTGATATAGTCATAGTCCTTTAGGTCCAGGATCTTTGTTCGAGACGACGGCGTTTCCGGACTAGAGTCCTCCGTGGACTCGCTGATGGTGCTCTCTGTGCTCGTCTCCATGGACTTGACGCCATCGTCCTTCGCGTCCGTTTCGCTGCCCTCCGTTCTCTTCTTTAGGAAGTTCTCGTGTTCGAAGGTCTTGTTCTCGAAGCCCGTGCCGCTGGGAGATTCCACATCGTTATCCAGCACCGAGCGATCTTCCTCCGAATCGATATACTTGAGAGATTTCTTAGCGTCCTTGTTCTTCGCCGGCTTATCGCTGATCGCTTCGCTGCTCTTCTTGGGCGCGGCGCCGGACGCGATCGGTTGCGATATCTGTATGTACGAAGCGAAGTTGGTCGTGTGTTTCGGCGTTTTGCTCTGCTTCTCTATATCACTCTTCAGATCTTTTATTTTAATTTCGGGACTGTTGCGGATCTTTTTACGTTCGGCGTAATCTAAATCTCCGTTTTCTACTTGGATGACTGTGGATTTTTCTAGAATTTTTCCTATCGGGTTGTTAGGGTCCAACTGATTTTTAATACTAGCTAATCGTTCGGATGGATGCTTGGCGGTGAGGGACGTGGACATCGCGCTGTTCCTGTCTACGGAGGGCCTGGCGAGGGACACGGGTTCGGAAGTAGTCTTGCTGATGGTGAGGTCGGAGTTGGAACTGGAGCTGGAGTTGGGCGAGCCGTCCCAGCGGTGGGCGACGCCGTTCTTCTCGAGGTGCGGCAGGTGGACCGGCACCGGCTGATCGTCTTTGGCGTGTATCTTGGTGTAGCCGACCGTCCCGTTCTCGCAGTCCTTGAGCTGGCTCAGGTACTGCTCTAGAGTTTTGGCGGGATAGCGGGAGTCGTTGGCCGGCAGCTTGGTCACGGCCATCTTGGGGTCGAAGCGCTTGCGGACCTCGGACACGGAGGGCACGTCGTTGCCGTTGGTGTCGCGCACGCCGTTGGCCAGCGAATGGCGCTTGCTGTAGCTTGGCGAGGGCGAACAGTCCTTGTATCTGCCTTCCGGTTTCTGGTTGTGTTGAAAATTTACACTTAGCGAGAATGGAAATTCATGGGGGTAGCGCGATGTGTGTGTTAGTTCTAACAAATCCGCACATGCGCAGACCGCGAGGGTCCCGGCTGTCACTACGATGCTTGAAGGGAACCGAGCGAAAGACGAGCGGTTTCAAAAGTTAACGCTTCAGAATCCCGACGACGTCCGGACATCCCACCGAAGTTACAGTGGAACAATTGCTATCATTGCTTACTACCAGCATAAACTGTTTTTTTAAAAATCTGCAGTGCCATGTTCGACTCACAGAAATATAAAGAAAAAATATTTTTGAATAGAAATGCGAATGCAGTGGTATTCTATTGAAAGCAGAAAGCATCGATTCAAACATCGATCGCTGCCGTGTGGAGCTCAAATAACAATTCTCCGTCCCTAAAGGGTTATGGTTTTAGAAAGAAAGCGTTAACTTCTGAAAGTATTTACATGGCCTTTCGGGCGGCACGTGAATCTGTTTGGAAGCTGTTGGATGGCTCAGTGCGATGGTTAAGAACATAAACACACAACACACGCGCACACGGCTTTGCTTACCGGCGGGATCTACGTCAGCCTGACGAAACTGCATCTTCTACTAGCTCACATACAGGACGCATTTTCTGCACTTTATTAATTACGTACTCTACCTCAAATTAGCTTTACTCTAAATTATTTTAGTTATTTAATTAATCTTTATTTAAAAAAAAAATACCAACTGTTTGAAACATGGCTAAGGGCGACTTGTTTGTCGTCGCGGTGCTTTGTTAATCCACATAATTTCGATCGATGATCTGACGCGCGGCCGCAGTTTTTACTTATACCTATGGATTCACAAAGCAGCGCGGCACTTTGCGACTTTGAAGGCGTCTTGAAATATACATTTCTGTCATATAAGATAAAGCTGAGTTTGATAATTAGGAAGCATTACTTCCATCATAGATACATTAATTAGATTTCTTTAACATGTATTGACCTCTCATGGAAATTGTCTTTGGGCCAAAACCTTGGACTTTAGATTGTCAATAAGTAAGGAAATACATTTTATTTAGAACAGAATTTTTAAATCCGGTTTTACTATCTTAAGTATATCAAACGGTACAAGGTTTTTTTTATATTATCATAGTTAATAATTATTTCTTTCGCATTTGCATACAGGAAGATTACAAAAAGGGCAAAATAATTGAAAAGTAAAACTCAATACAAATAATATAGAAACCTAGCAATGATAAAAGCGATCCCGCGAATAAACAAGCCTGATTGGACGCATTTTATGTGAATTTCAGCGAAATCGTCATGGTAATGCCAAGTACAACGGCCATTCCCCATTTATTAAGGAGTTAGACTACCCTCAACAAACAACAGACGTTTGACTTAGTTATTTACAGCAAGAATTTCTGATTTTTTACTAAGATATAGTAGCTGTGTGATGTATATTTAATGATAATGCTCCACATCGATTGTACGTTAAAAATAGTCAAACTCCAATTCAAACAGGATTTGTATTTCAAAAACTGCAATTATTACACCTGTAATGTATTAAAAATGGATAACAGATGGCGTTACCAGTACGATTCCTACCAACAGCGAGATGCCATTTACGAGTTACCTCAGTGATGGTGGCCGCGGAGTTGCGCGCGCGCCGCGCCCGGCAGTCCGACGCCGGGGGCCGCCCGATGTCGTTGGATATCGACTTGGACCGGGAGATTTCCCCATAGCTGTTGTTCTGCGCCTGGGCTTGCTGTATCCTCTGCGTCAATGGCACGTAATTCGCGGGCGAGTACTTATTGTAAAAATCTACAGTGGACATAGCCAACGCCGCCGTACTCAGCACGTTCCTCTTGCCTCTGTTCAAGTCGGAAGTTCTAGAACTTTCGCTTCTAGTCGTGGAGACGTCTCGCGATCTGGACTCGCTTCTGTCGGAGCGGTATCTGCTGGAGATGCCGCTGTCGGAGTCCCCCGCGCTCGGCGCCCGGGAGCTCCTGGTGTACTCCACGAGGGACGTCTTCCTCTCCCTCTTGCCGTCCACGTCGCTGTATCGGGTTCTGTACTCCGTGGTGCGGTCGCCATGGCTGCTCCTCACGGTGGATGTGACGTAGGTGCCGCTGCTGTTCCTGTAGTAGGGCTTGTCGATGCTGGAGGAGGAGGTGAGGGTCGAGCGGTAGGAGCCGGAGAGCGCGGAGGTGGCGGGGGTGTAGCGGGAAGGAGACACGACGGGCATTTTGTTGGTTGTCTTAGTGTGGTTTCAATCTGGACGGGCGCCTTCTTTGCATCTTTAATGTGTTACCTGCAACAAATAAATGCATTCTCAGTTTTTCTGTCCACAGGATTTGCAATTGAAAAAATGCACAGCAATTGTTAAGTTGCAGTTATTATACAATAATTAACAAATTCGGAAATGACAAGGTTGCATGTCGGCTTTGCATTCAGAAGCCCACAAGTTAGTATGAATAATAGTTACATTACTTATGTATTGCATAATTACATAATGTAATATTTTATTTAAAAAAAATAATAAGCAAATACTGAGATCCTTGCCGGTTCTTTTCAGTAGAATCTTGCTTTTCGAACCGATAGTAGTCTTGACATGACACACGCTGTCCTACGTGAACTAAATAATTTCATTATGTGGTTTTGGCCTAGTGGTTAAGACAGACCTTCTACTTGGGGTCCAATAGTTTGACCCCGGCGAGCACTTCTAACTTTTTAGTTATGTGCATCAGCAATTACAAGTGACTAACACTTGCTTTAACAATAAAGGAAAAAACTTGCATTGTGAGGAAACTTGAATGTATGAGAACTCTCCATAATGTTCTGTCTGCCAATTCGCAAGTCGCACTTGGTCAGTCTAGTGGGCTATGGTCAGAACTTTCTCATTCTGAGAGGACTCAGGGGAGTTCAGTAGTGGGCCAGCAATTATTTAATTATTGAGTGACAGACAAGCCTATGGATTTAGGATTTTAGAACATAAGTTCATTTGATATAAGGTCTTTTAGGCTTTACTGGAGTACTAGAAAGATGATTATTTTAAAACATTTAAGATGTAAATCCCACATATTCTTTATTTAACTTTAAACATGGTGCTAAAATGTGATAGATTCACTTAATGCTTTGAAAGCAAGTTTAAATGAATAAAAATCTTTCTCTTATTTGCTTCTACAACATGTTATTTTGGAAGTGTCATTTTTAACTAACAATGTTCAAACATATTTATCCTACATTAAATGACAATATATTCATGTTGTTTCTTAATCTATGGTACTGGAAGGTCGACCCCACAGAACACACCATCCTTCTAAACTCGATAGAAACTAATTTACAGCCATGACAATTTTTTTTTTCTCAAAAATCAAGTTTTTGAAATAACACTGTTGTAGCCGCAAACAGAATTATTTTTGTTACTTAATTTCTGCGTTAACTGACAAGATATCAGGAAAAATGAAACAGTTCCTAGGAATCATTTATGTGGTATTTACCCTGCAGTTTGTCCAGCGTAGGACTACACTGTGAATCTTTGAATTTATGACAAAGTAGGACATTACATAAATACATTATTTTTATCTTTATCTCAAAAGTAAAACAACTTCAGCCTACTTCATTTAAGTAGATATCATGATTCCAGCATAAACTAACTCAAGTCATTCTAGTCTTCTAACTAAGCGCAGTGTCAAATTATATGAGTTACTTATTGCCATTGTAACTCCATTTCATTTACATAAATTCAGATTGATTACTAACACATTAACAGTAGTTTTTGCAAGGCTGTATTTCACAACAATATACCCACTTAACAGTTAAACTGTCTGTGATTTGTTAACTATCTTACTAGCGATACTAACATACATATAGATTATTAAGATTTAGATATTTCCTTGTTTATTTCATCTTGATTTTGCACATTTAGGGTGTAAACATTGCAATGTACACATGGTCTGGTTCATACATTTGGGGCCTGGTGTAACAAATGACATAATGGCATGTCCACCATGGCGAATGGGATTATTCAATGGTGTAGGCAGTCAAGGTCGCGGCTTGGCGTCGTCTCGCGGGACGGTATCGCTCCAGCGAGCAGCTGGGTGCGTAGTTTTCGATTTTGACGTGAATTTATTTTGATACGATCTGTAACTTGACACCGTGGGCCGAAGGCCGCGCTGACATCGGCTAACGAAAATTATGCACCCGATTACTACTTTCACACGACTCACCCGAACTCTCGCCCGCTAAATCACCAAATACAACCCAAAAATACACTCCTTGTTTTATTTTTAGCGTATCCGAATAAGATTTAGCGTGACACACGACTGCTCGCCACGGGACACTTTTAATTCAATTTTTGCAATAAACGATGCGCTGCGACGTAATTGTCATCGATCGTATGCATTAGCGACCAACAATTATGCGATACTCACGAATATTAAGGGATTTTTCGTAACCAAAGCAACTGTTTTCAACAATAAAACCTTCCCACTGTTCTCGATACCAACTAATTTATTTTAAAACCACTCGCGTCGTTCACTGTGCCACTTACTCGTGTGTGAAATAGCTTAGCGAAAATTGGAGCGTAAACTTCGAATAATGTTTTTCTTTGAGCTCTCATGTAATTTTAGAAGGCTCAAGGCTCCGTCGCTCCATTTGTGTGACGTCACTCGAATTGTTGGCAATCCTATTTTTGTACGATTTCCGTCACGAATTCTTCAAGGATTTTAGTCCTTGTTGCGTTACAATAAAGTTTATAGTATCGTTCGTGACACTTCGTAGACTCTCGTGCCTAGTGTTGCTTGCTTCCACAAACCACAGAGCCATAATGCGTGACGTAATAACATGACTCATCGGTCAGCTGAGAGGTGATTATTCAAATATGAATTAATTTAATTGTGAAATTGAAATAAAATTAATGTATAATTTATTCTGCATCATTAATAAATATCAATAAGTTTCTTTGAATACAATTTTTACTTGCGAAATATAGCCATGTTCTTTCGAATGAATTCGACTTTTCGACGCAAGATGGCGTACAAAATATTTTGCCTCTTCTTGGCCACAGATGGCACTACTTGTACATTATATTTTAGTAATTTATAGAGACAAGTGAGTGCCAGCGATATTATCATGGATTTATATTATATTTTTTTTTGTATGTATTTTTGATGTAACTTGCGATATGCACAGCGATAGAGATACAGAGTAGACTATTATAATATTATTATGTGGTAGAGATATCTACTCATGTGGTGGAGACGTTACATTTCTTAACTATAATAATAATAATTTTTATAATATCATGGAACTATAAAACAATTTTTCTAATAAGACATGGTAGGCTAGGTAATACCATCGGCTTTCCCTTCGATTGTTACAATTTTCACGTAGCTATTAATAATAATAAAATTGATCTCGCATTTATCAAACCATTGTTAAAAAAAATAGCTAACCCTAATCAAGGCCAGGTGCTAAATGGGGTAAAAAGTAAAAAAAAATCCCTTTTGTAATCGTTAATCCTGCTCCACGTAACGCACCCTTTGCAGTTTTTTTAAAAGCTTAAAAAAATTCGTGCGAAATGTGTGAGTAGAATAGAATAGTATGAAATCTACAATTCCTTACATTTTTATAATATAAAGATTTTTCCAGATTAAATGCTCCTTATCCTCATATTTCATAGGCCGTCATAGGTGGTGTCAAGTAGGTATATTAGGTATATATTTCCACTTGTAAGTAGCTTTTGCCCACATCTTTTCAGTATTTTACTGTACTCAGTCAAATAATAGACGATTCGAGATGTCGTCTTGTTCAAAATTCGTCAGTGCTTGCAGACCAAAAGGCCTCCGATCTAGTATTGTTGCCCTTGCCAACGGTGATATAATAATTTTCATTCAGCAACCCTCAAAAAGCCGAACCAAAAATCCGAGCGAGTCAGACTAGCACACGAAGGGTTCCATACCCATCGTATAAGATAATAGGTAACACTTGTTTGTGTAACTCACTTACACTACAAGTTAATGACAGACAACGCTATCTATATACTTATGTGATTTAGTAACCTTATAATTATTTCTTCGTTAACACAATATTTTAAATTATTTTGTGATGTGCCTAACCTCAAATTTACTTGTCTGTGGAAGTCCCGTCAAAATAGGTTCAACTGTTCCGAAGAGTAGTCCGTTCAGACAGACAGACACACAAAAATTTTAAAAACGCGTGATCCAGTCCTGGTACAGTTCAAATAACCAATGATATTAGGTACTTAGTTATTTCGAGATAACAGACACCCCAATTTTATTTTATATTTACACAAACGATCGAATAAGTAGCGTGACCTGTGACAATATGCTTTCGGATAGACAGACGGACGGACAGACAGCAGAGTGACATTGATAGGGCTCAGTTTTTACCCTTCGTGTACGGAACCCTAAAAAGGGCATAAGGGCTCACTGAGGAATAGTGATCTTTCTTTCTTCTCTCTGGGCTGGTTTCCGCATTTAAGCAATTCCGTCTGTTGTGCGTGCGTTGTCCGGTGTCCCTCCCCGCCGAAGTGAGGAGCAGTGCTGTGTCCGGGGCGATCCTCCGCGGTACACGCTACGACGTGTACCGCTTTCCAAAAATTAGAATAATAATAGTAAATCGTAAATAGAACATAATATTATATTACATCTATAACAATATACGGATTGGTTATTTTAAACAGGTAGCGCGTTTTATGCCAGCACTAGCGCCATCTGGTTCACGGTAATGCAACGATAAAGCAAAAAATGTCAATCTCTCCACAGACTACTAGAGATTTTTTATTTTAGTAGTAAAGTTGAAATTTAGCGCAATTGAGAATATACCTTTATAATTGATTATATCAACCACTCAACTTTAAAGGAAAGCCCACCCAAAACATTTGATGTAAAGGTTGCCAAGACTCACAAGTTCATAATGTTAAAAAGTTATAAGATCTTCTAGTAGAGCCAAGCCCCTAGCTGAGCTTAGATTTGCGCTGCCCATGGGACCTATCCCAAGTCCAAAGTATATGTATAAATTAAAAACTATTATGCATAAATTAAAATCTGTTTTAGAATTTACAGATAAAGCCCTTTCATATGATACCCCACTTGGTATAGTTGGTTTACTTTGAAAATACTTACTACATATTATTTGTTCATGAAAACATTTTAATTTTTTTTGGCGATGTAACTGCAATTTCACGGTTTTAGGATTTATTCCATAATTTGTGCTATAAGATCTACCTACCAACCAGCCAAATTTCATGATTCTAGGTTAACGGGAAGTAGGTACCCCTATGAGTTTTCTAGACAGACAACAAAGTGATCTTATAAGGGTTTCGTTTTTCCTTTTGAGGTGCGGAAGCCTAAAAACGGACTCGCACACAAAGTGAAGTTTTTATTATTTGTCGTTATACCTACTACAGATTCTGTGACTATTTACGATTCACAGATGGACGGACGGACGGACAACGGAGGCTTAGCAATAAGCTCTCGCTGGCACCCTTCGGGTACGGAACCCTTAAAACCGCCATAACTCTTCTAGGAGAGCTCGATTCCATCTTGCACTACATCATCACTTACCACCAGGTGAGATAGCAGTCAGAGGTCTTGAGTACGTAGGTAAGTATTAGGTTAGATAGGTACTCGTATGTTTTACGGGTTCAGTAGGTTTTTACCTACTCAACTTGCCTACTAAGCCGAAACACAATCCCCCTTTCTCTTGAATCGTCAAGGTTATCAGGATTAATAAAAGAACTGCTTAATTTTTACATAGTTTATTTTCAATGAAACATAACATTATATAAACATAAACAATGATACGTAAACGATGATAAAATTGTAGGTACTACTTAGTACTACGTGAGCGAAAACGGATTGTAGGTACATAATACACATTTACACTTATCTGTAGATATAGTTATGTAATGTATGTTATATCGTCGTTGCTAATGTTCATTATTAAAGTTACTAAATGTACATGTGATGGCTGTCACATCGTCCAAGTAGCTGGATCCAGTCAGTTCTAGCGCTGGGTTGTATTCGGCGTTGTCTACAGTAACCCAGTCATTATAAAATGTGGTGTAACACACTATCAACATGCACTGGTATGACGCTGAACTGGACGATGCCGGACGCATTGGATAACTAGTGCCAGCTACTGGACTGGATTACTCACAGTACACTGTACTTCACTTAATTCCAGCGCTGGGTTATGTACCTGCACTGGAGCGATGTGCAGCAGACAACATACACAAGCAACACCACAGCATCGACGATATGCGAGTATACACGATATTCACTTCCATATTTCTATTTCATGCACACAATACTGCCTACTGTCTTTAGTCTGTGTACTATCCTTATGTCTAAGGGTCCATATCACAGATCATTTGTATAACATGTAATAGATAATTAACTTAAGTAGGTAGTACACAATTTAACTATTGCTGCAGACACATTAGCTCAATAGGCGCCAACGATGCGTTGGACATCCAACGATTTTAATTCTTCAATGAAAGGTTCAATGTATTCGTCAGCATTCGCGAATCCATCGTCGTAGGACCAGCAAGCACTGATGAAATCCGTTGCATACTGGACCGATGTGTACGCAACATTAGCGTTTTATGTGAATATCTAAGAATAGCAAGTAGCCTGAACGTGGCACGGATTATATCCTTCCCATAGATTATAGCAGCGTGGGCAACGCTACAAAGAAGGTATAAAGGGAATACCCTTGCCACGTTTCTTTTACTCGTCTTTCTTATAGTTAAAATGTATGAGATAAAAAGTTTGAAGGCTGATTTAGTTTAGACCGCGCATTGGCTTCGACGCGTGCCGTGTCCGGGCAGCGTTCGGGTGAGGAACTGACGCTAATGTCGAATGTACAAGGAACCACAAGCTTAATTTCCTTCCTCCGAAACAGATAAAATTGTATGTTACAATATGCAGCACATGACATGTACCACCTGCTCTCCCGCTGCTAAAGAAGTAAAATCAAGCAATACACACCACCAACACACAAATCTTCCAGAATGTACCAACCAACGTAACCAACGTACGTTACGTTAGTCTTTGAGACTTTGCGATTGTGTATTGTGTACATCTCCTAAGAATACTCCGGTGAAACGTCCTTTTAGTGTGTTCTGGAAGATTTTTACGGTGGTGTGTTGCTTGCTTTTTCCTGTTTCTTTAGTAGTGGAAGGGCCGGAAGTGACTAGTATGCTGCACGTTATACCATACAGATTTGCCTGTTTTGGCGGATTACAGCAAATTAAGCTTGTTGTTACTTATATATCATGGAATTCCACATAGTAACGGTTGCTTCTATCCAAAACGTGTCAGTGCCTCGCCTGTGCCTCTTCTAGGCGAGAAGCTCAGACACGGCACGGCCTTGTACATGCGCGGCGTAACATAAATCCGGCCTTAAACCTTACAATAAACATACAATCCTGACGTGCCATGGACGTGGCTGGGCCGCGATCAGCCCAAATTATAGAGCCATACAACTTTACGCAACCCTACCTCGACTATGACGCGGCATGATTCTATGGTGAGGGACTGACTTTCTGTGACATTGAAATCATAAATTGTGATGACAAATTAAACAGTTCTTGCTTGACAACCTGACTGTGAAATGGATTTAAAAACATACAGTCAAATTGAGAACCTCCACCTTTTTTGAAGTCGGTTAAAATTAGTTCCGATTTCACTGTCGCAGTGAGCCAGGCCTCTAGACAGAAAACATTACAATCCAGAACAAACAGGGCACGTCGGAAATTGTAACTGTAACGAATGTCCAGATGGTCCCGCGTCGCTCCGAGTGTGCTCCCTGAAGCGGTGCCGCCGGCCGGGAAAGTTAGCAGGCTATACAGTCTCTCCTCAGTGGTGTAATGCAGTACTATACAACCTACTACCTCACCCCGCCGGCGGCTTGTGCTGGCAAGCGGCTCCGGCCCTCCTGTTATTGACTATTCGCTATTACGTACAGATAACATTCAAATATTAACAAGTGTAAATTACAAATTTATAACACCCCCGACAAGTGAAGGTTACAGTAACTAGAAAAGAGCTGATAGGTAACTTTCAAACGGTTGAACCGATTTTCTTGGATCATAGTTAAGAACACTCTCGATCAAGCCACCTTTCACTAGCCACACAAAAAAACTAAATTAAAATCGGTTCATTAGTTTAGAGCTACGATGCCACAGACACACACGTCAAACTTATAACACCCCTCTTTTTGGGTCGCGGGGGTTAAAAACAGAATCTTATGCATGACGTCATTTTGACACCTCTTTATATAGATAGATAACTGTCAAGGCTAACGGTCAAAATTAATATAATCCTAAGGCCTCATTTACACGAGAGCTTTTTTAACGTCCGTTAAAAAAGTGTCAAAATAGAACAAATGTATTTCCAAGTATATGTTCGTACGTCAAGCTTGTTTACGTGTGAACGACACTTGGAAATACATTTGTTCTATTTTGACACTTTTTTAACGGACGTTAAAAAAGCTCTCGTGTAAATGTGGTCTAATTGTCGATAAGTTACTTAGAAACGCTGCTATTTTGTTAAAAATTGTATGGTTTTTTGACAAATAACAATGTTTCTAAGTAACTTATCGACAGATTACGTAAAAATCGGTCATTAATCTAAGCTATTTCAGAGAATATAATGCACACAGAACAATCACAGACAAAATATAAAAGTTCGTCTCACGATTCCGCAAAATCATAGTTTTCACTAAATATAAAACATCACAATCAACATCACGTTTATACATTATGTTGCTATTTTTTTAAGTGGGTAGGAGGTAGGAAGTGAAACACAAAAATTCCCAGTTTACCAAAAATCAAAATATTAATAATACTAATAAATAAATAGTGAAAACGAACTACAACAAAAAAATCTGAGGCCTTACTGTAAATAATTTCAAGTAATTTAAAAACTTGACGGCCGCATTACGTTAAACTGCCGAAATTATGATATTATAAAGCTGCAAAATACAACGTTTGCCGTCCAAATTAAATGACAATTTGTTGACTTGAAAACTTATCTACACTAGGGCCTCTGAAGAAAAAATATCTACTAAAATGTGCACTTCCAAACAAAAAGTAAAAGAAAAGTGAATAAACCAATTGAAGAGGCGATGATTTCCAGCCAAAACTGCGCCCGCGTATCACCAAACTTGTGTGAGACCCACTCGTGCGACGCGACTGTCGCGCGACTGTTGCGTTTTGTCGTCGTACTCCCAAAATATTCAAAAATATTACTGTGACGTAAATCTATATCGAATATTCAGAATGTATTTTTGAATGAAATTTATTTGTCATAGTTTTAAACGGATGTTCAGGTTTTGGCAACAGGCTCGCGACAGAGTAGTCGCAGCAGTGTCTCCAGTCGACTTTAGCGCACAAGTTCGGATCTACGGGTTCCAGTTGAGGAGGCCTTTGCTAGAAAGCTGTAGCGAACCAAACAATTCCACAATTCTTGGATTCGCTACTGAGGAAAAAGAAATAATTAGGGTCGAAACAAAAGAATATATGTATCAATAAATTAAAGGCTCGAATAAAAGTTGTACAAAGTAAAATAAAATGCTAACTCTACGTGAGGTGAAGGTGGTTGAAATAAAACTGACACAGATGCTTTGAATTTATTTAATAGATGATAAGTCTTTCCATGAAACGAGAAGAGATTAATACCAGCAGGGCTAGCATAACCAGCGCGGCGTAAAAGTGCGTTTCGTGGCTACATGGCCTTTGTATCGACAAATGCCCAGCCAAAATGGGGGAATTTGATCTTTCGTTTCCATGAAGCTTCGCTTCAAAAAGTTTGGTGATGAAAGTTAAAATTACATATACTTACATATTTTATGTACCTACCTATTTAGTGTACATAGTCAAAAGTATGTAAGTTGTGTTGTAAATTTTTTAGGACTTATTAAAATAAGGAAACCTAGTTTAATTCAGTGGTTTAGTTTGTGCGTTTGTTTGGTCGGAAACTATTGCAGGTGGGTAGTTGTTTGTCATAGTTAATTAGGATTTTGAAGAAATAATTTTAGAGTTCATTATCTCAAGAGGAAAAAATGAGCCACCACTCTTACTTCATTCTAGTTTTTGGTTTACAGTTCGACGTTTTTGCAACGTTAATAATTACGGAACCCTACCTTATGTGTATTCTCACGTTACATGCATTTTTTAACTGTTGTTACTTGTACAAGAAGCGGCTACTACCTCTGACGTGGTGTCAAAGATGTTTGTAAGTTGTAGTTTTTTTTTTTTACCTTACATGCAGTTCTATTAAACTAAAGAAACCAATTTGATACATTGTAGATAATTTTTTTTTTGAAACAAATGAAAATGTGGATGGAGAAATAATATTGATAAATCTAGAGTATTTAGAGTGTAAAAAGAAAATGGAGAAAAGTTCGTGCCCAAAATGTTACTTTTGGGCTGTTACCACAGGTGATGTGGTGATGCCACAGATGTTATTTTTTTGGGCTGAGAATGACCTTTTCCTTTTTTCCATGAATGCTTGAGGCACAGGTATACTTCGATGACGTCACGACGCCGCATTGTCGCCGCCCTGAAAATAGGCGAAAAAGCGAGTTAATGTTGCATTGTAAAACTAAGAATATAAATCAAGACCAGATTTGTATTGTTGCTCATGATATCGAGCATTTTGATGTCTCACTTCCGACCCAGGAAACTGGCTAATCTCAAAAAATCCGTTATATTACAAAAAACCCCATGGACTATACCCACTAGTACTGTTAGAGGTACGAGTGTAGGTTAACATTGGATTCCATCTATTCTTTGTCTCCCTTTGTTGCGAATGTGACAATAAAATTTGTTCAAAAAGGCAATTTACACACTTTTTACAATTATTTGTTTGGTAGTAGGTGGTAGCTACATCGGGTCAAGTGCGAGTCGAGCCTGGCTCATTTAGGGTTCCGTACATAATTAAGTTTTGGTCACAGGTCACACCCTACAATCTCCTTCATTTCACCTTATTTATTTAGTTTAGTTTTTGAGATAAGCAAAATGAATGGTCTAAAACTGACTTTGACAGCCTCCCATTTCAATTTTTAAAGA
Source organism: Maniola jurtina (assembly GCF_905333055.1). NCBI lineage: Eukaryota > Metazoa > Arthropoda > Insecta > Lepidoptera > Nymphalidae > Maniola > Maniola jurtina. The sequence continues at coordinate 14,681,423 of NC_060041.1, forward strand.
TTAAAAAAACCGTTCAAGTGCGAGTTGGACTCGTACACGAAGGGTTCCGCACCATAGTACGAGAATACTTCTCAGTTTTAGATATTTTTCCTTTACTTATACTATTTAAGACATTGCTACCTTCCAAGTTTCATGATTGTAGGTCAACGGGTAGTACTTTATAGGTTTGATTTCCCCAAATTGTCAGACAGGACAGACAGCTACAACGAAGTGATCCTATAAGAGTTTCTTTTTCCTCTTGAGGTACGGAACCCTAAAAACGAAAAAAAAACATACTCTACTAAGACTCTCAATGAGCTTTAGAGAATGATACCCCACATGCTAGGGCAAGGAAAAAAACGGGCTTTATTTTCATGTATGGATTCAATTGAATTTCTAATTCAATATTCGCTTTTGGGTCAAGGTTCTACACCAAACACCAAAATTTCAGGTTTGTAACTCTTTTCGTTTAAGAGTTAGAGACAGACAGACAGAAAGGCAGGAGAATGACATTAATAGGGCCCCGTTTTTACCTTTTGCGTACGGAACCCTTAAAAGCGGCGATAGCCCAGTGGTGAGACGCCGCGTCGATCTCCTATTTGAGAGTCCCGGGTTCAACCTTCTAACTTTTCCGAGTTATGTGCATTTTAAGCAATTTAATATCATTTGTTTTAGCGGTGAAGAAAAACAGCGTGAGGAAACCTGCATGCCTGAGAGTTTCTCCATAAAGTCCTCAAAGTTGTACGGAGTCTACCAATCCGCAGCCAGCGTGGTGGACTCTGGCCGAAACCTTGCTCATGAGCAGAGACCCGTGTTCAGTAGTGGGCCGATGTATGTTAATGATGATTATCACCGCTTAGAAATTGGATAAAGTACTTATACTAAAGAAGGTAATTTAATCTATATTATCATAAATTATTTATTTTAAGAGTAGATAGATAATTATATTATTAGTATCTTCCAATTCACACCCGATATTAAAATCAAAACAGGTGTTGCCAACGCGAAAAATTGCAAAAAGCACAAAAAGCTGCCGTGAGAAAGCGAACAGCTGTTGCTTAGATGTACAATGGCGGTTTTTTACGTCTTTTTCGCAAAAAACCCCATGCTCGTTTTTGTGCGTAAGTCGAACAAGACGGTATTTGATACGGTTCATTTGGGATATTAAAATTGTTTTAGCGACTGACTAACAGTATTTGAACTCTGCAGCCTTGTCGCTATTGAATTAAATGTATAGGACGGCTATTCTGTACTAAAATGGTGTTCTATGACGTTAACAAACTAAACATACACATAACAATTTAACACAAAGCAGCGACTTGAGTATATCTTACATCAATTCTGTAAAGAGCAGGCCATCAAGTTATACTTATAAATAAGCAAAACATGCTGCAGCAAAAATGTATTTTTGTCTGACATAAAAACCTAAAAACCTTAACACTATAAAGCAGCGATTTGAGTATATCCTACTTCAATGCTGTAACGAGCAGGCCATCAAGTTATACTTAGAAATAAGCAAAACATGCTGCAGCAAAAATGTATTTTTGTCTGGAATGTTTGTAGGAATTTTCATTCTGTTTCCACCTAAAGGGAAACTAATTCATGAGGAAGAAATAAATGTACAATAAGGTTAAACATCAAAAATCAAAATGTCCTCTCATGTAGGACAGCTCGTGGGATTTTATGCTAAATCTGTAACTCTACAATGGTAGAGTTACAGATTTAGCATTAATCTATAGCAGATTTAGCAGAAATCTATATTCCGAATCAATGGATTCGGAATATAGATTTTACTGAAAAGAGCCAGCAATAAACTCAGCAGTGGCTTTTTTCAACTCATAAAAAGTTACAATACAACTATACCATCTATAGTTGGAAATCTTAGCCGGTTGCTTTCAGGCTACTTTGTCACTATGGAATCCCTCGTCATCCCTCTACTAATAAGTGTGTTTTTACTTTTTATACAATGTTTTTTTGTGTTATGGCAAATCTGAAAATTCTTTTGGAACCTTTATTAGTATGAATCTCCCGAACTGAGTTGATTTCCGATTAAATCGGCAAAGATATCCTAGCCATGCGGAGCCGACCAGGTAGGTCGGCATCCAGTAATACCATAAATATTTGACTAATCGCTCCCTTATGACTATTGACTTAGCTGCTGAGCTGAACACTACACAGGTGGGGTGGTCTGCCGCCCGTCTAGACTGGGGGGCGGGGGGTGGCGGGGGGGCGGCGGGTGGCGGCGGGGGGTGGCGGGGGGCGGCGGGGCGCGGGGGAGGCCGTCTAGACAGCTGATCGACTTGCTGGATTTAAAATTGTCACTACTTTAGGTTTCGGGTTCGAGTTACTGTGGAGTGTGGAGTGTGGGCGAAGTTCGTAGTGCACTCCACACAAACGTAGTTAGGCTCTTATTTGAATAACAACCAATTGTATAAAAGGAAAAGCTGAGTGACTGATCTTTCAACGCACAGCTCAAACTACTGGACGGATTAGGCTGAAATTTGGCATGCAGAACTATTATAAGTTATGACGAGAAATCCCCTATAAAAGGATTTTTGAAAATTCTACGGGGGTAAAATAGGAGTTTAGAATTCGTGTGGTCCGCGCGGACGAAGTCGGGGGCGTAAGTTGTAGTGTTGTGTTATATCTGTCTGTGGTTTTCCACATTTCCGTTAAAATATGTAGTTTCAAAATACAACAGGTGTAATTTAATTTATGGAAAACTGGCAAACCACAGACGTAAAATATATTATAGTTTCTCGAACGTTTCTACAAATTACATCGAGATTGATTGATTAAGATTCGAATGAGAACCTAACTACGTTTGTATGGAGCGTGTGACGGAGGGGTTGAATTATTGTTATTAGCTCAGGAACTAGGCACGTTTTTGCTATCAAACGTGCATGCAGAAAGAAAAAGTGACATTAAGTACATTACCTCTTCATATATGTATTTTCAGTCAGCACAGATTCCTTGCAACTTCACGTCTTCGCTAAGGCTTCGTCCAGACTAACTGACTGTACGATCTAGCAAGAGCATCAACTCTAATATTGCACATTTGATTAACATTCAAAGACGATGACAAATGAAACTGGCAAAGCCCAAAGATCTGTAATTTATTTGAATAAACATGTTTCAAGGGCTGAGATCATTTCAAACCGTCTTTATTAGGATTCCGTACCTCAATAGGAAAAATAGTACCTTTATAGGAGATCTGCACTTTGTTATCTGTCTGTCTGTCCGTCTCTCGTGTCTGTCAAGAAAACCTATAGGTTACTTCATGTTGACTAATGAAATTTGGCAGTAAGGTAGGTCGTATAGCACAAGTAAAGGGAAAAATCTGAAAACCGTGAATTTGTGGTTGCATCAGAAAAAATATAATTGAAATGTGTTCATGAGCAAATAATTAGTATTTTCAAATTTTCAAAGTAAGATAACTATATCTATCAAGTGGGGTATCATATAAAAGGGCACATGTACCTGTAAAACATTCTAAAACAGTTTTTTATTTTTTCAGTTATTTATTTTTATACATTTGATGCATGTTTTTGATTTATCGTGCAAAAAGTCGGAAAAATTACCCGAGTACGGAACCCTCGGTGCGCGAGTCTGACTCGCACTTGGCTTTCTTTTTTTTTTGATTCGATAAGCAAATCATGATGAGGAAACCTGCATGCATGAGAGTTTCACAATTTTCACATGCTACCTGTGAAACGGTTCATCTACTTGTCATCGTCTTGTACCTACACTATAATATCACCCTCCAAAGCATCATAATATCTTTTGTATTGAGGCGTGAGGCGCTAAGCAGCAGGATAGCAGTCAGTTAGTCGGGTGCGGGCGACACTGTCGTCTTGGTCTTCCAGGAGCAGGCGGTGCGTCGTGTGACATCCAGGTCATCTGGAACAAGAGATTTTTCGTGTTAAAACTATTTTTTTATCCATACAATATTATAAATGTATATACTAGCTTTTTACGAACTAACAGTTTAACCGATTTTCATGAAAGGTACAGAGTTAGCTTACATCCCGGGAAAGGACACACGCTACTTTTATCCCAGAAAATCAAAGAGATTCCATGGGATTCTTAAAGGCCCATCCGTTTAATTGATTTATATGACATTTGGTGCAGAGGTAGCTTGCATCCCGGAAATTGACATAGCCAACTTTTTATCCCGGAAAAGCAGAGTTTCCACAGGATTTTTATTAAAACCTAAATCCAGGCAGACGAAGGCGCGGGCATCATCTAGTATGAAATATTTCCTTTGCCTATTTCCTTTAAAGCGGTTATAGCCTAGTGGTTAAAAACATCGGCCTTTATGTCAGCGGGTCCGGGGTTCTAACTTTTCGGTGTGCGTTAAATATTTATATCACTTTAACGGCGAAGGAAAACGAGAAAACCTACATGCCCGAGTTCTCCATAATGTTCTCAAAGGTTTGTGTAGTCTGTCAATCCGTCTTGGTTCATCGTGGTGGACTATAGTCTAAATTCTTCTCATTCTTAGAGGAGAGCCGCGCGCCGGCGATGGATTGATTATGATGATGATGATAGAGCATGGCGGTCATGGAATTCTATGGGTCATGCATGCTCTATCATTACTATTTTCTGAGAAACAAACGTGTGGGTAGGTAGTGTTAGTGTAGCGCATATTTGCTACTTGTGCTGACGGCCAATTTAAAGATATGCCTACAGCTAGAAAAATCAGCAACTTCAAATGGTCAAACTGGTATGAAATACATAGATATGACGTCGTGAACATTTGACATAGTTTACTTTTTTAGTTAAAGCTTAAAAGTTACAGCGGAAGTGGAATTTACGAATTTTGGAAATCTCTCCGAAATAATTTATTTTGAGTAGGTAGGTATATCATCTCAAGTTATTGTTTATAATGCTTGAACAAAGTGTCGTGTCCCGGCGCGGGTAGAGGCGCTTTGTGCACTTGCTGTTGGTGCACCGGAAACTCTCTAGGTTTAATATTATAAATGCGAAAGTGTGTCTGTGTGTCTGTCTGTAACGTTTTCACTGCTCAACCACTGAACCAATTTTATGAAATTTAGTACAGAAATAGCTTACATCCCGGGGAAGGGCATAGGCTACTTTTAATCCCGGAAAATCAAAGAGTTCGTGCGAGATTCTTAAGGATCTATCCGTTTAACCGATTTATATGAAAGGTACAGAGGTAGCTTACGCCCCGGAAATTGACTTCGGCAACTTTTTATCCCGGAAAAGCATAGAGTTCCACGGGATTTTTAGAAAACCTAAATCCACGCGGACGGAGTCGCGGGCATCGGCTAGTAATAAATAAAATAAAGGGCGCGGTGGTGAGGTCAAGGTTCGAGCTGGGCGCAGGCAGTGGCGTGTTGTTGTGGACAAGAATGCCACGCTGCATGTCTGCGCCACATCCGGCGACATCGTCGTGACGTCACGCTACGTCTCGCTGACACTGACTGGCAACAGTAGTCAGTACACCTACACGATACACGCGCCTGTGTGACTCGTGTCACACTTCCTAATTATAAATGGGCACTAATTAAAAAAAAAATATCAAAAATTGCAGAACCGGCAGGATTCAAACCTGCATTTTCTTGGAATCGCGCCCGATGCGTCATATGCATAGTTTAGTGTAGTGAAAGTAATAAACCCTTAATGTCTTAGAAATCTCCGTTTTGAAGTCGGTTAAAGCAAACGAAACCCACAAGAAGTCCTAACGACAGTTCCTCGTGGCATAAAAAGAGGTTCACATTGCGTGCGTATGGCCCTCCTGGCTGTCTGGCCCGACAGGGAGTTGTAGACCATAGAGGAGCGGACCACATTATATCGGGTTTCAAAAACCACCCTCTATTTAGCCAAATACGTACTGGAACGAATACATATGAACGTAACTATAAGGTTGAAACTATAGAGCGTACTTTGACTTTGCTTAGACTTAAGTTTCAGTTAAAACAAGACAAATGTATGCCAGCGGTATCGCTGTCTCGTTTTAACAGTGTCTTAAGTCTGAGCAAAGTCAAATTGCATTCTATGGATCTCAGTCTAAGTCTTCAAACTACTAAATGATGCCAGCAACTTCATTTTCCGGGATAAAAAATAGCCTATTGCCAGTCTCCAGGATGCAGCTATCTCTATTCCAAGTAGGTATCATGCTCGCAACTTCATTCACGTAGATTTAAGTTTTTAACTTTTAAAACGAAATAAGAAGATTAGGAAACGAAATAAGAATAATACGAAAACAGGAAGCAGTGGTGAAGAGAAGAAAGAAAGTAATACAGGTATGCCCATGGATGAGTGTGATGATGAAAACAAAGGCAATGAGAAGAACAAATTCGAGAGAAAAAAAGGTAGCATAAATTATATGAAATTAATTCAAAAATTGAAAGAGATATATTTGTCGGACTGCACTTTCGAAGAAAAGATTAAAGCATTTATTGGTTTTGTTATTGAGGAGATTATGAAGTATATTTCGGTTTGGTTTGGGGATAATGACATCTGGCACATGGCTGCTTTCTAAATCAAATTATGGATAGTGAGGAAGACTTATTTTGTTAGATTAAGAATTTTGTTGTATTGTTGTATTTAATTAGATTATAATAGGGCTGACATGTACTTTTAAATGTATCAAAGCCCTTAAATAAATAAAGAAAGAAAAAAAAAAAGTTTTTAACTTTTTACTTTAAGTTTCCGGGATTTCCGTACCTTTCGTCAAAATCAGTAAAACGGATGGGTTATGAAAAGCTAGCAAACGATATTATTGATAGATAGAGTAAGAGTAAGGGTTTAGGGTTTTCCGTGTTTTAGAGAAAAAAGGAACTCTTATTCACTTTGTGGTCTGCCTGTCTATCTGCAGGATCCGCCAAGGGAATCAAAACCTATGGGGTAGTACCCGTGGACCGAAGGTAAGAGGTAGCAACGTCTTAGAGCATAAGTAAAGGGAATATGTGGTTAGTAACTAGATTCACGGTTTTTGGATTTTTTCCACTGGTGACATCAAAAAAAAAAAAAAAATAATTAAAAATTATTATTTGTTGTTCGATGGTGCGGAACCTTTCGTGTGCGGCTCAAGTCGTACGTGACCGGTTTTCTGAATGACAAAGACTTCGTGTAGCCATCGCCGCCTCTAGTGTACGGCATCTCTCGGACGGTAGCTAGTCAGTCGTCGCCCGACACTCGTCGGTCGGCGGTAGACCGGCGGCAGACATTTTTTCAGTCGGCGCACAAACCGGATTTAAGGCAATGTGGTGCCTAGCATAGGAGGTAGCGGTGGCGAGCGCGGGAACGCTTGATGACAGCCTGCATAGACGGGGGAGAGTCCTCGGGGTATTGTCCGTCAAAATAGATCACTTACAACTGCATCAAATAACGCAAACGAGGGACAAATAGAACGCCGTGCAAAAAGTCTCCCGAATAGCCGAGGACATCGACAGACAGGAGCGCACAAAAGTACGGGGGAGTCATGTAGACATGTCGACCCACACATCGGATTTTAGTCCGCGATCCGAAATAAAGGGATGGATCCAGTATTTTCTTTGGAAACGTCTTCATAACATATTTGACTAACTAGAAACTCTTCTAATAAAATAACACGTTAAAATAGAGCTATTATCAAAGAGGCACCTCTTTGATAATAGCTCTATTAACGTGTTTTTAAGCAATCTGAAAAGAAAAATGGTCGACGATCTTGTCAACAAACTACTCGTAGCTAATTACCGTGGCTTCTGTATTTAAGATCTAGAATCATTTCTTAAAGCACATCATAGAGAAAACCTAGATTACAAATTGCAAATTCTAGACCCACCAGTTTAGGCAGTTTGCCTATCGACTGATAGACAGCCTTGGCTGACCAGCCACGGTACTGCCTTATATAATAAAAAAAACATTCATAGCGTCAAATATAATGTGTATAAAGCATAGCAATTTTTTTGGGTACATCAATGATAAATAATTATCAATTATTAAGTATGATGTTGATAATTTTTTTCTAAAAAAAATAGCGACTAAAGAATCGCTACATCTCTTTCTTTAGACCACACGTCTGTCTGATGAATCGTGACACAGCTCTTAAAAACCGCTTCTCTCTTCGAAACAAATTATTTCTCACTAGCTGCCTCGCCCCGGCTTCGCACGGGTTGTTTGCGTATTCTATACATCGAAGTGAATGTGCTACATAAACCTTTCTCAACAAATGTTGTAAATAATGAGAAAACCTCCTTGGAATCACTTGACATCCATTCATACTATCCATACTTCCATACTTAATATTATTATAAATGCGAAAGTACGTCTGTCTGTCTATCTGTCTGCTAGCTTTTCACAGTCTAACAATCTAACCGATTTATATGGTTACAGAGGTAGCTCGCGTCCCGGAAACTAACAAAGACAACTTTTTATCCCAGAAAATCAAAGAGTTCCTAAAGAATTTAAAAAAACCAAATTCACGGACGCAGATTCGCGGGATTGATCTAGTTAGTACACAAGACGTGCAAAAGTTGCGAACACACAAACAGTAGCTATTTGTTATATACAGCCTACTATTTTGCAGTTAGTTATACTATATGGTGCAAGCGATATTACATCATCAGCCCATCATCAGCTCACTACTGAGCACGGGTTTACTTCCGTAGTCCGCCTCGCTGGCCTAGTGGCAATTTTCAGACTTTAGACACATTTAGTTAGAAGGTTTTCTCACGATGTTTTCCTTCACCGTTGAAGCAAGTGATATTTACTTCTCATGACTATGAAAAGTTAGTGGCAAGTGCTCGGAATCCAACCCCGGAGCCTTAGACTAGAAGGTAGACGTTTTAGTCACTAGGCTCTCACCGTAAGGAGCCTATAGAATTCATGATCTCATGATATTACTATTCAGTAAACAATTTCTAGCCCCTAGCGATACTCTCGAGAAAAAAATAGGTATACTTATATTATAAATTACAAATAAGTACAATGAGATTTTATTAATTACCAATTTGATTGTTTCGCCTGACGTCCTACGCATATTTTTAACAAGCTGCTTGATCGATAGTGTGATTATTCATTACTAGCTGATGCCCGCGACGTAGTTCTCGTGGATATAGGGTTTTAAAAATCACACGGGAACTCATTGATTTTCCGGGATAAAAAGTAGCCTGTGTGTTAATCCAGGGTATAATTTATCTCCAAATTCAGCCAAATCCGTCCAGTAGTTTTTTTTGTGTGAAAGTGTAACAAACATCCATCCACACATACAAACTATCGCGTTTAAAATATCAGTAGGATTCTGTTTTTCACTTGAATGATATAGAAATCGATCAGGGCTTCATGGAAAATTCGGAAAATGCCCATATTATATTATGATTTTAGCCCTACAATTTTTTATTACTATTTAGTAAGTACATATAATATAAAGAATTGCTTAAAACGCTCCGAAGAGTTATAGGTGCGTGCCCGGGATCGAACCTTCGACCTACCGAATAGATGGCCAACGTCTTAACCAACAGACTGTCACCGCTTTTTTAGCACCGAAACATGTTTGTATCACTTATAACATAAACCGAACAACAGCTTGGAAGCGTCTACGACCCCCGGGTAACAAATCATTATTTTTTCAATTTTTGTAACAAATGCCATAAAAGTTTAAATTCGGTCACGGCGCGATCGATCTTATTGATTTTCGCTACCATATTGATTTTTTTTTTTGATATATTGTTCGAAACGCTAGGGTTGTAGAAGGGTGGAATATAAAGGGAAACTAATTTTGGGGACAAATAAGCGAATTTTTAGTCATTTAGAAAAAAGCATGCGCCATCTGCTCTTCCGTGGAACGGTGTTTTAGAATGGAAACTAGCTATTATTATATAATAAGTAAAAAAGTAGGACGGACGGACAGACAGACAGACAGACAGACATGACGAATCTATAAGGGTTCCGTTTTTTGCCATTTGGCTACGGAACCCTAAAAACCACAGGTTTATCTAAAAACATGTTTTATCAATTTCATTCAGTAACAGTAGACCACGTAATGAGGAGAGTTAATTGAATTTTTAAAAGAGCAACCACTGAGTTTCTTGCTGGTTCTCTCTCTAGTGAACCGAACCAGTGGTATCAGAATGGTAAGGAGGTATACCTATTCCGTTATTTCTCATCTTGAAGAAAAGGTATACAAGTAGGTTTTCGCTGAAGTTCATTAGAAGCGCACTACACACAGCCCATCCGGCCTCTAGTAAACTGACAATGAAACCATGATATAATACGAGTGAAAACCTGACTCCTGAAAGTCTGAAGCGCCGGGCTTAGGAAAAACAACCCTATAGATTTTTTTAACGAATCGAAAGCAGTTTGTAAAATCGATTGAGATTAGGACAACGATGAAACTAAACTCAACAAAATATTCCCATTTGTGCTCTAAACAAAAATAATTGAACCTGGTGAACCACGATCTCTCGGATTTCAGTCCGCTTAAACGATTGAACTATGGAAGCTATTCGTGTTTTATTTTGTTGACAACATTAAATTATCACGGCCCTTACCCCTTCTGAAGGCATCAGTGGTTACAAGTACAATAGATCAACCGGTGAGATTAGAATACGCGTTGTTACTCCTATTACTGATACCTCCCATTACTGGTTGTTATTTGATTAATTTCTTATCGAAATCGTAACTTAAACGAGTCGAAGTCGTGTGAAGATCCGGGACTAGGTGATGCCCGCGACTTCATCTGCGTGGATTAAGGTTATCAAAAATTCCGTGGGAAAAAATTGTATAATGTGAATCCCCGGGACTAAGCTAAATTTCATATGAATCGGTTAAACGGATGGAACTTGAAAAATCCCGTGAGAACTTTGACTTTCCGGGATAAAAATTAATGTCCGTCCCCGGGGTTTAAGCTACTCTGTACTCTGTATCAAATCGGTTAAACTGTTGGACTGTGAAAAGCAAGCAAACAAACCGACAAACGAACACAGTTTCGCATTTAGAACTTTTTAATTATCCGGAATAAAAAGTATCTATCTTTACTCTTTTCAAATCCGTCCGGTCGATTTTGCGTGAAAGAGTAACAAACATACACACAAATCACCTTTATAATATTACTAGTGGATGCCCGCGACTTCGTCTGCGTGGATTTAGGTTTTTAAGATCCCGTGGAAACTGTTTGATTTTCCATAATAAAAAGTTGCCTATGTCAATTACAGGGACGCAAGCTACCTCGGTACCTTTTGTAGAAATCGGTTAAACGGATGGGTTTTCGGGAATCCCGTGGGAACTCTTTGATTTTCCGGGATAAAAAGTAGCCTATGTCCGTCCCCGGGATATAAGCTAACCCTGTACCAAATTTCGTCAGAATCGGTTAAACTGTTGGGCCGTGAAAAGGTAACAGACAGACAGACACACTTTCGCATTTATAATATTAAGTATGGAGTAAGTATGGAGGATATAGTGTGATAGTGTAGTATAGAATGGATGGGTTGGGAAGGAGTCGCGACCCCCAGCAATGTCACGGGCGAGCTGCACTCGACGACAGCGCAGTGGAACCGCGCCGGACAGCGGGTCAAGGGCCCAAGGTCGTGAACCCACACAATACCTAAATTGAAACGAATGCTAGACTCCCATCACTCCGACTGTTTATTTGTTCAATGGTTTAACTGGGGGCATATTGGCTACCAAATTATTACTACTATTATTATACTGGAAACGCCTTATTTATTTTTATGCATAATATTTTTTGATTTATCGAGCAAAATGTCGGAAATAATACTCGAGTACGGAACCCTCGGTGCGCAAGTCTGGCTCGCACTGGGCCGGTTTTTTTTATTTATTATTTACTAGAGGATGCCCGCGACTTCGTCCGCGTGGACTTAGGTTTTTAAAGAACCCGTAGGAACTGTTTGATTTTCCGGGATGAAAAGTTGTCTATTGCAATAACAGGGAAGCAAGCTACCTCGGTACCAAATTTCATACGAATCGATCAAGGAATCCCGCGGGAACTGTTTGTTATTCCGGGATAAAAAGTAGCCTATGTCCTTCCCCGGAATGTATCCTAAGTTACATACTTAGGATACAGCGGTTGAGCCGTGAAAGCGTAGCAGACGACAGACAGACAGACACACTTTCGCATCTATAATATTAGTATGGATAAGAGATCTCTATTCTCTTCAGTGACCCTTGGCAGGTTGAGAGGTTGTAAAAGGAGTCATTTTCACTAGTCGCGGGCATAAGGTAATCTAGAGTATGAAATATTGTACGGTATATTTTAGTATGTATCTGGGCAGCGGTGGACGCGAACAACGGCGCGCAGACAGCGGACGGCCGCGACCTACACGCTCCAGCGCGCCGGCGTCACCGCCCATGCGACCAGCAGCGCCAGCGTCTCCCACTGCACGTCCTCAGTCATGCACACAGCCCGGGGGCTATACCGTAGGCATAGCCGTGCCGCCAAGCGATTTAGCGTTCCGGTACTATGCCGTGTAGAAACCAAAGGAGTATGGGTTTTATGAAAACTTCCATATTCCTTTCAGGTTAGCCCGCTTCTATCTTAGACTGTATCATCACTTACCACCAGGTGAGATTGCAGTCAAGGGCTAACTTGTATCTATACTTCTTTTCTAGTTAATAAAATGAAGTGACTATCTGTTTGAACGGGCTAATCTTCGGAATGGCTGAACCTATTTTGACGGGACTTTCACAGACAAGTAGGTATAGAGGATTAACCAAGGAGTAACATAGGCTACTTTTTTAACCGACTTTAAAAATGGTGGAGTTGTGTTTTTCTACCTATGCACTGATAGCTCCGAGATTTCTGAACCGATTTGCGTAATTTTTTTTTTATCGATAGAGGAACTTTGCGACATTGTGCCACAAAAAACTGTCATGTCAAAAGTACGGTTAACCTTCAATAAATTTTTCTAAATAAAAGTAGCGAGCAAATGAGCAGACGGGTCACCTGATCTTAAGTGATTACCGCCAGTGAACCGGTACCAGAGGAACCTCCACTGCGTTGCCGGCCTTTCAGGAATTTGTTGGTCTGCCCTTTGAATAACCCCAAGTTGTAATCTAATGGTAAAATGCCTCAATAGCTCAACGGTTGACGAGCGGACTGAATTCCGAAAGGTTGCGCGGCGGTTCAAATCCCACCCGTTGCACTATAGTCGTACCTACTCCTAGCACAAGCTTTACGCTTAGTTCGGAATGGGGGAACATAAGTCATGAAAAACATGGTTAGTATTCTATAATTTAAAAAATTGGAACACCGCAGAAGGGAGTTAAGTCGTGCCTACTTTTGATATGACAGTTGACACAGAGCTGAAATGGCGAGTTAGATCTCAAAACGTATTTGATCTAGCCATCTAGCACCATACCTACCTACCTCATCAAGTCAAAAACAAAAGTCGAATTCAAACCTTCAAAAGAATTCACACGTTCAAAACGAAAACCCAAGTTTAGTGCGCGACAAGTTGAGATGGCAAGCAGGGTGGCGGCGCCCCGCCCCGCACATCCGCACAGCCCCCGCGCTAACCCGCTGAGCGCAGGTTGCCGCAGTTCTAATAGTTTTCAGGAAAATTGAAAAATAAGATGCTATCGTAGTCCCACGGTTTCTAATCAAAGTTATGCCACGAATGTTTTTAACCCCCGACCCAAAAAGAGGGGTGTTATAAGTTTGACGTGTGTATCTGTGTATCTGTCTGTGGCATCGTAGCTCCTAAACTAAAGAACCGATTTTAATTTAGTTTTTTTGTTTGAAAGGTGGCTTGATCGAGAGTGTTCTTAGCTATAATCCAAGAAAATCGGTTCAGCCGTTTGAAAGTTATCAGCTCTTTTATATATCTTCGGGGGTGTTATAAATTTTTAATTTACACTTGTGTTATTCCCCAGTAATTGTTTCAACATGTTATTATCATTTATTATGACACACCTTAAGTTGAAAAGATTTTCCTATAATATTCCTAAGAAATTAGTAATCGCATTAACTGCAAGTATTCTCAGAAATGAATGAACTGTGTGACCGTCCCGTACTTATAAGTAGAAATGGCTTCAACACAGGACTCTCCGTCACTCGCGAGTCACGTCTCACACCATACATGTTTGGATCTCATTTGAATCATGAATATTAACCAATCAAACTCCATGTACTCGTAATTAACCGACTTCTTTTGTAAACGAATTCTAGAAACTAATAAATCTATGTTTTGTCAGTTTTCCAAAAAAATAACTACATAGTTATAAAGTTACACGGGTTTTAAAATTTGTACCTACTTATGCTACTTATTTAAATTCTTTAGACCGTGTAAATTTGAAACTGAATATTTTAAAGGAAATCTAGAAAACAACAGATATAGATATCATTTCCTAGGACGTATCTACACATTGAGTTTGATTGGTTAGTATTCAAAGGAGAGCCAAACTACTCTTGTTTGGAGTGCACTACGAAGTTTTAAGCCTTGCATAAACCGTCCTTAAATCCAACCCAGACTAAACAGCTCTTTCAAAGATTATGGATATCCGCGTATCTATACTTGACTGCAGTTTTCCCAAAGATTGAAGCTACACAGATTTTAGAAAAAATCCGGCGAAGTGCGAGTCAAACTCGCTTACGAGTGTTCCGTCTTCAGGTGTGTTTTCGACATTTGCACGACAAGTCAAAAACTATTATGCATAAAAATAAATAATAATCTGTTTTAGAATGTACAGGTAAAGCCCTTTCATATATGATACCCCCTTGGTATATAGTTATCTTACTTTGAAAATTAAAAATACTAATATTTGATAAACACATTTTAACATTTTTTTGTGAAATAGCCACATTCACGGTTTTCTGATTTTTCCTTTACTTGTGCTATAACTTATAAGACCTACCTACCTAGTAAATTTCTAGATTCTAGGTCAACGGGAATTACCCTATAGGTTTTTTTTGACAGACACGACAGACAGACAGAGAGACAGACAACAAAGTGATCCTATATGGGTTCCGTTTTTCCTTTTGAGGTACGGAACCCTAAAAAAGGATGAAGATTCTTAAAATTCTCAAGAAAAACTTACATTTCATTATTATCACTCTGTTTTCACCCATAACTGCACAGGTCTTTCCTGGAGGGCACGAAACTTACAATACCCATGACTTTTTTTGTAAATGTAAAACCATTCACAGATTCATTTCACAAAAGCACCAACTAAAATATAATTTTAAACTCAAAACTCAAAGCACTTGTTCAAATTAGGTCCTACCATTATACACTTTTTGACTGTCAATTGTTGAATTAGTAAGATAATGATGTAATGTTGATATTCAATTACATACACTTAAAACTAAAGCTACGAGGGTTCCAAATTCTTTCACATTTCGTGAATAAATACGCAAGATTTCGTCTCACGGCACGACACAGCCTCCCGTCGCCACAGCTGGGGGCCAACTGACAGATGACGTTTGAGAAAAGCTTTTCTGCTTTATTTTCCCATGCTACCAACTAAATCTAATAAGATTGCTGTTAGACTTTCAACTTAATTACGATTGCGATAAGTTATACAACAAGATTATCGCCTCCTCCTAAGAGTTCCTCTTTGAGCTTTTGTTTATTATTTTTCATTTATTTTCTTTTAACAACTTTGGGTGCTACTTTTAAGTTGTTGCTATGGACGCCGGACTGTTTTACAAAAGTAAGCATACTATTTTGTAACATTCAGGAGTAAAATAAACTTAGAATATAACCTCTAAACTTTAGTACGAATTTACATAGATTCATTTATCAAGTTAGATAGATAGATTAGTTAGAAGATTTGGGCTTTAGGTCAAAAATGAAGAAGTAAGTACTCGTTTCATGATTTTTGGAAAGTCCGTGGTGGAATCACCCATTTTCAAAAACTCCTCTCGAGCGAAGCCGGGACAGCTAGTTTTTTTTTTTATTCAGGTACAAGTTATCCCTTGACTGCAATCTCACTTGATGGTAAGTGATGAATGATGATGCAGTCTGCGGGCTAACCTGGAAGGGGTAGGGCAGTTTTTTTAAACCCATACCCCTTTGGTTTCTACACGGCATCGTACCGGAACGCTAAATCGCTTGGCGGTACGGCTTTGCTGATAGGATGGAAACTAGCCACGGCCGAAGCCCCCACCAGACCAGATCAGAAATTGAGAAATAATAAAATTCCAAACACCTGCCGAGAATCGAACCCGGAACTTCCCAATAATAAGACCACAGCACCACTGCGCCAGGGAGGCCGTCAGATAGTAAGTATATATTATAACACCGGCCAGGCATCGAACTTGTAACCTTTGAGTTCCTAATCTCTAGCCCGAGCCTGCAGCGCGCCGCCGATGCAGCCGGTCAACGCCCTGCGGACGCACCGCTTGCAGAAAAACCTTATTGCACGACTGACTGACAAAACCAGTGTAACGTTTTCAGAGTGTGTGTATGTGAATATCTCCGTAACTTCAAAATTGCCTGAATAGATATGGAAGTATGGTATGGTACTGTTACAATCCTTACACCATCTTGAATGATACTGGTAATTTTTTTAATTTTTGGGGCTAAGCTTTTAAATTAGCTACTTGTTTTTAGGGGTCCATCCACGTTGATAACTATTTTTGAAACTAAGAAAAAAGATAAATGCTTTGTAAATAAATAATGAATACATAGAGCAATAGGGCTCGCAGCTGACTATTCAATAAAATCTAGTTTTAATGACTGTCTTTGATTAGTAACCGGAACAAAAATACAAAAAAACATTCTTGATGCCATTTACGAAAAGACGAGTATTGAGAAAACTGACGCCTCAGCTTCGGGATTCTGTATAGACAGACAGACAGCAAAGTGATCCTATAAGGGTTCCGTTTTTCCTTTTGAGGCACGGGACCCTAAAACCACAAGATAGTAATTCAGAACGTGGTCGCCATATTGGCTCTATGTGTCAGCTGTCATGTCAAAAATACGGTCTTTAATCTAAAGCTGAGCCCCTTACGTTTGACATGACAGTTGCCACATACAGAAAATATGCCGAGTAATTTCTCAAAATTTATGCATTAAGCGGAATTTACATAACGAAATTAGTGGAACGAGATTATTTTCACGACATTAATTTCACTATCAATTGCAGGTGTGACCGTCTAATTTCATGACACATGCATTACGAAATTAGACGTTTACACGTGCAATTGATTATGAAATTAATGCCGTGAAACTACTTTGGTGCCACTAATTACGTAATGTAATTGTATTGACGAATAATGTATATTATCAACAAAAAATGACTATGACTATATTATGGACTTCCGCAAAATAACGCCTGCTTCTATAATATACTTAAAGATTTTTTTGGTATCGCTCCTCGATCAGACATCCCCGGCCGGGCGTCGAACCCGCGTCCCTCCAGACTGCAAATTGTTGGCGAGACGGCGCTTGCAGGCTTTAGCTTTGCATGCCCCTTATGGAATCACTAACTAAGTACTGAACTTGGAACATTTTGGAAAGCTAACGAACGTTCGGAATATAAGTTCTTGGAGTTTTAGGGATACCCTCCTTCTACTTAGATTTTCTTATCTAGGTGATGTCTCTAGGAGTCTAGTCTATGCTCCACTAGTTACTACTAACACTTACCCTGACTGATTCATTCACAGACTTCACACTAATATAATGGCGAAAGTTTGTATGTGTGTGTGTGTGTGTGTTACTCTTTCATGCAAAAATACCGAACGGATTTGGCTGTTTAGAATGAGAAAAATCAAAGAGTTCCCACGGGATTTTGAATAACATAAATCCACGCGGACGAAGTTGCGGGCATCAGATAGTAGACTTACACGATTGATGCATCAATGCATGTGAAAGCTCGTTTATTTATTTTTTTGTATTGGTCTTCCTCTTCACGGTTGAGGGTTGCGACTCCTTCCATTAAACAATATTATGGTTTTATATTTTTATGGGGTTTTTAGGACAGTAATGCTAAATGCTTTTTTTTGTGTCAATTTCATATTTCTAACTTATAATTCTTACTCAGACACATACATATACCAATCTGTTACAGTTTAAAAGCTCGGTCGGTGCAAGTCGGACGCGCACACGAGCGGTTCCGTAACATCACATATTATACATAAAATGACTAAATACTTTTTTTTTTAATTTTCATGGCGGCCATTTTGAAATTTTTGAATGAATGAATGAATAAAAGTAATTAAAGCGCAAAATGGCAATAGAGTACACATTCTGGGAAAATTCCAACTATCTCTCATCTACGGTTCAGAAATACAGCCTGCAGACGGACGGACTGACAGCCAGCGTAGGTTTAGTAATAGTCTCCGTTGGCAACCATCAGGTACAGAACCCTAAAAATAAAAATCACGAACTCGGCTAAGATATCTAAACCAATTTTTATTTAAATAAAATTAAGTAGAGGATAATAATAAAATTTGGTAAACAGCTGATAATAAAGCATGTAAACGGACTAGTGGCAAAAATCATGCATGATTACAATACCTACCTAAATGCTTCGACCTTGAGCGGATATACGAGTACAATACACAGATAGCGCGCCGCTCCCGACCGCGACCTGCCCCACGCGCTGCGCGTGCGCCGCTTACCCGACTGCGCCGAGCCGAACGTAGGCTCATGTGTTTCACACTCATACACTCATACATACTGCCGTCTACATTCTAGGTAATATTATAAATGAGAAAGTGTTTTCTTTTGGAAAGGCTACGGCCTTTTGTCATAGGCTACGACTTTAAAAAATTAAAATTTTGTATGGAATTTTTTATAATTTAATTTCGTCATTATACCTACTTCAGCATTGTATTTATTAGATCAAAGTAGCATATGGGTACGTGTCGTCATTATATAGTAATTACCAAACACCCTGTAGATTCGTACTCGAGCGTTTTTACGAGTACGGAACCCTCGGTGTCTGACTCGCACTTGGCCGGTTTTTTCAATCAACAGAAGTTTCCGGGGTGGTACCATAAAAAAATCTGGATCCAATTTCTTGCAGCAGGGTTACTGCCCGGCTAAGTTATCAACATTCAGGAAGCGTCCATAGTGAATTAATATTAAAGGTACCAAGCAACGACTTCATGCTTGGACTCCAAATCTCAACTCCTCAACCCTGGTGATGTAGCGCACAGGACTTCTAAACTGTAGTGATTCGGGAACTGCGGATGGTGCAATATTATTTTATGTACCAAGCATAAACTACATCCTTGAGCTTTGGGTCCTAACTCTTCAATCCTGATGCTGATCCTGGGACTGAACTCCTAAGTCGTGGGAATTTGGGAATTCCTGATGGTGAACTGATATTTTAGGTACTTATAAAGCAACGTCTTCACGATTAAACTCCAAATCTGAACTCCTCAACCCTAATGATGCAGTAGGTACAGTACTCCTGAACCATACAGATTTAAGAACTGTTCCTGGTGAAATTATATTGTAAATGCCAAGCATAGATTTTGTTATTGAATTCCAAGTCCCAACTCTTCAATCCTGATGCTGCAAGATAGTGAACTCCTAAGTCGTGTGGATTCGGAAAGGAATAAGTCCGAAAACCATGAATTTGTGGTTACATCATTAAAAAAAATTTAAATGTGTTTAAATTTTCAAAGTAAGATAACTATACCAAGTGGGGTATCATATGAAAGGGCTTTGCTTGTACATTCTAAAACTGATTTGAATTTATTTTTAAGCATAACAGTCAATTGTCAGAAAAAATACCCGAGTACGGAACCCTCGATGCGCGAGTCTGACTCACCCTTGGCCGATTTTTTTCATTTTTCTTTAATCAATACAATTGCAAGTTGCAACCGTATTAATATGAGTTTTAGTTGTTTGTCATTCTACGTAAGACGTGAGCGCTGGCCTTTTACCATAGATATGCCTTTTACAGTTCAAAGACGTTATGACAAATCCAACATGGTGGATATAACCGGCCACAAACACGTCTACCGAGCCATATTCTAGTTGGTTATCTGCCACGTGGCTCGCTGCTTCTCAATAATAATAATAATAGGATTATTATTGTTAACAACAACATGGGCTCCCAACTCCCAACAATCCTGGCCGCAAAGATACGCACACACGCACACGCACGCACACACGCACACGCACGCACACACGCACACGCACGCACACACGCAACTGACGCAGTCTTTATACATCATGTTAAGTGATTTGAACAATAGCAACCAAAAAATTTGCAGTTAGTGAAAACTAAAAACTATGAAGTAACAGTAGTTCTCAGCTTACTTGTAGCTACAGATATAGGTACTGGTTCTGATCGCAACTCAATTTTAGAGTATTCGTATCTTTTTTTTTTCACCAATGTAATAAGAAATGGACAGACAAATCTAATTAAAATTTGTCTAATCTCGTAAGTATTTAAAATTTGTAGAGTAATTTGTAAAATTTAGATACTTTAATTTAAAATTCATCTTCAGCCCTATTTTAGAAATATTAAAGAGAAAAAGGTGCAGATATTCTAAAAATTTCGAGAGAGACAGAACCCGACTCTTGCGCCTTTGGCGGCGACGGCGACGGCAGTTTTTAATTCAAAAAACATCTGGATATTTTTACATGTCAATGCCACCAGCAAAGCTGTGAGTTTATAACTCCCCCGATACAACTAATAATAGTACCAATCAATGATCCAACCAAAATTACAAACATACTATACCTAGTTAACTCAAAAGTTAAGATTAGTTTTCCATAAACAATAAACTGGCATATAATAGACAGTGAAAATTGAATTTAATAACGATTGCTTAAGAGTATAATTTTGTTTGTGTAAATATTAGCATGTCGCTGACGCAACCTGGAACTTTTTACCGTCCCAATATCGCCCAACGCACCTAAAGAAATTTTTACTTCAATAAAAGAATAACCCGCAATGTTGTCTATGGTGGTTGGATATCGCACTATATCGATGAGCTTGTAGATACTTATATATTTTAGTCAAATTTTGTGTCGATTTGTAGTCGTAATGATTGGACCTTGACCCTGCTAGTCTGTAAGCCAACTACCTAGTCTTCGAGATCAAACAAGATACATCTGCCGTAGTAAGTTGTGGAGTCAGCATGTTGTAGTATCAGGCCCAAGTTACCATACACACGAACAGACAAAGCTGTTAAACTTGAAACACCGTTCTCTTACACCGAGGGTTAAAAGTTACTGTTACTAACGAGAATTTTAAAAAAAATCTGTCAAGATACCTAATAGATTTAAATAAAATGCGTCATTATACCCATCATCATCATCATTATAATCAATTACTCAATTTATTGGTCAAATCTTATAAGAAGTAAATCAAGGAACACGATTCTAATCATGCTGTATCAGTGGAAGTTCACACAAGCACAGAACTCTACGCGGTCGTTGCACGCACACTAGTACAAGCGCACACACACGCGCATGCGACACAACGTATACGACACGTTCTAAGCATATCGTTGGAACACACACAAGCACAACACACGCCGGCGATGTAACGCACACATCCAAACAAGTTCGTCGACCGAACGCGTGTCGCTTTTTGCGATGTACCGAGATTCAAAACTCGGTTTCGATTTTAGTTTCAAAATATTAACTCTTATTAAATTGGAATAGGATCCATACTATTTGGCGCTACGCTCTATCAAAATTTATTGATTAAATCGACTCTTATTCCGTGGAAATAAGGTTGAAAATATTTCCTATTTGCTTCAGAGATGATAAGTGTTGTAGCTTTAAGTGGATTTTAACTGTATTGGTTCAGTAAATACGGTATATTTTGGTTTGCATCAATGACATGTGCAAATGTCAATTACTGACACGAGGAAGTTCTTTATGAGAGCCATTTCTCAGTGTGCCGTTTTTCAAAACATTTTGTATAGAAATGAAGAATTAATGCTAACTTTAATTTTAAGGCTTCAGAAGAGTAGATAGGTAATTTGTAGAAAGCCGAGAAACTATAATTGACTGACTAGGCAAAAGTAAGTAGTGTTTACAATCCTTACGCTCACCATCTGTGGTGCATGATCATCAAAGAAGGTAGAGTCATCGATGTATCGGTAGAGTCATTCTAGCAATATGCTCAGCGGCTTACAAGGCATTATAATGTCCACAATTATAGTAATTTAATTAGTGTAATTGGGATATAATTTATGTCCGTACCAATAAATAATAGACAAGTAAATAAAATAATTAAAAAATATACCAGCCAAGTGCGAGTCACACTCGCGCACCGAGGGTTCCGTACTTCAGAAGTAAAGCGGCGAGAATCACGACCCGCAAAACTAGCTTTGTTAATATTTAAAAAACTATGTAAGTTATAGCATTGGTTTTATTTTTAACCGACTTCAAAAAATGAGGAGGTTCTCAAATAGACTGTATGTTTTTTTTCGTCTGTTTTTTATGCGATTTCAAAATGAACCGATTTTCATAATTCATACTTCAGAGGTGGTCCCAATTCAATTTGGTGAAGATCTGATGAATATCTTGGAGATGAATAAGAGCAAATTACCCGCGATCATTGTAATAGCTTAGTAAACAGTAGGTTTTTAAACCAGCAATAGCATATTTTAATACAGTGGGGCCAATAAAAATTGTACAATAAATAAAAATAAAAAACCGACTTCAATAACCACAAACACTAAAAAGTAAAAATTATTTAATTTATTACCGAATATATTTTGTATATAAGAGTAAATGTAGTTGTATAATAACATTTTTTGGAGTCGGTGCCAATGTGGATTCACAAACAATATGAAGTGTAAAGGGTTCTTGGGACTTCGTCTGTGTTGGTGTTAGCTGGCGGGCGTGCTCTGCCTCTTTGGAGTGTTTTTTTTTGTTAAAACTGACTGGAAAGCGCTCTAAGGGGGTGCCGTGCGTGTGTCGGCGAGCGCCGGCACAGACGGGGTCCATACTTGTATAGTTTAAATAACTTATTACAAATAACTACAAACTTGACATTGGCTAATCTTTGTAAAGCCAGACGAGAGAGAAAAAAAAGGGTTCGTGCTTCAGCTTTGTTACTCATTTCGTCTACTAGCTATAGACCTTTGACCGGCGGACAGACAGACAGACGGACAGACAGCTGACCGTTTTTACTCTTTGAGTACGGAACCTTAAAAAGGGTTGTTCCATTAAGAAATATGGAACGCCAAAAAGTAAATATA
The DNA here is from genome assembly GCF_905333055.1 of Maniola jurtina. Classification (NCBI taxonomy): domain Eukaryota; kingdom Metazoa; phylum Arthropoda; class Insecta; order Lepidoptera; family Nymphalidae; genus Maniola; species Maniola jurtina. Next base: position 14,704,494 of record NC_060041.1, read on the forward strand.
ACAAAAATCAAAGTGAATAGGGCTCCTTGTGGGCGAATCCCCGAAGGGCGAGTAAAGTCATTGCACATAATGATTGTGCCCCGCGCCCGCGGACCCACCCCCGGAGCTCACCCCGGGGCCGGCCAATGGGGTGCAGCTTGCACCCCAGCACCAACGCTCGCGGTATCGATTCGATGCTCCTTTGTTAAGAAACATTGCATTTATACGATCTTCGACCGACTTTACCTAGCGTTTATAATTTACTAGCTGATGCCCGCGGCTTCTTCCGCGTGGATTTGGGTTATTAAAATCCCGTGGAAACTCTTTGATTTTCCAGGATAAAAAGATGCTTATATCAATTGCAGGGACGCAAGCTACCTCGGTACCTTTCATACAATTCGATTAAGCGGATGGGTTTTTAGGAATCCCGTGGGAATTCTTTGATTTTCTGGAATAAACAGTAGCCTATGTCCGTCCCCGGGATGTAAGCTAACTCTGTACCAAATTTCGTTAAAATCGGTTTAGCCGTTGAGCCGTGAAAACGTAGCAGACAGACAGACAGACAGACACACTTTCGCATTTATAATATTACCTAAGTATAGATTAGCTGATGCCCGCGACCTCATCCGCGTGAATTTAGGTTTTTAAAATCCCGTGGAAACTCTTTGATTTTCTTCTTTTTTCATTTTTATTCATATTATTATTATGGCGACACACAGTACTAAAGTAAAATAACAGGCAACGCACACAAAACATAAACCACAACAGCTGTCTCCAAAGAAACGTTCACACTTCACACCCATTAAACAATTTATGTACAAAACCAAAAAATCGGGTATGAAAAATGCGCGTAAATACAAAAATGAAAAGAAAATGAAAAATGAAATTTTCTGGAATTAAAAGCAGCCTATATAATATATCACTCTCCAGGTTCTTAACTAGGTAGGTATATCCATGCAAAAACCACCCGATCCGTTGCATCGTTGTTGAAGGGCAAACCATCAATCAAACACACTTTAGGTATAGTATTAGTATGATTATTGATTAACCGGAAATGCGAAAAAAATTGCATTGCACTTACCTATAATATATTATGTATTTACACAACACAAGCTGACCCGCTCCGGCTTGGGTGCAATTTTTCAAAATCGGTGAATCCAAAAATTCTGAAACAAGTTTATTTTCATTTTTAATCGAAAACCGAAATGCCATTATTTCACGGATTGAGTAACTTGGAAAATGACGGACTTTCATACGTAAAAACTTTCATTCTCTATATTGAACCCTCTTAGGGGTGGGATTTTTAAAAATCTCTGCTTAGTGTGTGCCTACTAAGCCATTAAACACACCTACTGTATTTTTTTGCACCAGCGCTTAGGCTGCCCATTGACAGATCATTCAGTCAGTCAGTCAGGGCAAATCTTTTTAACCCCCGACCCAAAAAGAGGGGTGTTATAAGTTTGACGTGTGTATCTGTGTATCTGTCTGTGGCATCGTAGCGCCTAAACGAATGAACCGATTTAAATTTAGTTTTTTTTGTTTGAAAGGTGGTTTGATCGAGAGTGTTCTTAGCTATCATCCAAGAAAATCGGTTCAGCCGTTTGAAAGTTACCAGCTTGATTCTAGTTACTGTAACCTTCACTTGTCGGGGGTGTTATAAATTGTTAATTTACACTTGTTACTTAATATAAATAATATAATACTACCTATTACTAATTATAAATATCATGGATGCAACTTGAAAATTGACGGACTTTCACACATACTTTCATCCCATCCATCATCATTAACCCCTCATAGGGGTGGAATTTTCAAAAACCCTTTCTTGGTGGATAGGTCTTTTTTATGTATAGATAAACTGACTGTCAGAGACAAAGTGAGATAAAGTGACATAATGTCATATCAATGTAATCTTATGCCGTCGGGTCAAGAAAATTAAAATTTTGCATATAGGTTGTAATTTCCTGTAAAACGTAGAGTCCAAGTGAGCGAAGCCGCGGTGAGTCAGTTAGTCTACGAAATGGAAAGTCAATGAACTGAATTTATATAACCACTAGATGATGCCCGCGGCTTCGCCCGCGTATATTTAGATTTTTGAAAATCCCGTGGGAACTTTTGATTTTCCATTAAAACGTAGCCTATTCGTAGTAGCCCATCCCTGGGATGTAAGGTAGTTTGAAGTAGGTACCTCCTATATCAATTTATGACCAATAGTTTCTAAATCCCATCAGTGTTGATGGTCAAGTCCCCTGCAGCATCAAGATTAAGAAGGAATCAATCCTATCCTATTCTAGTCAATAAAGAGGAATCCTATTTTTTTGTCGCAAAGTTTCTATATCGTAAAAAAAAACGCCAATCAGTTCAGATTTCAGTGTACATAGGTAGAAAAACATTTCTTTTTTAAAGTTGATAAAAAAAGTAGCATTTGTTATTCCTTGGTTAATTCTCTACTTGTCAGTGAAAGTTCCGTCAAAATAGGTTCAGCTGTTCCAATGTTAGCTCGTTAAAACAGACAGACACAATTTTTTTTTAAAAACGTGTTATTCATTTATGGTAAAGCTCAAATTATAAGCAATTTATTATTAGCATTAGTATAGATATAGATTAGTGATCATCGATTTATTTGAATATTTCCAAAAATGGAGTTGGCATAATTTACAAGGCGGCTACGGTAAGGTGGTAAGGCAGGCTACGTGCAGCGTGTGAAAGTTCAAGTACAATAGACATCAACGGGCGTGAGGCTGGCGAATGTGAGCTTTCTGTCAACTACTCAATATATTCAAGTAACTACCTACTTGAATGTAACTTACTCAAAATAAATGTTCAGTTTGCTTCAACGTGATACTTATGTATGATCAACCCATCGTCAGCCCCCTACTGCATAGCAAGGTCTCCTCTCGGAATGAGAAGGGGTATGAGTTATGTCCACAGTATGCCACTCTGGCGAAGTGCGGAGGCAGACTTCACACACTTTTGCGAACATTATAGAGAACTGTCAGGCATGCAGGTTTCCTTCACCGTTATAAGCAAATAGGTACCTAATATTTAATCCATACTTAATATTATAAATGCGAAAGTGTGTCTGTCTGTCTGTCTGCTACGTTTTCACGGCCCAACCGCTAAACTGATTTTAATGAAATTTGGTATAGACTTGGGATACATCCCGGGGAAGGACATAGGTTACTTTTTATCCCGGAAAATCAAAGAGTTCCTACGGGATTTAAAAAATCGAAAACCACGCAGGCGAAGCCGCGGGCATCCCCTAGTTGTTTATAATTTCGAGGTGCGTGGCCGGGATCGAACCCCGAACCCCACGACTGGGCAGCTGACTTAACCGCTAGGCTATCACCGCTTTTGCAGAATGGTAGCATAGCTAACTCAAAGTTGACATAAAAAGATGTTACAAACATTCGCAGCTATACTACGTTGTACAGACAAAACTTATCGCCATAAATAAATAGGTACCTATGAACTGTACTACACACGGGGTCATCATAATACTGATTATCTCTAACAACAAAATATACGCAACTACAAAAAACACACTTCCAAATAATAACACAAAAACTGTTTGACCTACAAAACTAATACAATTCTGTGCTATGTAGAGTTCAGCTTACATTGGCTTATCGCTATGAATAAATTCGCTTTTTACGCGCGCTACACTGTGACCTCGAGGAAGTAAAGCATCCTTTACTACGTAGGGGTCACTTTGCACTGGTTTATCTCTCCATACAAATTCGCAAGCATAATTTTCTTGTCAATTTGTACACACACGCACACCTCACTCACACGTGCGTGGCGTGTAGCGTGGTGTGCACACGCGTGCGCGCGCGCCGGTGTGCGTGCGCGCGCGCCGGTGTGCGTGCGTGATTCAGCGCAGACAGGCCAGGCCGGTCCGGCTACCGCGTTACGCGGGATCGACTCCATTGTAGCACACGAAACGATTTTTAATAACGATTACAAAATATTCAGTTGGATCAGGTATGCGTGTATTTTAAAACATGTTTTATTCAATTCTTAGGAATACTGTTTTATAAAAATAATATTTGAAGTTTGTATAGTTGCAGTAGTTTGCTCTATTTATTTTAATGCATTAGAAATTAGAATGTAATATTTAGGATTTGTGAAGTTTATAGCAGCTAGTTGTAAAACATACACTGTTTCGCGAGATGATCCTCTTGATATTTTGCCTGATCCAAGTCTTTCAGAAAACCTCAACCTCAAAACAAACAATAATTATTATCGGTTGACGCGCCGCTCACGGGTGGGTTTAAAAACAAAAAATCACGGTGTACTTTATAATCGTATTAGGAAAACAAAACAATAACTTTAACTATCACGCTCACACAATATTAAGCTGGCTGCGTGAGAGTTGTTCCAGCCCTGGTTAGCACGGCTGTCGGATTTTATGGAAAGGTGAAATGACGACGAAAATGACTAAAAAAGACGAAATCTAGGCACTAGCTGTCGCCCGCGATTAGGTCTTCATGGCTTCAGGGCTTTTTAAAAATCCTAATAGCACTTACATATTTTGCTTTTCCAGCATGAATAGCGTCTCCTGGACGTAAGCTAGTTCAAAAGATGAGCCATGAAAGACTGACAGGCACAGACAGACACTCTTTTCTATTTATAATATTAGTGAGGATCATTTTTTTATTCCGTTTTAAGTTACTCCATGACTGCGATCTCACCTAGTGGTAAGTGATGTTGCAGTCTAAAAAGGAAGCGGGTAAACTTGGAAGGGGTATGACAGTTTTATAAAACCATACCCCTGAATGATTTCTACACAGCATCCTTCCAGAACGCTAAATCGTTTGGCAGCACAGCTTTTGCTAAGTTAGTAACTAGCCATGGACGAAGTCTCCTACCAGACCCAGACCAGAGATAATTTAGAAATTATGAATTCCCAAGTGCACCTGCCGGGAATCGAACCCGCGACCTACCGTTTACAAGACCACAGTGCTCACCACTGCGCCAGATAGGTTGCCACCGAGAAAAAACTCGTCTCGAAAAAATTGAGTGTGGTAATGGAAACAGTGCACAGTTCACGAGGCAATGACACGGTCCCAAGTTCGAGTCCCGGCTCGAATGTAGATCTCGCTGTGTTCACGTGTGCTCTTATATTTCTTGCCAGAGTTTTCACCAGTTTCTACTCTTTAACCGACTACGAAATAATCTTAAATATAATGTGTCACTAACGGTTTGATATGGCATGAAATAGTCTTGTGTGGGGTGATTCGCTCTCAGCGAGCAAGGTTGAGATCTTTAGAGTGCACTTTGACTTTGCTCGGACTTAAGACACTGTTAAAACGAGATAGCACTCGTTGACATAAATCTGTCTCGTTTTAGTCTGAGCAAAGTCAAAGTACGCTCCATAGATCTCAGCCTAAATTACAGCCACCGAGCTCTTTTAATATTGGTTGGTTGTACATTGCTGCTTCACTGAGTAATAGTAATATATTTTTCCGAAGAAAACTTCAATGGATTAAAAATAAATATCAAAATATGAGCTCCGTGGCTATTAGTGTTGATCATACTAGTTAGTGAAACATTTTTATTTTTTATTCTTATTCAGACACATGTTAGCCCTTGACTGCAATGTTACCTGATGGTCAGCGATGATACAGTCTAAGATGGTAGTGGGCTAACCTGGATGGGATATGGCAGTATTTATTAAGCCCCATATCCCTTAAATTATGGGTTTTTCGCCAGAGGCCGGTTAATCGTGATGGTTCTTAGTCTTAGCTATGTTTTATGAAAATCTGTTCAGCCGTTTTGTCGAATTATAACCTCTAACTTTATATGTGATGATGTGGTAACATTCATGGAGCCGTCGGGATAGTCTCGACGAGTGATTGGTAGTTAGTTAGGGAGCAGGGCCTGGTGATGCGGCAGGAAGCTGGTCGGTCGTCAAACGTAACACTTAGGTCGGAGGATATTTCATAATAATTAAGGAGCTAATTTTGTAAGGATTCAAAGGAACCGTTATAGGATCACTTCATCGTCTCACAGCACAAATAAAGAGAAAAATCCCAAAACCATGAATGTGTGGTTACATCACTAAAAAAAAGGAAAATGTGTTCATGAACAAATAATTCGTATTTTCAATTTTATATAATATATATACAGATTCAATTTATCTAATAAACAGATTTTTTAAGCATTATAATTTTTGATTTATCGTGCAGTGTCGAAAAAATACCGTTCCTCCCCCTTTATCTCCGAAGTTTACCGATGAAAAATCTGAAATACATAATTATAGTCAATTTCCATAGCAGTTTACTTATGTACCTATATTTTACCGGAAAAATAAAACCAACGCTCTAACTAGCTTAGTTTTTTTGATATTAAAAATAAACCTCTACAAACAAAGTTAGTTTTGAGGTTCGTTAACAAAATTGATTCTTACCGTTTTGCTAATTCTATTGTACGGAACCCTCGGTGCGCGAGTTTGACTCGCACTTGGCCGATATTTTCTGCTTCAAGGTTGCCGTGTACATCAAATTAAGGGCAATGGTGCGAAGCGAGAGCGAGCCTTCTATATATTTTGATAAATCTTGCTAATGAGCAGGAAGCAGTGTTTATTGTCTAGGTCAGTGTTTATTTCCTAGGTTTCGAGTCGCACGTTATCGCTACTGGTCAACAGATGGCGCTAGTTGTGTGAGCTCTGAGCTCTACAACTTCATTACAACTCTTTTAACTCTGTTACCTATTCTCCTAACAGGATTGTTTCAATAAACAAATCATTTCTTGATCCGTTTATGAAAATGGTTATTCATTTATTTTGAAATTATTTTTTGTTAATTTTCAAAGAAGCCTGGTTATCAGGGGTAAGATTTTTCTATAACCCTCGCGGTTAGCCCTTCCGGGGTAGTTCCAGGGTAGTTTTAGCTGCTATCTTGGACATGACATCCAATATAGCAGCTCTGACGTTATCAAGCCAAGCCAATGACACGAGGTTCTACCAACCTGTTAATAAGGAAAGAGGTAGTAACCTAAGGAGCTGTATTAAAAATAAGAGAGTACCTAGGTATGCAGTAGGTATAATAATTATTGAGATAGATTTTATTTACTCCAGTCATAATCAAACTATTATCTAATAGCGAAAAACTAAAAAATAATATTTAAAAAAAAAAAAAAAAAATGGATTCAAAAATTGACTTATAAACCAAGTTCAAAAATGATGCAGATATCATTTTGCACTTTTTAGGGTACCGTTCCCTATCAATGTCACTCTGCTGTCTGTCTGTCGATCTGGCGTGGTCTGGCTGACTGTCCGCGTGCCACAGGTATCTAGTCTCTCCGTCACTCGCTCCGTACAAACGTAGTTCCAATTTCATTTGAATACTAAGCAACTTAACAGAGCTCTCTCCGTCACTTACTCCATACAATCGTAGTTCCCATTTCATTTGAATATTAAGCAACCAAAGTCCATGAAATTTTGCAGACATAGTCTAGAAACTAATATCTGTGTCTGTGGTGTTTTAGATTTTTCTAAAAATATGTAGTTTTAAAATTACAGGGGCTCAAAGATTTGTATTTTTCTTTAAAAAAAGGCCCAACTTTGTGCTCGTTTTTCTAGACAACGAAGCAATTTAATGAAATTTGGAAAAACCACAGACCTAGAAAATTTAATGAATATTATGTAGTAAAAAAATTATCGTTATTTATTTTATATTGTTATAATTATGTGGGAACTACGAAAACCAGAAATTACACCCAGAAATCTTGAAAATTTCGTGCTGTCTCGATTTGTGCAAGCGGGGTGGTGAAGTGCGGGGGACGACACGCGAAACTGACAGAAACGGACAGTCTAAACACACGGGCCACATTTAGACTGCACCCGACTCCAATCTTGTCGATAGGTCTAACTAAATACATTTCAACTTGCGTTAGACGTATGCGTTACCTACTCAGACGTTGCCTGTAGATAAAAATATGTCTCATGTTTGCTGGCAATAGCGTATGCATCAAACCCTGCAAGTTGCAACTCTCTTGCAACCTATTCCTCACGCAATACGCACAGCTTTAATATTATAATTTTTGACAATGTATACTATATGTAATGCCATATCACAGGTCACTCTCTGATTTATTGCTAACAATTTACTTCCAAATGCAAAGAAATCTAAGTGTGTTGAATTCACACTGCCCAATACCAGGACCTTAAATGACATAAATTCATTGATAAATAATCATATGTTGAAAATAAAGGAGAACCCCGTGTTTCTCGGTATAATGTTAGATGCAAAGCTTCTATGGAACACCCACATATCAACACTTGATGGTAAACTCAGCTCTGCTGCTTACACTGTTAGAAAAATTCGACAGGTACTGACGTGGAAACTGCAAAAATTGTATATTTTGCCTATTTTCACTGTATTATGTCTTACGGACTCTTGCTATGAGATAAAGCGGTAGATATTGAGAAAAAAATGTATTACAGAAAAGGACAGGACGTGCAATTTATAATTTAAAACCGCGCGCTGCCATACAATAAAAATATAAGGAAATAAGTACCTTATCTATTATCTTATAGTAGCTTCTAAATATATTTACAACTAGCTAATGCCCGCAGCTTCGCTCGCGTGGATTTAGGTTTTTAAAAATCCCGATCCTTTCATTTCCCAGAACAAAAGTTGCCTCTCCGTAATAGCCCGTCCCCGGGATGCAACTTGTTTCTGTATCACGTAAGAATATTTAAACGGATTATCCTTTTCAAATCCCGAGGGATCACCAGGATTTAGGAATGCAATTTCTTACAGCATCAGGGTTGAGGTCAACGACAAAGTGTTTACTTGGTATAGATACCTTCAATATCAATTAATAATCGACACTTTTTAAATCCCATTAGCTTTAGTAGTCAGGTCCCCTGCAACATCAGGATTGAGGAGTTGGAATCCAAATTTTTTATTGAACAATGTCGCAAACTTTCTTTATCGATTAAAAAAACTACCCAAAATTACGCAGTTAGGTTACCTGCCAAATTTCATGGTTTTGAGTCAACGGGAAGTACCCTAGAGGTTTTCTTGACACACACGACAGACAGAGAGATAGACAACAAAGTGATCCTATAAGAGTTCCGTTTTTCATTTTGAGGTACGAAACCCTAGAAAACGTAGGAACGGCATTCCGAACCAGTGGTAAATTTTTCTGACCATCCAAAAACACTTTGAAGTTTACCTAAAAGTTTACAGGAATAAAAATTTATCATTGTATTCCATTCCATTTCATTCTATTCCATTCTGTTCAAAGATAAATAGATAATAAAAATATTTGTCACCGAAACAATAATTTACGATACATCGACCAATATCAATTGTCCCATCTTCGGCTCCGAGATTTAATATTTTTCACTTGTAAGTAGTCTTCGCTACGCTTCAACCCACTCGCACGTAGTTTAGCTATATAAGAAAGAAAGAGATAGCATGCTCCCTACTTTCATAGCAGCCATGCCGGCTACAGGCGTCATTCGTTTTCGTGCGCGCGCGACTACCGCACGTAGTAAAAGATAATAAAAATAATAAAAAAAATAAAATATTTCTCAAGTTAATTACCATGCCGAAAAGAAGGCACATAGCACTGTGCATAAGCATAGCATAAGGAAAAAAAAAATGGCGTAAAAAGATTAGAAAATATGAAGAAAAATTACGACGCCAGCATTACGGATCGGATAGTGAAGGTATGTACGAAAAAGTTACTCTTTTTGTTTCCATGCTGACTATTTCTTGGCTACTTATAGCAATTATATCTCTGATCTACTACGTGATATTAGACCGTAGATTAAAAACAAAAAACAAAAAACAAAACGGCTTCGAGTCAATACGAGATATTGACCAATAGCAATATATTATGAGTTAATACGAGATATTGACCAATAGCAATATATTATGAGTTAATACGAGATATTGACCAATAGCAATATATTATGAGTTAATACGAGATATTAACCCTTCTTTTATTTATTTATCTTTTCAACTTTCCCCGGTCCCCGCAACCAACAGCACGACCGCTACCTTCTGTCGTGGAAATTCCACACAGGGCTGACTCGATTGAGCCAGAAGTATGGGGCGTGGAGCCCCCGCCATCACCACCTGCGGCGGTGGCAGCATCTACATACAGTACCCGATCTGACAGAGGTTACAAATGCACCCCCTAGTGCCGACTAGAACTCTTACTCGCTTTAGGGGATTTCGAGAGCCTCCTTAAAGAGAGACTAAAAAAGGAGGTAAGGGGCGAATTATTAAAAAAAAAAAAAATGCTTATTTCCAAAAATCTGTCCCCTGCTGAAGCCCTCCGTGCTCAATCCAGAAATTAGCACAATGCTAACAGAGTCGGCCCGGAATAGAGATTCCCGTGTTTTAAAAAAGCAAAACCAGCTGGCATGTGCTTTTACAGTACTCAGCAAGACAATGTCGAACATGCTAACTAAACAAATAGAAGCACCGGCGATTCTGAAAAATCTTGCAGATGCGGGTAAATTGATTGCTGACTCCCATTATTTAGACTCTGAAACCAGACGCTCACTCGTGACGCCTATGGTCGACAGAAAAATTGGTTGATTTCATCAAGTCTTCACGGGGCATCCAGAAGACGGGGAAACTTATCCAATCTTCAGCCACATCAAGTGATTTAAACTTCAAGCCCTCCCTGCCGCGTACACACTCGAACTACCGCGGCGGACGTCAGCCGACCCGCGGCAGGGGGGCCAAATTCACGCCGACGCAAGTTTACCAGCGCCGTTCAACAGCGTACCAACCACAGCCGGTTCGCAGCGAGCCGCGAGCGTCAACGCCGCCACCATCGACGTCTCGACGTCACAAGCAGTCGTGGCTGGCGAAGCAGAAACGATAAGTTCCCAGGTACATGCGGGTCGTTTAAAATTTTTCATGAGAGCTTGGAAAAATATTACTAATGATGAAGCTGTTCTTAATAGCATTTCTGGGTATAAAATTCCATTCACCGAATTACCAATTCAGGACCCAACATCTTATCCAAAAATATCTCTTCCCAATAATAATAATAATAATGAGTTTAATTTTTTCTCAAGCAATTCGTAGATGTGAACCGTGTAAGGGCCAATTTGTTTCAAGGTATTTTTCTGGTCCCTAAAAGTAACGGTGAAAAACGTATTATTTTAAATTAAAAAAAAAAAAAAAAGCTTAATAAGACTTGTAAATATAAGTCACTTCAAAATGGAAGATATTAGGACTGCAATTAAGTTAATGACCAAAAACTCTTATATAGTAAACCTAGACCGCAAAGAAGCTTACTTTTTGGTACCAATACACAGAAATCACACAAAATATTTAAGATTTTTTTTTCTCTTTTCGAGTTCTTGGTTTTACTTTTTGGCTTAAGATCGTTGACACGGCTTTGGTCATTTTTGAGCCATTTTGCCGCTTCATATTTTGTTAAACACTGCATTTACGTAAAATATATTCATACTACATTGTAGAATATTTCCTGTTTTATTAAATTGGAAGAAAATATTTCCCAATTTATTTTTATTTTTTATTTTATGGCCTGAAATATCAAAAGACTATTAGTGAATTTTGGGTTTCGTCTCATCTTTGACATTCACTACATCAAAAGTTACTAGGTCAATTCATACCAAGACATATATTTTTTTTTTTAAAGATGAGGTCCTGAACTAACAAAGTAACAGATTCAAAGTTTCAATTGGCATTTTTTAAATTAGAAAAATCCAAACCAATAAAGTTATAATTTTATAAAATTATAGTCATGTAAAACTATCATTTAGGTGGATTATTTTTCTTTATTTATAAATAAAATTAAGTACTCATGAAAGTAAAACATATTTACAATATATGTTATGAAGGGGTTAAAGAAAACATCTAAATTTAATTATTATTTGTTACCAAAAATAAACTTGAAATACACCATAAAACTGCGCAAACATGCAGTTGGAATCGAACTAGGAAACTAGTATCGGTCGAGGCTTTTCCGAGAACGGACGTAACACTTGTTTTCTGAAAATTCTTTGAAAGTTTTCTGAAAGTTTTTTGAAAATTCTTATTGGATTATTTAGAATATACCTGAAATTGTAGTACGACTATCACATCTCAATACTAGGTATTTTTAATACTCGTAATTTTTTCTTACAGATAGTTTAAAATTTTTGTATATATAATATTTTCATTTTTGTGTTTTGCGTATGTAGTTAAGGATTATAGCTGTTGTAAAAATATAATACATAATTTGAAGAACGAACTAGAAAATACCTATCAAATCTTATCGAACAAGACCATTCTGTACCCAACTAGGGTAAGACAGAGAATTTGGCAGCTATGTATGTGTGTTTGTTTGTTTATCGATTTCCTCATTATTGCCAAACTACACATTAAATTTAATATAAATCCCGTCCCGTATGTTAGAGGCTTTATTATGACGTCAAAACAAATCAATTTAGGAGATATAACCAACAAAAAACCAAGAAGCGTTGCGAATTTAGAAGTACTTAGATACATGATATGAAAAAAAAAAAAAAAAAATGTAGATATGTCAAGAAAAAATTAACTTCAGACAGATGGCTAGAGTTTGATATCAAATCCATTATGCAGATTTCGAATATATATATAATTTATACATATAAAGATATACTTAATTATCTACGATGTATTTTTGGAAAAGGGACAGGGAAACCCATCCTCTTCATCGGTGCCTTTCCCTGGTGGTGGGTGTATTATCAGGCAAGCTTTCGCCAGGCAATAAGTCCCTCCATCAGCAATGAGTACAATTCTTGCATCCTTGTCGAATAGTACAAAATCCCAGTATACTTCTAGCTTTAAACTATGGTATGGTATGGCTATTGCAATACTAAAAGTTTAGATCCTTTTGATATTCAGGTTTATGACTTACTGGACTTCCTAGCAGATTGCTTAAGGAATGTATCCTCTTATGGTTCATTAAATAATCATCGTTCAGCTTTATCTCTTATTACCATAAATAAGGTGGGCCAAGATGAACGAGTAAAGAGGGTTTCTCAAAGGTGTTTTTAAAATTAAACCAACCTTTCCTAAGTATGATACCACTTGGGATCCAAATGTAGTTCTTAATTACCTTGCAAACTTATACCCAAATAGCTCTCTTAATTTGGAACAACTCACTAAAAAGCTAGTAGTTCTACTAGCCTTGTCTACTGGACAAAGATGTCAGACATTAACGTTAATTAGGATCCCAAATATTAAAATGAGCAGTGAAAGGATTGTTATAACGATTACCGATATTATTAAAACTTCAGGGATAGGCAAATCACAACCGAGACTTGACCTCCCTTATTTTATACAACGGCCAAGCGTTTGCCCAGCGGATACACTAGTATCCTATATAACGATGACCTCGATCTGCAGATCTAGTCACGATGATAGACTTATACTTACTACTAAAAAACCCTTTCATCCTGCTTCGTCCCAAACCATTGGACGATGGATAAAACAAATTCTCACAGCTAGTGGCGTCGATACGGCAATATTTAGTGCTCATAGTACTCGACTTGCAACTGCTTCTGCTGCACTACGAGCAGGTGTCAGTGTCGATACTATAAGAAAGACTGCTACCTGGTCAGAGCAGTCAGCAACCTTTGCGAATTTTTATAATAGACCTTTGACTAACGATAATTTAGGTTTTGCTAATGCACTATTTAATGTTTCGCCTAATTAAGTTATTTTCTTTGTATGGAATACAGATTCAGGTTAATTTTTATGTTAATTTTCATAATAAATAACTACTTATTTTGTTTAATCTAGATTTGTTTTTGGTTTAATATTTTGCCCTCCAACGTTTCCATTTCCTCTGAACATCTTACAAGTGAAAAATATTAAATCTCGGAGCCGAAGATGGGACAATTAAATGATCAAACGAACTTACCAAGTGAAGTTCGATCTTGATTGTCCCATCTTCGGCGAAGAGATTTAAGGTCCCTCCCATCCCCGTCTATAATAATTATTTATTATTTACCCGAAACATCAACGTTGGAGGCCTTGTTATTCTCTAAACTAAATGACGCCTGTAGCCGGCATGGCTGCTATGAAAGTAGGGAGCATGCTATCTCTTTCTTTCTTATATAGCTAAACTACGTGCGAGTGGGTTGAAGCGTAGCGAAGACTACTTACAAGTGAAAAATATTAAATCTCTTCGCCGAAGATGGGACAATCAAGATCGAACTTCACTTGGTAAGTTCGTTTGATCATTTAATTTTACTGATGACAATCTGACTATTACCAAAGTGAACGACTACTATAATATCTATTATATACGACTAACATAATATGTATTATAAATTGTGTGCCGTTTGCATTCTCACTAGGTTCTCATTAAGTTTGTTTTATTTGGTTAAACTTTCTGGCATTTATATTGTTATGACGTTTAATTGGCAAACAGTCTGTTTATTGGCTGAAACTCAAAAATTCAGCCAATCACAACAAAGAAAATATTGTAATAATGATTGATGCAGCTTTCTGTAATTGAAAACAAAATATTTGACATTAACTTGAATGTGACAGTGTTTTCCGAATAGGGTTGCCAGAGGCCCCGTATTTTACTGGTTACCCCGTATGTCAGGATAGAGAAACCGGTAATTATGAAAATAAAATACGGGGCAAATAAAACTAAATATTTTTAGGGTTCCGTAACTCAAAAGCAAAAAGAACTCTTATAGGATCACTTCGTTGTCTATCAGTCTGTCTGTCTTTCCGTCTGTCCGTCTGTCCATCTGTCCTTCTATCCGTCTGTCATGTGTTCATGAACAAATATTAGTATTTTCAATTTTCAAAGTAAGATAACTACATATATCAAGTGGGTTATCATATGAAAGGGCTTTACCTGTTCATTCTAAAACAGATTTTTATTTATTTTTATGCATATTTTTTTTAATGCATAACAGTTTTTGATTTCTCGTGTAAAATGTCGAAAAAAATACCCGAATCGGAACCCTCGGTGCGTGAGTCTGACTCGCACTTGGCTGGCGAAACCGAACACTGACGTTATGTCCAGTAGAAAGAATATTTTCCTTTTGCGGCAATGCGTAGCCGAAACCCACTCGATATTGATCATGGTCGTAGCCAAGGCGGCGGGGCTTGGTTTGAGGATGTTAGCCTTTTTTTATACAAGTTAGCCCGTGACTTTAATCTTTTCTAGTGGTAAGTGATGATGCAGTCTAATTTCTTGGCCGTTAGGGCCATACTAACCATATAACTAGCCATGACCGAAGCCTCCCACCAGACCAGAAATTTAGAAATGGCGACTGCGCCTGGGAAGCCGTCAAAAACCTAAGCCTAAAATAATACTTACACTATTTCTTGCATTTTCTTACCAATTTTTTTTTGGAAATATATCAAACATTTCGCGCTCACTTCACTCGCGCTTTGAATTTGTATTACTTGGTGTAAGCCCCGCAATTTCGTTTGCATGAATTTAGAGTTTTAAAAATTCCGTGGGGGATTTTCCGGGCTAAAAAGTTTATGTCTGGGATGCAAGTTACCTCTGAATAGTAAGTACCAAAATTTTGGTAAAGAAGATGGGCCGTGAAAGGGTAACAAATAGATAGGCAAATAGATATACTGTCGTATTTGTAATATTAGTATGGATAGGGAGCTTTAAAAATAAAATCTTGCTATGGCTAAACTCGTTTCCCTTTCACTTTAATTCTTTCTGTAATTGAACCAAAAACACTTACGCTCACTGCGCTCGCGCTTTTTTATTGTTGTATTTTATCTCACTGTCAAATTGAAAGGCGAAATTCCACTAACCAGGTAATTAGCCCATAAAGTTGAGCGAATGTTATTTTCCTCATGACAGGATTCAGTTCCGGCCCTGATAAAACCTCTCCCGAAATCGATTCCTGGCTACGGCCATAGTATTGATACTGTGAAGGTGGAATTACAAGTTAAATGTAAATTTAAGTTAAAATGCAAAGATTGTATGCATGAAATGTATAACATTTTGCTTTACAAAACTAGAGTTTTTAAAAGCTATTTAAATAAATAAATCTTTTATTTAAAATCACATTGCAAACACAGTTCACCAATCAAGACACGGCAACATACAGAGAAAAAATACAAAACTTACAAATAAACTGAAATATCTAAATAGGCTTTCCATGCATTTCAGAGAGAACCACCGCCTATTTCTTCAAATACTTCAAATTTTTAAATTTCTTCAAATCTAAACCCCGTTTTTTTGATGGTGGTAGCCTGTAAATCAAAAAGAGGCAGGTGGCAACCCTACTTGCCACATGACATTACAGAATGAAAAATTGTTTTCATTACTCGGTAAGCCTACTGCCATAGTTTCACAGAAAGTGTGACGGTAGTTGTGACCTCTGATTGGTCGACTCTCTTTCACTATTTGCTAAAATTGATGATTGCAATAACAATTTTTTCTTTTTTGTAATCAAAAACAGAACACGGACGTCATACAGGTTGACTAATTGCAATCATTTCTGACCGGCTAACATTGTTCCGCTAGTGGCTCAAACTCACTGTCGCAGCAAGAACATGGTAAATTCAGCCAATCACAGCAATTAGAATTGGTTATCACAAATGCACCGATCTAGGAACCGAGAATACACGAACCAGGGCAGATAGAGATGAGAACAATAATATCATACGTAGGAAATCGACGGGGGATCGTTGACAATGATCCTCTTAAGCACCAAAGTCCATGAAATTTTGCAGACATATTCTAGAAACTAATATCTATGTCTGTGGTTTTCCAGATTTCCGTTATAATATTCGGTTTCAAAGTTACGCGGTCTTAAAAATTCACATACAAATCTTTGAGCCCGTGTAATTTTAAAACTACATATTTTTAGAAAAATCTAAAACACCACAGGCACAGATATTAGTTTCTAAAATATGTCTGTAAAATTTCATGGACTTTGGTTGCTTAGTATTCAAATGAAATTGGAACTACCATTGTATGGAGTACGTGACAGAGAGAGCCCTGTTAATTTATCTAGTTACAAACCTGAAATTTTTGAATTTGGTGTAGAACGTTGACCCAAAACCAAATATTGAACTACAAATTCAATTAAATTATCTTTTAGGGGGCTCCCGTACGTCAAAAATTAGCCGAAAAAAATTATTTTTATCATGGTATCATTTTTTAGAGCTCATTAAGTAGAGTACCTACTTTTTTATAATTTTTTTGTCTTAAAAAATAACTTAATCATCAAAGTGGTCAGTTTATGACCATTTTTGTGACGAGAGCTATCTCAAAAACCAAACTGGTTAGGAATATGAAATCTCGGTAATATTATATACCATATACTGTATTTGAACAACAAATACTGGAAACAACGTTTCATAAAATAGTTTGTAATCTGTGACTAAAACAAACGAACATTTTTAGAGTTTTTCTTTCAAGGTTTGTTGCGATGTACTTACAACATTGGAAAATAAATATTTCATACACTCAAAATATGTTGTTCAATACTTATGTAGGTACCCAACGCTGACAGAGCGACGCCCGACTCGTGCCTGACCAGTTTTTTTATAGCTCCTGATGAAAACAGGGTCGCTATAATAAATATAAGTTTAATCTAAAAATATTATTTAGTAGGTAGGTATATTATATTATTAACCACACATGATTCTGTCTGTTTGTGTGTCTAGGCATGGCACCGCAGCTTCGAATATACCTACCTATTATATCGATATCCTCCGGCTCCTTTTTCGTGTAATTACCTGCCTACCTACTTATGAGAGCCCCACGAAATATAACTGAATTGAATTTTTAGTTCAATGTTCGGTTCTGGCCTTTTGGGTCAACATTCTACACCAAAATACCGAAATTTCATATTTGTAAATTTCGACAGTCAGACAGATAGACAGTGAAGTGACATTAAGGCCATTTGCACATTATAAGAAAATTACTTGTCTTATGAGAAATGTCTTATAAGAAATTCAGTTGTATTTGTCGGATCAGACATACATCGCGCATATTATCCGTGTCTTATAATGTGCAAAATGCCTAATACTGCTCCGTTCAAGCCTTTGGGTACGGAACTTTAAAGGAGTGGGTTCTGTATGTTGACATACATGTGAGTTTCTTTATACCACCATAACTTCCAAATTTATGCCTAGAGGATTCATTACCCCCTGAGTCAATTTTGACCCCTTTTAATTTGTTTACCGTTGCATTTACTTAAAAACTTATTTACTATGAAAAAAACTATATTTCCGGTCTCGGCGAGGCCTCGGCTAGTAATAGTTTCCTAGTTTAATTGGCTACTCTATGTTCGCGCAGTTTTCGGAGTGTGTTTCAAGCTTATTTTATTGAAACAAAATAATAATTAACTTAAGATTTTTTTTCTCTACATATTGCAAATATGTTCTATTTTTATCAATACTTAATTTTATTTATAAATGAAGAAAAATAATCCACCAAAATGATAGTTTTATATGTCAGTAATTTTGTGAAATTATAACTTTTTTGTTTGGATTTTTATAATGTAAAAAATTCCGATTCAAAGATTTTTGTCTTTCGTTTTAGTAGTTTAGGACTCTTACTTTAATAAATATATCTTTTTTTGTAAATCGAACAAGGAACTTTTGATGTAGGGAGCGTCAAAGATTACACGAAACCCAAAATTCAATAATCGCGTTTGGTGTTTTAGGCAATAAGAAAAAAACTATCAATCAATTGCAAAATGTTGTCTTCCAATTTAATAAATCAGAAAATTTTCTACAGTGTAGCATAAATACGTTTTTAAGTAAATGCAGGGATTAACAAAATATAAGGGGTCAAAATTGCTCATAAATGGCTCAGAGGTAATGAATTCTCATAACAGATCTGAATATATCTAGATAATATTATGGGGCATCGTCAGAATCCCCACATCATTCTGAGTGAAACGAGCTATAAGTTTTTTGAAAAAAAAAAAAAACAATATAGCAGGGCTGTCGCGTTTTTGTTTTTTTTTTTTATGATTAGGTACCTACCTACTTGTTTAATTTAACACTTGACCGATAAAGTTCTCGCAATCGTCCTTTGGAAACCTTGGGTTCAAGCTCCTCAACCCTGACGCTGCAGGGGTAGGGTGACCACGAAAGCTAGGAAGATTTAGGATTTGCCTATTGTGGGTTGATGTAGTAGACAGGTAGGTACCTACCTACATACCAAGTAGGACTTTAATATCGTTGAACTTCGAATCCTGACCAACTCCGCATTTCTGAGTTCTGATCACCTAAGACCTGGGCATAGAGGATTGGCTGAAGGTGAATTAATATACGAAGTGGTGATAGCCTAGTGGTTAGGACGTCGGTCTTCTCTTCGGTGGGTCGGAGATTCGATCTCGGGCACGTAGCTCTAACTTTTCGGAGTCATATGCGTTAAGCAATTGAATATCACTTGCTTAACGGTGAACGAAAACATCGTGAGGAAACCCGCATGTCTGAGAGTTCTCCATGATGTTCTCGGCGGTGTGTGCAGTCTGCTAATACGCACTTGGCCAGCGTGGCGGACTACGGCCTAACCCTTCTCATTCTGAGAGGAGACCCGTGCTCAGTAGTGTGCTGGCGATGGGTTGATCATGACGAATTAATATTATCATTACCAAGTAGGTACCTAATACCTACAGACAAATACACAAGTGTCAATGGGGGTCAAAATAATCTTGGTAACAAAATAGGGCTCCAATTTTTTTACCTAGGTAGATACCTACACAGATTTATGGAGTAGGTAGGTAGGTACTTGGTCGGTATGTACCTACCTTTGAAAGTAATTTTTTTAACTGTCTAGGTAGGTAAGTATCTATCTATCTATATAACTATTTCAATGTCGAGTTTTTTTTGACGTTTTTATGCCGGGGGCTACCTAGGTACCTATCTCAAAAACGACTCTTAAAAGTTGAAAATTTTCTACAAGTTTAGTCAAAGGTACTTACTGTAGGTAGGTAGGTAGGTATATATTATAACAAAAATATAATTCCTATTAGTACAGATAATGTTTTAGGTAGGTACCACCAGTAACTTTAAATCTTTATGATAGCTGAAAAATACATTTTACGGAATCATTTTCTCGTCAACAAGGAACATGATCACATTGAGGGAATCGCGACCTCTCGAGATGTTGCAGGTTATTCTACGAAATGGGATCGAGATTGTGATTTGTGATATTAATGGGAGAGCAAATGGTTGACTCACCCATAAAAGAAAATCCAGAAAACAGCACAAAACGCACAAGTAAAAGAAAAACTGTCTAATCACTCGAAAGAAAGTACGCGTTTCGTGACAAGGACAAACGATGTCGCTAAAACAAGTACTAAATCGCGGTTCAAAGCCCCGAACGAGACGGCTATCGGTTTCAACGTTCAACCTCAAATTAAAGAGTTCATTGCACCTCCTGTACGTGGGCGCGGGCGACGTCTGCCGTCCCGCTCGCACTCGCGGCGCGAGCCTGCGGCCGAGCGAGAGCGGCGTGGTCTACTTTTTGCTCCGAACTTGAATTTCGATCAATATAGCGCGACGCACGCGGTCTTGGTACTTGAGATTTTTCAAATAATTTGCCGTATTTAATATTTATTCGATTCCTTGCACTTTTTATTTTGCAATGCTTCTGCTTAGTTAGCTGCCCTATGCAATTCCACTTTTATTAGTCTTAGGTCTGGTTTGTGGATTGTATGAATATAGAGAAGAAAAGAGACAAATAGTAAATACGTATAGCTCTAGGGTGTATAAAATGTGTGTAGCGAAGAAATAAACCAAAACTATAGAATATACTGAAATGTATGATGTTTAATATAATTCACACTTAAATTAAATACCATCTTCTTCAGTTCTAAAGAACATCCGACGGATCTTATAGTTAACTTCCACCTCACAATTGAACATGTAAAAATTCAATTAAAATTAATGAGCATGCACTTCAATAAATTAACAAGCTATAATCATAATAAATAATTAATTTTCACAAATATGCTTAAAGCTTGTGAAGTATGCAGTGCGGCTGCATGCATTTACGTCGGCATAGCATGGAATGTTCTGCTTAGCAACAGCTTGTCTATTTATAGACCGCTATTTATAGTTCTGAATCATTCAATTAGAGGTCTAGACTGTACGATCGACTACAATGAAAAAACTTGTTATGGCATTTTTTATCTTATTAGTTACATTTTAAGAGCTATAATCGTGTATCCACGTCGTGTTCATTCCTCGCGACGAGTTGAACGTGAATCTTAACTGGCTGCAACATGGTAATGTTTTACGATAAGCATTTTACTTGAGGCGTTTCTTGGTAGAGACCACATTCTTCAGGGAATAAAGAATTCCTTACTGCATCTTGTTAAGATGCACTTCTTGACACACTTATAACTTATTTACTTGTAGCTTTTTTTAGCACAATTGTAGCAACGAGGTCTATGTAAATCATAGCATACCTATCGCTGGCCTATTTCTGAGCACGGATCTCCTCTCGGAATGAGAGTTTTTCGCTGGCCCTGTGCGGATTGGCAGAATCTACACACTCTTGAAAGCATAACGGAGAACTCTCAGGTATGCCAGTACCCAGGTGTAATTTTTTTTTTAATTTATTTATTTCAGAAAAAATAAACATATACAATTTTTTTATAATTTGTAATGAAATTAACAAGAACTCCAAAAAACAGAAAGTTCGTAGTGCCAAGTATCCGAACCCACTTGCCAACTCACTTCTAGCCGCCCCCAGACTGAAAAGATTAAAACGAGCTAACGTGCTCGATATCTGAAGGACGTTGGAGCAATGGCTCTTCTGTTTATAATCTCAAATTGAGCTCAAATAATCTAATTCTTCTCAATCTAAATATGCTTTATCGCATAAACTAACTATTATTGGCTAAATACGTATCCGTTACGAACTATACTTATGACTATTATAGACTAGAAAACGGTTTATCGTCAATGTGATGGCAGTAAATAGAATGCAGTGTAGTCTATTTATACCTCTGTCGCCACCATACAAAAGTTTTACGTAGCTGCCCTTGCGTGCTCGCATTGAATAACTCTGGAATAATATGCTAATGAGCAAGTGTTCCACTGATGTCTGATACGCTTGCGTAGATCTCGCCCGACAAAAACTCATCGTGCTTCATTTTGCTTTCGAGGCAGTGTGCTGGAATTTAAAACACTTCTGTGTACAGAAACAGGTATGTTTAAATATGGTCAAGGTTAAACCATTGTATTCGCTTGATATTAAAAGCTGCATACTGGCGCGGGTAGCATTAAATACTAAGTAAAGGTACTTAAGTAGACATTAACGTTATTTTTAAAGGGAATATAATGGAAATTGTAGTTGAAAATAGTGGCGCCATTGTGTAGGACAAAGAATTGACGCTACCTAAGACCACAGCTGAGACTGAAACGGGAATACTGTATGTAACTTTTTCTTCACTTCACCTCGTTAAAATTTCCTTTTATAAAGACTTATGCAAGCAAATAAATGTCCTGAAGGTCAACATGAATATTACAAAAAGTAGCATTATAATCCACAAAGTATTCATGATAAACAGAATGACTACATTGTGTCGTGTGTTGGAATGTGAAAAGAGCTCTGGTACGAGTTGATTAATTTGTTTAATTACGAGCACAATTCGAGGTAAAATGCTTTTAGTTTACTTTGTTACTTTTAGTTACAAAGAAAAATGGAATGAGAAAATATTTGCAAGTCAATTTCTTTCTATATTACTGACTTTTGCTTTCTATATTACAGATACAGTAATAAAATGTATTTCCATCAAATATAGTTTGATTTTAACCTTGATTTTAACAACTTTGAGTGGGCTCGATTCTGCAGTGCGTCAGTGACATTTGCGCAAGCGCGTATGAACGATTATACGCCATAATACGCCGGAAAATTACATCGCCATTTTGCAAAGGCTGTGTGTGAGCTCTGCAATCTTTAGAGACTTTGTAGGATAATTAAAATAAAGTTTTTTTGAAGTAGGCCTACTTTAAATAAACTCCTCTTAAGGCTTGTCTGTCTGTACGTACCTAAAGTGAATCTACCATTTCGGATTACGAGTTACTTCTATTCATATTATATTTAAGTTTTTATTACGCGACTTTGTCCGCGTGGATTTAGGTTTTAACGATCCCGTGGGAATTATTTTATATTATTATATTATTATATTTTATATTATTATATTTTATAATTTTATCCAGGAAATTGATTTTCCTGGATAAAATGCCTATGTCAATTATAGGGACGCAAGCTACCTCAATTAACCAAAACACCTGACCTTAACCATCTTTATTTTTCCCAAGTTTTACTTAAATAATAAGAAAACCTGATAAACTACTGATTTGTATAGTGTTATCGTTGACAGATTTTATGCTTGGCTGGTATCACATTTGAGCATGCCTATTATATTCAATGGTGCAGAACCTAACCTGTTTTGTGGCTTGCTTTACAAATATGTGATGCATTCATTTTTAAATGTTGTATAGAAATTAGTAGCAGGCGTTACTTTGCGGAAGTCCATGACATACAAGGAACCAAAAGCTTAATTTGCTATAATCCGTTAAACCAGACAAATCTATATGGTACCACGCAGCATCATACAGATCTTTTTTTTAAGCTTTTTTTTCTTGTAAGGTCTACATCACCAAGATGCTCTTGTGTCGCGGCAAAACGTGCGCCGAGTGGTTTTGGGATCTGTGTGGTGCGGGGTTTAGTATAGATTTGTCTGGTTTAGCGGATTATAGCAAATTAAGCTTTTGGTTCTTTGCCTTCACTTTTATTTATTCACTTATGTTGAATAATCAAGAATTGGATTTCTTAATTTGACATAAGTGAAGAAGACCTTTACATGAGTGAATTTCCCGTCTCAAAGATACGATAAGTATTCATGAAAAAAAATATTAATGGGCGATTTTTTGATTTTTGGTTGAATCAAAATACCCTATGAGTAATTAAATCTGACCTCAAGGGGATGGTACAAACTATCTTTATTCAAATGAGACGTAAAATGACTGGGATACTTCGTTGGATGTCTTAGATATCGCTGGATTGACGAAGCTACGAGCAAGAAGTGGGATACGACAGGCAAAAGTTCCTCTTTAGGCCAACGAGTCAGCAAATTGAGTAAGTTTTGGGTATTTATTTATGGTGATATGGTTTATTTTATTAAAATAATAAGTATCAAGACGTGTGTAGCTACGTACGCCCGCACCTCCGAGTAGGCGGTGGGCGTCGTGCGGGAGGGAGACGGCAATGTTTTCGGGTGTTCGTTTCGATTGTAACGGGTGCGCAAGCGCCGCGACCTCACTGTTTTAAAAATGACCGCTTCTTTCAAACTACTTGAAAAGAGAGCTTCTGATTTTCGACCGTTATAATAATACCAGTATCTCGGATTGACTTACTGATTATTGTGGCTTCTACACTCTACAGGCAGCTGCAAGAACTTCCCATACGACCTCACTACCTCACTCGGCTCTCACAACACACTGAGAGACATGCTTGTCTAGATCAGACAGCAAATTGCTTGTAATTTAAACGTCTGTATTACTTGTACTCGGAAGAATAAAAAAATAAATCCTACTTCATGTGCCAGCTCATGTCAGTCAGTAGGTACTCCGCCGCCACGTGTACCATAGATATACTACTGGATCGTCAAATACAATTTTTATTATTCAGATAGGTAGATATCTACCTAAGTATAAATTTAGAAAAAGACAAAGGTTTCCAAAAATGACTCTCTTCAAAGATTTTTTTCTGTAAGAAATGTTCTAATAAACCATCAGACCTACCTACCTACCTATAGTGTGAAAAAACTCAGTGATAATAATGTAGGTACCTACACAAAATGTTTGAGTAATAGATAAGTAGGTACACTTTGTGTATGATTGAGTCTCCTTATTATAAAGTAATTAGAAAATAATTAATAACAGAATCATGCAGTATCGAGGACGAAGGTCCTTGATCTGTCAAAAGTATGATTCAATACATTTTAGGTAGGTAGATAGGTAGGTATATGTCGGTAAACCTATCATCGTTTCCTTTCAAATCGGTTTAAAATACCTAGCTCTTTATAAGTACTTAGGTGAGATATAGAATCGTCTCTACCCCAAGGGCACACGGGGCTCGAGCCTAAGGCCCCGGTCTTATGGGGGCCCGAAATGCTAAATGTTTTTCATCCAACTAGTGGAAGACGAAGCATAGAAGGGGCGATCTACACAGGACCTATGGTTTAAGGGGCTTCCAAATCTTCCTTCCTTTCAAAAAGTCCTTTAGTGAAATCCCAATTATTACATGTTATACCTTATAAAAGCCCTGCTCTCCCTGACTCCTAAAATACTGAAGAACGAAAAAGTTATAAATATTAAGATCATAAAATTGAGAAGAATTAAAGAAAAATGTACCTACGCTTCGCTTGCCCTATATTGGATGATTAAATCATTAGTTTATGTGCATTTTCAAATCTAGTACCTAAGCACATTATCCAAAACCTCCAAAATGGGCTCACTTCGCTCGCGTTGTTTTTCACTAACTAGGTAAATTCTACTTTCTGGTTCACTTTCATAATGATTCAGTTATTATTAGGGTTTCGTACCTCAAAAGGAACCATTATAGGATCAATTTGTTGTCCGTCTGTCTTTCTGTCAGCTGTCTGTCCGTCTGTCAAATGGATAAAAATATTTTTTTAAAAAAACGACGTGGTGGACTATGGCTAAACCCATAGGTTGATGATGAAGATGATTAAAATTGAGAATAACCAGGATTCTCCGAGGAGCAGTGGGAACGAGAAGGTCAAATTCGGACCTCCCAAGTTGATCCTCCCAACACCCACTTCAGTCAAGTTGCTTGATATTCCATGATCCATCCCAACCAGGCCACGCGACCCTCCAGTAAATTCTAAAATAGGGATGATGACTACTAGTCAAATCAGTGACTTTTTATCAAACGTCAAAACGATAAGGGAGCTTACCTATAATATGAAATTTTGTCATAAACATTTGACATAATTTGACGTACTTTTTTATTTAAAATGACAATTTAAAATGGTTGATAAACTTACAAGTGTAAATTAAAAATTTATAACACCCCCGACGATCCAAAGTATTTGAGTTTTCCAAAACATCATTTTCAAATAAATAATTATGTATTTAGGCAACGTCCATCTTGACAGCTTGACATTTGTCTATTGACATAATATTATGAACCTAACGGTTATCTAACCTTCTTTTCTACAAGAAAACTAGAAAAGAGCTGATAACTCTTAAACGGCTGAACCAATTTTTTTAGATTATAGCTAAGAACACTCTCGATCAAGCCACCTTTCAAACAAAAAAAACTACTTATATTAAAATCGGTTCATTCGTTTAGGCGCTACGATGCCACAGACAGATACACAGATACACAGATACACAGATACACAGACACACAGATACACACGTCAAACTTATAACACCCCTCTTTTTGGGTCGGGGGTTAAAAATTAACAGCTTATGTGGATTTTACATGGATTTTACGAATGTTGGAAGACCCTCTATTTAATAACTCCCAAGAAATAATTTATTTTTGAGAAAGACTTGATACTTGACTTGACTTCCTAATTCTAGAATTGACAATAAGCTAATTAGCTATAGAATAAAGTGTGAAAAGAAATGAAACAAAATAATAATACTTTCACTGCAAATTGGGCTTAGCAACGGCCCAGATTGCCACTAGAGCAGCCGCACATTCCGGTTTGATCCGGAACCGGGCGCCGGGCCCGGACGCCGGACGCCGGACGTCCATTTCCCGGAAAAGTGAAACTGTTCATTGGAAATCATAACACTGCTGCTATTAATATTTGTCGCTGTTTACTCGGCAGGTACCAAACTGTTATACAGGGTGTTTGGTAATTAGTATATAAAATGACGACACGTACCCATGCTACTTGATCTGATAAATACAATGCTCAAGTATAATGACGAAATTAAATTATAAAAATTTCCATACAAAATTTTAAATTTTTTTTTGTCCAAGTTTTCATGGTCCTAACGTGCCCTAACTCTCACTGAGATCGTTGGCCTCGGCCTATCTAAAGATGGCAAACGATCTCAGTGAGTTAGGGCACGCTAGGGACATGAAAACTTTGACATAATTTTTTTTTATTTGTATGGAAATTTTTATAATTTAATTTCGTCAATTTACTTCAGCATTGTATTTATCAGATTACTAGAAAAGAGCTGATAATTACTTTCAAACGGATGAATCGATTTTCTTGGATTACAGCTAAGAACACTCTCGATCAAGCCACTACTTTCAAACAAAAAAATCTAAATTAAAATCGGTTCATTAGTTTAGGAGCTACGATGCCACAGACAGATACACAGATACACACGTCAAACTTATAACACCCCTCTTTTTCGGTCGGGGTTAAAAATTTTTTTTTTGTTTCTGCACATACCTAAGTATAATATCTATGTATGAAGCCGGGCGAGAATAATAAAAGAAACTAGAAATCTAAGCGTGAAGCTCGCCCGATTTTTACTTTGTAGTGGTTTTGGAAGTCGGTTTTTTAATATTTTTTTAATTTTAAACTTTTTAGTGTAAGTAGCCATTGCTTGGTACCTAATAATATATCAATCCACCGGCAAAACTTTCCAAATTCACACGGAGTTCAGTACTTTGCAGCATTAGCATTGAACAGTTGGAACTTGGAATTCAATTACGAAGTCTAATCGGCATTCACAATATCATTTCACCAGGAATAATTCCTGAATCCTTAAAGGTTAGGAGCGCTGTACCATGCATCTTCATGTTAAGAAGTTAGGACTTGAGATTCGAGCATGAAGTCGTTGCTTGGTACCTACAATATTAATTCACTATGAACACTTCCTGAATGTTGATAACTTAAGCGGGCAGTAACTCTGCTGCATCAGGATTAAGGAGTTGGGTCCAGAAATTTTTGTGGGACTACCACGGAAACTTCTATAATAATAATCAATAGAAGTTTCCGTGGTAGTCCCACCAAAACATTTTTTTTTCAAATCGATCCAGAAACCTGGAAAAATCAGTGTATATAGGCATATATTTAAAAAAAACGGGCCAAATTGAGAAAGGCGTAAACATTTGTATGGAAAAGCGCGTAAGATGACAATTTTTCTTTTTAATTTCCGACATAAAAAGAGGGGTGCTCTAAATTCTATCCTTTTGTTTGCCTTTGACTCAATGGTGTGATCTGTGTGAATGGTGACGGGTTTCAAATGCAAAATCCGGTCAAGTGCAAGTCGGACGCGCATACGGGCGGTTCCGTAGCATCGTAATAGAAATACCTAAAGCTTGTGATGTAACCTTATATGACACAGTTTTCGGATTTTGATTTATAGCCAGAAGGTTTTTACCTAATAGGCATGACTACCTTATAATGTGTTCTGACATGCACTTGGCCAGTTATAATTAAATTAACTTTTAGTTGCTTCTCACCTAAGAGCTGGAACATGTTTACCTATATGTAGTCGCATTGATCTATTGTTAAATGTTGTCTTTTGAAAAACTTTAATGCTGAGTTTCTTACCGGCTCTTCTCAGTAGGCTGTAAACTGAACCAGCTTTGACATGTCATTAGTTAGAACCACTATATAGACCTAAGTAAGTATTTATTTCATTTCATGCCCGCCCGAATAAGATTAGCAAGGATTCGGTGCTCACGGGGATCCCCTTAAATATTCGTGAACGGAACTCTAAATATCGACTCCCACCCAAAATAAGGTACCTACAAAAGCAAAATGACGTTGAGCAAAAAGGCAAGGTCGTCGACCTGCCTACCGCTCGCCGGGTCCTTCAACTGGGCCTTTTTGGTCTTTTTGGGCATTTGAACAAACCTGTCTACGGAAACCTTGTTTCTTATTAGCCGACCATTTATTTCATTTTAGGTGTCCGTATTTTCAGAGAAAAAACCGGCCAAGTGCGAGTCAGACTCGCGCACCGAGGGTTCCGTATTCAGGCACTTTTTCCGATATTTTGCACGATAAATCAAAAACCAATACACAAGTGTAAATTAAAAATTTATAACACCCCCGACAAGTGAAGGTTACAGTAACTAGAAAAGAGCTGATAACTTTCAAACAGCTGAACTGATTTTCTAGGATTATAGCTATCCAAAGTATCTGAGTTTTCCAAAACATCATTTTCAAATAAATAATTATGTATTTAGGCAACGTCCATCTTGACAGCTTGACATTTGTCTATTGACATAATATTATGAACCTAACGGTTATCTAACCTTCTTTTCTACAAGAAAACTAGAAAAGAGCTGATAACTTTTAAATGGCTGAACCAATTTTTTTGGATTATAGCTAAGAACACTCTCGATCAAGCCACCTTTCAAACAAAAAAAACTAAATTAAAATCGGTTCATTCGTTTAGGCGCTACGATGCCACAGACAGATACACAGATACACAGACACACAGATACACACGTCAAACTTATAACACCCCTCTTTTTGGGTCGGGGGTTAATAAAAATAAATAAAAATCCGTTTTAGAATGTACACGTAAAGCCCTTTCATATGATACCCCACTTGATCGGTTATCTTACTTTGAAAATTGAAACACATTTTAATTTTTTTTTCTGTTATGTAACCACAAATTCACAGTTTTGACAGACAGACAACAAAGTGATCCTATAAGGGTACCGTTTTTCCATTTGATTTTAATTTTTTTTAAATGATGTAACTACAAATTCACGGTTTTCGGATTTATTCCTTTACTTGTGCTTATAAGACCTACCTACCTGCCAAATTTCATGATTCTAGGTCAACGGGAAGTACCCTATAGCTTTTCTTGACGACACAACGGACGGACGGACAGACAGACAGATAGTCAGGCAGACAACAAATTGATCCTATGAAGGGTTCCTTTTTTCCTTTTGAGGTACGGAACCCTAATTAAGTGTTATTTCTTATATACGATGGTACGGATCCCTTCGTGTACGAGGCCGATTCGCGCTTGACCGGTTTTAGTATCCGTTTCTCGCGACTTTGCCCGCGTAGAACCAAAAATCTGAGTTTTTGGTTTTATTCGGTTCAACGTGGGTTCAACTTTTGTAAATTACTTAATGGGTTCCTAATTTAAACTAATCATATAATTTTCATCCTTGAACAGTGTAACTGTATGGATTTGGCTCATTGCCCATTGCCATCGCCATCACACTACAGAGCTTGTGAGCAGAATAAGAAGGGTCTCATAGCACATAGTCTGCCCCGCTGCGCTGCTCGCCAAATGCGGATTGGCAAACTACACAGTACACTCCTTTGAGAGACATGCAGGTTTCCTTCACCGTAAAGTAATATTAATCCAATTGCTTAAACATAGCTGCATTCTTATGAGACCTTACATTTGAACGCTAAGTAGGTGTACGATGCCACACACAAACTGGCAGACAAACAAACAGACAATATCGGGGTTGAACTCATTACACGTTACACTTAGCGTTTTTAGATTTATTCAGATACAAGTTAGCCCTTGACTGCAATCTCACCTGATGGTACTTAAGTGATGATGCAGTCTAAGATGGAAGCGGGCTAACCTAGGAGGGGTATGGCAGTTTGTGTTAAACCCATACTCCTTCGGTTTCTATTACACGGCTTGACGGCACGGCTTTGCCAGTAGGGTGGTAACTAGCCACGGCCGAAGCCTCCCACCAGACAAATATAGAGGTGGGTATAGTGTGGGGTACCCGCAGCCCCCCGCGCGTCACAGCGACGCTGATAACAGATAACGCTATCAGTTATCACAACACCAGTATCGCCTGTAATCAACAGTGTCACCAGCTGCGCAGGTCGTTACTATCCCCAAACTCTAACTCTAACCGTTTACTCTTGTACTGCATTTGTGGAGTTACTAAGAAATGTAATGGTGATAATTAATTACGTAAACTTATACGTCTGTCGTGTCTGTCAAGAAAACCTACCTACCTAAATTCTAAAACAGATTTTTATTTATTTTTAAGCATAATAGTTTTTGATTTACTTGTAGTGCAAAATCTCAAAAAAAAAATGGACGAATACCTAAGTAAAATTGACACTTAATTTAAAATGGTTAGCAAAGTTAAAACTAACAACGGATGTGGATTGTACGAATTTTGGCTGACCTCTATTTTATAGTTCCTAAGAAAGAATTTATTTTGACATAAGCACTGCTCATATCGTGAGCTATCCAGAGAGTTGTGTGAGAGTTCTCTTGAACACATTAGCAACGAAGAGGTCCAGGGAGAACAAAGGTCACGGATACGGATCCCACCGTCTGCATCGGTCGCATCAGTGGCACCGCAGCATTATCTAAATCTTTCTTTACTTAGGTAGGCTCTTTAATTTCAGTATTTTATTGTTATTACTAAAATTGAGTCATTATGTTATTTACCTAACAACATACACATGAGACAGGAACTTACCACTTATCCTAATCATTTTCCAACATTCCATAACTTCATCAAATCTGGAACAAAAATAAGCATCATTAATTTCTTTTACTGAATATGACGCCAAAAGTTTGCAGCCTTTTTAGGGTTCCATACGCGAAGGGTGCCAACGGGCCCCTAGGTATTGTTAAGATTCTGCTGTCCGTCTGTCCGTCCGTCTGTCTGTCAGCAGGCTGTATCTCGTGCTCCGTAATATGTAGTTAAATCGAGTTAAATCTTGAAATTTTCACAGAAAATGTGTTGTATTGCCGCTACACATTTCAGGGTAACCGCCATGAAAATTAAAAAAAATTGGTTGTCTGTAAAGTCGGTTTACTGACGATAGTTGAACGTGACAACGAAGGCCGATTGTGCTTCTTTGTCGCTCGTTCCGCGCTCTCGCTTGCACTTCAAGCCTTACATGGAACGACTCATGCGGCGTTACCTTAGAGCGAGGTAACGCCGCATGAGTCATGTTTTTTCGTGTGTGCAGCCGGCTCTATCGAATTATAAGACGTTGTCACGTCAAAAAAATTAAAAGTTTTATTTCTTATATGATGGTACGGAACTCTTCGTGTGCGAGTCCGACTCGCACTTGACCGATTTTGCTCTCAATCTGTTTGTCTGTGGCAGCGTATATGGAGAGATGGGGAATAGGTACAGGGAGACCTCAGGAAGGCCAGTGACGACGCCCGACGCCTCCTCGCTCTCGAGTGCAGTGGTGAGGTCCCGCAGCGGCCGCAGCCAACATACATACATACAAACAGACAAAAAACACGGTCCGCCCTATGGCTATCTATCCTAACCGTCTAAAAAAACCACGTGTATGTGGGGGAGTGGCCGTCTCCCTCGCACGCGTAGCGTCCTCCCGCTCCAACTCATCTATGCATCCACGGGAACACCATTGGGTACAAAGTGCTTGTTTTTTTGTGAAGGGCGCCTGGGCTTGATGGAATATATACTTTTTCTTTTAAACCACTACCAAAAACTTTATAGGTATATATTTTTTCGAAGAATTTTTTTTCCCCATCAAAAAGAAGTTTGACTCTCTTTCTTTTTGATAGAGGTACAAAAATCCATCATAGATACACTAGATTTCAACAAACGGGACTAATTCCGTTGCGCGAAACCTCTTAAGTAAACTTACAAATCGAAAAGTGGTGGCATCACTTCCCGAGGGAACATTGTGAACTGGATAACGTAAGAAGGTAAATTGTAACGGTTTGTTCAATAGCAGCACCATTTTCATCCCCCAACAAAATCACTCCATGTATCGAAAACTGTCGTGGGATAGTTCGCATGAAACTTTCAAGTAATGGACCGGCTAGGCTCTATTGCCAAATCCTATTATAACGTTACCTAATTATTACCCAATTATGTGAAAGTTTAGATATTCTTCACCTCGCAATAATTAGATCAATTTACTTATTTGACAGGATGCAACTTTTTCTACGCTGCGACAAAACAAGATCTGCTATTCTTTTAGACATTAAATTAATTATTTATAGGTCTATGACATCAGCAAGTAAAAAAATGCAAAAAACATTTTGGTTGAACTTCGGCGTTCAGAATAGGTAGGTAGATTTTGAGCTATCATTTAAGAAGTGTTACTGTAAAAGCTGTACTACTAGGTACCTACTACGTACCGTAGAATAATCAGTTTTGTGGGTATTCCAGTCACGTCAGTCGTCAACTCAACACACAGAAGACAGATTGACACCGGCCCAGACACTAGTGTATGCATCTAATCAGATTTACGAGCGAGGGGTTTTAATTCCAACTTTCATGAACAGTTCAACCAACTTACAATATCTAGGTAGGTAGGTACCTAGGTACGTGATAAAGACTAGTTTATTGCACTATAAGTCTTTACAGACTGGAAATAGATACGGAAATGGCATAAATAGCAAAGAAAATGAACGGTTTTCTTTGGAGCCACCGACACTATGCGTCTGCCGTCTACTCACCGGTCAAACTCAAACTCAAATTCATTTATTCAAAGTAGGTATTATTGCACACCTTGATGCATGGGTCGGAGTTGTTAGATTTGTAAGATGATATAGTGGCGACAATATTTACGTAAACTTAAAACTAAAGCTACAAGGGTTCCTAACGCGCCCTGGTCTGAAAAGGGTCCACAACAAACTCGGCCGGGTCTATTGCATTTTTCTACTGGTCAGATTGGAATCTTTATGAATGTAAGGTCAAATAATAGGTAGGGAACCGTTTCAAAGTAGAAAAGCTCGAATCCAAAAGCATTGCGTCAGTTGTTATCGGAACGCATCCTTTCCGCGGCATCCCAACTATCAGTGAGTCACGGAACAGTTGGCGCCGCGCCGGAGTGAGCCCTACGCGCAGGTCGGAAGGGCGGCGCGCGCGCAGGGTCCCCATTGGCCGCAGGACTCCTAGACCCTTTTCTATTGGTCTATTCCTTCCTCGCGATTGGTTCGTTCCCGGGCATGCGTTTTGGAATACCGGTTGGATAGTTTTTATCTATTCCGTTGTTTTTTCACGTCCCTGTCCTAAATTTTGGAGTTTCGACTACGATTGGTTACTCTGATACAAGTTTATTTACTGAGGTGGTGTAGTGCAGGGTTATCTATGTGTTAACGTCACTGCTCCTGTATATCTACTTTTGTTATTTGATCGTGGAACTTTTTGTCGCCTGTTTTTCAAGTTTCTCTATTTATGTTCATGTTTTCCGAATAAATAAGTTGAAAACAATGTATTGTATTTCACTTCTTTTATTAATTTACTATACGTGTCGTTAAAATTCTAAGCAGATTATAGCAAATTAAGCTTTTGATTATTATTTGTTTACAGTTTCCAAATTACAGCTTTTAGGCTTCGCTCCGGACACATTCCTACTAATAAATTTGCCTTTCTCATGAAAAAGTCAGATTCTCCCAATTGCTCCACGTGTGGAGTAATTGAAGATATTTACCATGTCTTGTTGGAGTGTGTTCGGAATGAATCGTTTAGGTTAAGCTTATGTAATATTTTTGATTTAAATTTTAATATTTTTGATTGTGTTACGTTTCTTTCATTTCCTGCGTGTGATCAAGCTAAATTACTATATAAGTTAAGTAGAATATTTTTTAAGATTCGAGGGTAAGTTATGATGATTGTAAATAATAAAGCGACATAGTCACTTAGTGACTAAGCTTTTCAATAAAGAGTAAAAAAAAAAAAAAATGTGATCTTTTTTTGTTGTTTCAGAACCTTCACCAAAATGTTAGAGTTTTAAGTGGAAAGGAAATAAAGGAAACTAGCTCCTACCCTGTAGTCTGGAGATACATTTTGCCTCATATCTGTACATCCATTTTAGAAGTACTTAACTAGGAATTTTTATAAAAGAATCTGCAATTTTTTTGAAAAATTAGAAGACAAAAGCAAGGTTCTACGTAAGGATCCCACAAATTCCTTCGTGACAAAGTTGTGCAGCGTGCTGAGTTTTATCAGATGGTTTAAAATTGTTTTTTGTTACATAATTATTGTAATATTTTTCGATTTGAAAAAAGCAACTGCTGAGTTTTTGACGGCTCTATTATAGCAGGTAGAATCTTCTTTCTGAACCGGCGCGGCGGTAGAGTCAAACACAGAAGTTGCGCTACATCAAATGAAATAGTAACTTTGATCTTTTGAAAAAATACGTGGATGTTAAGGACTGTGTAGTAGCTCAGGCAAAATTTAGGTAATAAGTACTATCGATCGAATCGTAATCGATTCTTAGAAAAAAAAGTACAAGACAATTTTTGTAGATAATTTTTTGATATACATATTTTGTGTTACCTATTTTATGATAAAACTTACCATTTAGCTGGAAAATGCAAAAATCCCATTTTTGTGAACTTTGACCTTGAATATATATTTTTTGCAAATTATGTGAGATCGATTGGGACTTTAAATAACAGTAGACTAGTTGCGAACGATGCGATGAGTAGGTATCTAGGCACAGTGATAAGTGCTCTGCGTATCTGCAATAGATAGCTAGATAGGTGCTCGTATCGACCTAGAAACATGACCTACATGTAGTCAGCTCTAGATTACTGGAATCAGCTGAAACGGCTAGACGAGGCGCGCTGTGGCAGCGCCGCACTATTGCTTGCTACGCAGATATATCGACGAGTATGTAGCTAATGACACAGTTTATTCTATCTCGGTGTTTCATTTAGCATGATATAGGTAGGTAGGTACTTATACCTGTTAGGCATAATGTCTTTGATTAATTTACTTACTTAATATGATCTCTTGCTTGGGACATTGTAGGTACGTATTTTTTGACGCGTTGTTTAAACTGGCGGTCATGAAACATTCCCTAGTTCATATCATTATCATCACTATATCGTAATACTTAGGTAAGTACATAACATTTTTCCAAAAGCGAGATACATATTTCAAAGTCATCTTTTCGAAGTCAGTTGCGATAAAATGACATTTACAGTGGTGTTTTATTAACTCCCGACCCAAAAAGAGGGGTGTTATAAGTTTGACGTGTATATCTGTGTATCTGTGTGTCTGTGTATCGTGTATCTGTCTGTGGCACCGTAGCGCCTAAACTAATGAACCGATTTTAATTTAGTTTTTTTTTGTTTGAAAGGTGGCTTGATCGAGAGTGTTCTTAGCTATAATCCAAGAAAATCGGTTCAGCCGTTTGAAAGTTATCAGCTCTTTTCTAGTTACTGTAACCTTCACTTGTCACTTATAAATTTTTAATTTACACTTGTAGAAGCAGGCGTTACTTTGCGGAACTCCATGATATAGCTACAAGGAACCAAGAATAAAAGACTGGCTTTTCCTGCGTGTTTAGCAGTTGGAGGGCGGGCGGTGCATATCGCATGCTGCATGTTGCACCATACAGATTTGTCTGGTTTAGCGGATTATAGCAAATTAAGCTTTTGTTCCTTGTAGCTAGAGTGGGATTGCAATCACCTATAATTGACGGGCTTCTTCACTATCGTCTACAAGTGTAAATTAAAAAATTATAACACCCCCGACAAGTGAAGGTTACAGTAACTAGAAAAGAGCTGATAACTTTCAAACGACTTAACCGATTTTCTTGAATTAAAAATAGCTAAGAACACTCTCGATGAAGCCACCTTTCAAACAAAAAACACTAAATTAAAATCGGTTCATTAGTTTAGGAGCTACCTACGAGGCCACAGACAGATACACAGATACACACGTGAAACTTATAACACCCCTCTTTTTGGGTCGGGGGTTAAAAACGTATTGTGTAAAACACAACAACTAAGATTGTAATTTGAAGCACTGTGATAATCATAGGACCAGCGCCAATTTCCTGACGTACCTACCATCTACCTAACGCCCAGTGCGTTACGTGGCTTTGCAATAATTATTATTTATTGAACTTACTACCTATATAGAGGTAAAACCCGCGATCGTACACGTGGATTTAGATTTTTTTAATCTTGTGGGAATTCATTGATTTTCCGAAATAAAAAGTATGTCCGTTCCCGGGATGTACGCAAGCTAATTTTGTACCAAATTTCATCAACCTCGGTTAAGCTGTTGCGCTGGGAGAGCTAGCAGACAGACACACTTTCGCATTTAGGTATACTTAATATTATGTATGGAAGTATGGATAATGAATGAAGCTGCAAATTACAAGGATTGTTGCAGCCGGCTTGTTTACAGTTTAATTATAACGCACAATGTACCTACATGCCAATCACCCACTGCAAGTCGATACGCCGTGCGTTGACCCGCCGCCGCCGTCACATACTATGTTCGGACAGACCGATCTATCGATTTCCATTATATATATTTACTAACGTCGTCATCAACCGATAGACGTCCACTGCTCTCTTGTAGAGGCCACGCCACGGCCTTGCGCCGCCGCCGTGCAGCGGCTCCCGTCAACTCGCTTGATATCGACCTAGTGGGGGGCTTCCAACGCTGCGCTTTCCGGTGCCAGCTCGCTATTATGGATTGGATGGATTATAGATGGATCATAGATAGGGGGATCATAGATTTTGGAGCGCCACCACGTTTTATACTTAGCACAAGTAAAGGAGAAAATCCGGAGACCGTGAATTTGTGACTACATCACAATAGTTATTTGTTCAACAAGATAGCAAAATTCATTTTTGTTGCGAGTGCCTAGTTTGAACCCTGAGCGGGCGAAGGATTCTAAGTTAGAATCCTGAGTGTAGCGAGGGGTTCAAAGGCACAAGAAACAAAAATTTTGCTATCGTGTGATACATAAGTACATACTTTTCACCTCGACAGTGAAAAAACACAAGATCTAAGAAAATAAAAATTATTTATTGAAACACTAAGATATTTTTATATTCATGTAAGTATATTACATTTTTATATGATAAAATAAAAACCAGTTTCTGAGTTCACTTCACACTTTTAACAAGTTTCCAATCGTTAAATAATTTCAAGTATTTTTCACGCGACTTTTCCGGAACAAAGTTTAAGTCAGCGTTAGACACTGATTCCTTTAATAACTGATGGTTTTAAATTATCACTAGAACCACTCATTTTGTTATTTTTTAAACTTTTATAACAATTATCTACAAAGAAATTAGATAGGTATGTTTTATTAAGATTTAAGACCTCACAGACAATTTTTTTTTCGCCATGTTTTATTCCTTTTTAATCTGTGTTCGGAATTGTGTCAATCACAGAAGAAATATATAAATAAATTAATATTAATTTTATTTTACGTTTCATGTTGTGTTACAGAATTGTAAAGCCTAAAACACATTTTAACAAAAAGTAAATATTTCAAATAATAAAATAGAGAGTTAAATAAAAATTGTCGAA
This sequence comes from Maniola jurtina, assembly GCF_905333055.1. Lineage (NCBI taxonomy): Eukaryota > Metazoa > Arthropoda > Insecta > Lepidoptera > Nymphalidae > Maniola > Maniola jurtina. The sequence goes on from NC_060041.1 coordinate 14,742,657, forward strand.
ATAAAATGTATGGGGTATGCAATATTATATACACAACATTTCCGAACGTTTCTTGAGACGATGAATTGAAGAAATGCCAATCCAAAGTGTTCTAAATTCAAAATACTTTTTCTCACTGGAGTGAGCAAAAACGACTTTTGCTCACTGGTTTGGGCAGCAAACGCGCCTTATTTGAGCTAGAGAGGTGAAAAAAAAATGTGTTGTTCATGAACTAATAATAACAGGGTATTTTCAATTTTCAAAGTAAGATAACTATACCTACCAAGTGGGGTGTCTTCAGAAAGAGATTTACATGTACATTCTAAAACAGATTTTTATTTATTTTTATGCATAATAGTTTTTCATTTATCGTGCAAAATGTCGGAAAAATACCCGAGTAGGTACTCGTACCCTACCTATTCGGTGTGCGAGTCTGATTCGCATTTGGCCGGTTTTTTCAAACTATGTACCCTGGCCATTACCTCTTCAGCATCGCAACCCGCTGAGTTATGTCGGTTACCGCTGCTACGGATCTCCTCATTTCTGATTCGATCACGTAGAAAAAATACAAGCATAGCTCTCTCCATCGCGCTGAGTGACCCTGTGCTTTCTTATAAGGCCCATAACTAGACCTTATAAGAAAGCAAATATGGATCCGAGACATGGTCGCTAACTAGTCCATGTCTCGGATCCATATTCTATATTATGTGATCACGGGAATACGTAGAACTAGTACTGTTCGAAGACTTTGCTCTTCAAGCACTGAGGAGTTTCGGACGAGAACACATCGACATTTACCTACTAACAAAGTCGCTTACTATGGATTTCATAAGAATACTCAGATTTATTCATTATTTATTTGTACCAGAAAATTGTACTTAACATTAAAAATAAAAAGAAAGAAAAAGTGGACAGAGAAGCACTTATCTCTATAAGAGATCTCTGCCAGTGACCCCTATATTTATTTAGCGGACGATGGCGAAAATTATAAGGGCACCATGACCATAAGGGCATACGGACCCAAATGGAGGATAAAATTAGGGGGATTTTATCCCCCATTTGGGTCCGTATGGACCCTGGTCTGATCCCCCAACAGTCATAATATAACCTATGCCATGAAGCTTTTGGGGTACAATTTATGTTATTAATTACCTACTATGTATTTTACTGTTTTGGTAATTTTCTAAAATGAGAAAAAATTAATTGCTTCATGCTGTGAATGATCTAATGCTTTCTCCGTTTTGAATTGTATCAAAAGACCAAAACACCTTGTTCGTAGTTACTTGATTCTGATTTGGCCGTCACACTTTTGGAATAAATTGTAAGTAGATAGCTTTGAAGCTTTAATATTTCAACACTGGATCAAAAAGGATTATTAAAGGTCCTTTCGCAGTTTAGTATAGGAGTATGAATAACTTAAGTAACTAGATCTCTGAATTTCACAAAAGAGTATATATTATTGAGCTTTATTTGACTTGTAGACAGAATGCATCTATTTTTCCAAAAGTCATTTTATTGATTCAAATTGATCAGAATCTGCGCCAAAAAGATACAAAATATAGATAGGTAGGTACCTAGCTAATGGTCATTTTAACTTTTTCAGGATTTCCTTCAATGGAAAACATAATACATATTAAATAGGTATAACATTATGTATATTGCTGTAAGGTCTTGATAGGTACATAATATATTTCATGATCGATACAATATATCACCTACTTAGTAAGCATTAGTAAAAAACATGAATATTTGACTCTTGAGCTCTACAATTTGCAACTTGATAGGTAATAAGTATATGAACACACAGGAATGTTTATTAGAAGTCAATAAGAATTAATTATCTATGTACTAGGTAGGTAGTAAATTAAAAAAATACAGTAAATTATAATTAATATCTACAAAACAATGCGCTTTATTCGTGCAAGTGCTGAACATTTAGAAATTGACTCTTTACCCAATTAACTTTTACTTAACGCTTCTATTAAATTAATTACCCACGTAGTTTACCAACAAGGCACTCTATTTTTGTACCTATCAGGTCCTACATTTATATTTATACACGTAATATAAGTTTAATGATTGTGTATAATAAATCTAATATATTGTAAATTGCGATGCCCTGACAGGGCGTTATGTAACTATACTTATTTAGCTTTATTAGTACATGACAGCAATGAAATAAATAAATGAAATGAAGTCCGACTCACGCTTGACCGGAAGCAAACGAACAGGCGGGTCCACCCGGATTCGATTCCCGGGGGTGGAATTGGGAATTTATGATTCCTTAATTGTCTTAGGTCTGGTCTAGTGGTAGGCTTCGGTCGTGGCTAGATTCTACCTACCGGCAAAGCTTTGCCGCCAAGCGATTATAGCGTTCCGATACGTTGCAATGTAGATTCCAGTAAGGGCTCAATAAAAAATTTCCATACCCCTTCCAAGTTAACCCGCTTCCATTTTAGACTGCTATGCTGCAGCTGAGTGCTGCATCATCACTTACTTGTGGCGGTTGCCACACTCGCAAGCAGATGGCTCATTCCATAATTTATTTTATTTTATTTTATTTATTAGGACTAACAAACAGTAGCGCGCAGTGATTATTACAAATAATATAATAGAAATGAATATAATAATGAAATAAAATTAAAATGAAATAGAATAGAAATAAAACTTATGTGCTACCTACTACGTTAATCACATAAATATTTACTTAAATTAAATTATTTTCTAATTATTCACAGGTTTTGTGTTTTTTTTAGATAATCTATGACCAACTTCTAATAATCACTCGATACCCGAACCCAAGCCGGACGCCACGCACCAATCTCTCACTAGATGGCAGCACCAGTATGTTACAGCTGAAGCTCAAATAAAACACGCAAATCTGAATCGCATTAACGGAGCGTTTAAGAATTTGCACTATATATAGAAGTATCGACGTATTACCGTCGGCGCAGTGGCGCTACCGAGCACATACCGCTCGGTGGGAAATGTCCCAATTGGTACGGTCATGGAGCGAAGAGAACTTGCTCCATATGTTCGAATATGGCGCACAGGATCAGGACGAGCTGGTACCATATTATTACATGATAACTTGTAATATTATAATCGATAAAAAATATACTTTTTGTTTTTTACGGTTCCGTACCCAAACAGGAAAAATGCAGCCCTATTAATGTCACTCTGCTGTCTGTCCGGATTATGTCACAGGTCTCTCGTAGACGAAATGAGTTACAAACTTGGTATTTGGCGTAGAACTTTGACCCAAAACCAAATATTGAATTTGAAACCCTTCAGGCACGGATTACGGAACCCGAAAAATAAACAAACCGCAGTTCCCAATATCTTTTGTAAAGTACAGTATAATGCCGACACGAAGACAAATCACAGTTTTTTGCCTCGTTTTCCAATTGAGAAACCGATATTATGAAGGCTGTCTGTCTGTCATATTTGCGACTGTATTTTAAGAATTCGTTCGTGAAGTAGGTAAGTTATAGTTGTTGAATGCTCTTGAAAAGACAATCAAATATTATGTAATTTTTTTTAATGAAAATATAACATAAAAAAACGGTCAAGTGCGAGTCGAAATGCAAGGGTTCCGTACCATTGTACAAGATATACCGTAACACTTATGTAGAACACTGCAAGTTAATGACGGACTGCGCCGTCTATAGGTACCTACGTGATTTGATTTAGTCTAGTAAATTAATTTTTTCGTGAACACATTTTTTTATGTAATTACAAATTCACGGTTTCCGGATTTTTCCTTTACCTCTGCCATAGACCTACCTACCTCCCAAAAATGATTCTAGCTACGTTAACGTTAAGTAAGTACCCTATAGGTTTTCTTGACAGACACGACAGACGGACAGACGGACAGAGAGACACCAAAGTGATCCTATAAGGATTCCATTTTTCCTTTTGAGGCATAACTAACTGACTTTAAAAGCACTGAAAAGTATGCCCGCGCAAATACAAGTAAACCTATGTTCGCGCGAACAAATAACATAGGCGAACGTAAAGTACTAAGTACCTAGGCTCTCCCTAGGTATATCTATCTTAGTCTTATCCAATAATAGTTGAAAATTTTCATAGATTTGTCCATATAATAAGTACCTGTGTTGTACATAGGTAGGTAAGTATATAATACACGAAGTATACATACAATTTTATAATTTCCGTGAAGGACGCGCGGGGTGCGGAGCGTTCAAAATGGCGCATCTTACGTGACGTAATCACGTGGCTTTAAGATTTTTTATGTTTTCTATACGTTTTCCCATAAAAAATAACCTCGTTCAGGAAATAATTTTCAAAAATATTTAACCCGGTTTCGCAATAAAACTCGGGGAAAACGGATTTCCGAGTTTGGGCGTGTGCGACGCGTTTCAGTGCAGTATTGATCTATTTTTACCAGCGCGTCATGCGATTAACCGATTAAACGGTTAATCCAATTATTGAATCCAATTGAACATGTTTTAGTGATTCGCGAGAGTGGTGAGCGGGCCGGGGGCCGCGGGGGGGCCGCGGGGGGGGCCTGCAGCCTGCACATGCAGGGCAGATGTTCGGCGAGGAGGTTGAACAAAGACGATTTTCAAAATGGCGTGCGAGTGTTCCGAATTCAAAAAATTGGAAAGCGGACTCACCGTGCGATCCAACATGGCGGCGAACAAAGACGCTTCGGTTATTCCATCCCTATCACAGTTTTCTTTTGAAAAAATCGCATAATGCATTTTTTTGGTCACCGTAATCGCTTTTGCAGTGATTTTTGATGTTCGGTGTGTTCGCGACGCGAATGCACTCGGGCGGGTGCATCGAGGAGTACTGACCTAGGGCTTGCTGCAGTCGCGCAGGGCGCGCACACACGCGCACACTGCCGCACACGCCGGCGCCGCGCCCGGTGCGGCCCATTTCCTACTTTAAGCTGATCGCCTTAAACGCGAGTTTGCATCGCCCGGGGCGCGTAAGGAGTGAGACGTCGGTTCAATAGCCATGGTAACAAACTGAAAGTACGTTCGGAGTAGCGGTTCGTATGTAAGGCTGCAGCGCGGCCGGGCGCGGAGCCCGAGCGACGAGCTGCAGCCCAGCGCGACCACTGCGACAGCCAACGCAGCCTTGATGTGACAGATCGTAGTCACAAAATACAAAATGCGTTAGAAAATGTGTCGCTTAGACCGTAGCTCCTTCACAGCAGAACCAAACAATTAAGTAGGTACATATTCGTAAGTCCTTGATCGCCTTCAACACGCCGAAGGACGCTCCAGTGCAGGAGTGAAACGTACGTCGAGTGTGTAGGTAGATCTACACTCTACAGGACAATCTGTGTGGTGTTGTGTATTGCTTGCTCTTCCTGCATGGCGCCGCGTGTCGCATACTGCACCTTGTACCATATACACATTTGTCTGTTTTGGCGGATTACAGCTGCTTCATTGTACATTATGGAATATCGCTAAGTTACGCCTGCTTCTATCCAACAGATGAGAACATATTTTGAGGGGCACTTTTGACGTCCGTAAGCTCATCCTCAACGACTAGTTTCTCGCGGCTTGTGCAACGCGACGCAGACCGCGAGAAAGCCTTACCTCAGCAATCGTGCTCGCGCTGCAGTCGCTGCAAGATAACTTAAATATTGAATTGCTACGTGCTTGTACGCCATTTGCATACTTTCCAACGCACCGACGACGACGAGGAACGAAAAAACGGACACATGTTTAATTCGACTCTTTTTCAGCTCGTTTTACTTTAATTGAGGCTGCTTTTCCTTCACCCTAGATTCGACAGCGTTTTTACATAAAGCCGTGTGATATTAGCTTTGAATACGTTGAATTAATACTTTGATTACATAATCTACTTAACTTATCAATAGGGATCACGTGCGTTTAGCGTTTTTCGATAGTCATGGATTTCAAATGGTACTTCCCGTTGACCGAATCATGAAGTTTGACGTAGATCTTATAGCACAAGTACAAGAATAAATCTGAAAACTGTGAATTTGTGTTTACATAATTAAAAATAATTAAAATGTTTCAATTTTCAAAGTAAGATAACTATATTTACTAACTAATCTATATCTACTAACTAAGGAATTCATCCATCAATTACTTAATATATTGTTTTTTTTTATACAGTGTATCAACCATATTATTAGTATACCTAAGTAAAAACAAATAGGTACTCAGTCCTACAAAGTTAAACATCGATGCGTCAGTCAGTACAAATCTATCTTGTGTATTACAAGGCAAATCTATAGTGAGCGTTACCCCTTACATTACTTATTTATTTATTCATGACGTAGGTTTTCCCAGGACAATAATCCAGTGGGCTCGCAAGGTATTCCTCATATATATTGGATACCACTCCACTAAAAGTAGGTACGAGTTTGACCCGTCTAATTTGATATGACCGGTAAGCGAAATCGACGGTTAACGTGCTCCAATGTTGGTTACACGTCCAGTTACCGACTTGGATCGACGTTGCTTAACCAGATTATATGGACGAAGATCTACACATCAAATTAAAATTGTATTTCCTTATTGAAATCGTATTTGCCTATGAATTTTTAAACAAGGCGCAGTGATAGTAAAAGGAATAGTAACCTGGCTGAGTTTGTTGTGTGTTCTTACTTTCTTAGAACAGGCACATTTGGAATCCTTGTCACTTGTGCTTTTAAGTTTACGTACCTAATCATAGTTATTATCGCCATTACATAATTCATCAATTGACAATCACATAGTGAGCAATGGTACCAATTTTGAATAAATGTTTTAACTTTCCGTTTGATATCAATTAGATGTTTTTCCAAATTCACAAAAAACAGAAATGCGTGCTACGGGATGCTAGAGGTGCTACGCGCTACGCCTTAGGTGAAGGACTATGCTACGCGGGCATGCCGAATGTTGGCGTAGAGCTTAAAATATTATACTGAAGATGCAATGGTATGGTAGCTACAATGATAATGTTATACTTAAATAGATAAATAGGAATTCTACTTCACAAATTCATATTTTTCAATCGTCAAATAACTTTAATCAAAGGAATAAATTTGCCCTTTTTACAGATTTCCTATAGAAAAAACTCGTGATGATGTAAGCATTCTGTCGATATCCATATTATATCCAAATCTGTTCAGGTGTTTAGAATACAAAGAATGTGAATGCGGAATTCTGATACATATATCTACATATATCTATCTGAAAACATTACACTCCTTTTTTTGGGCAGTGTGTACAATGTACATACCAAGTAAACCTATGTAACTTATGCAATGAATGCTGTTTGGTTGCACAACCACAGCTACTAACGCACTCCACTCTGGTATAAAATAACACATAGATTGATTGATATTGAAGTATGTTTAGGTATACTTATTATTTAGGTATATATTTAGTTGTATGGTTGCATTGCTTGCGACTCCCCGTCTTCAGTTGTAAGTAGTGTGGGTTGCCTGGAAGAGATCACTATAGTGATAAGGTCACAGGTCTTTGTTTTTAAGTCTACCCATATTTATTCTTTGTGATTGTATTAAGCAGTAAAGATGTTTAAATAAATAAATAAATTGATCAAATACCAGTACAGACAGACATTGAATGAAAAGATTCAGTAGGTATATTATATGGTCAGTACCTATTAGTGAATATATTGGCAGCAGATAAGTATGATGTGAGTCGTCGTGGCGGCGCTGCAGCTACGCGCGATAGCCTGTGACCTGCAGCAGTCGACACACGCCGATGCAGTTAGTTGTGGGCGATAAGGACGCTAATATCATTCTCTTCTAAAGGTGAACTTTCCAACACCATAAACACGGCATGGATGAAATCGGTAGTGTCATTCTAAAACAGTTTTATTTTTATTTTTATGCATAACTAGATGATGCCCGCGACTTCGTCCGCGTAGATTTAGGTTTTTCGAAATCCCCTGGGAACTCTTTGATTTTCTGGGATAAAAAGTAGCATATGTGCTAATCCTGGACATTATCTATCTCCATTCCAAATTTCAGCCAAATCCGTCCAGTAGTTTTTGCGTGAAGGAGTAACAAACATACACACACACACACACACATACAAACTTTCGCCTTTATAATATTAGTGTGATAGTTTTTGATTTATCCTGCAAAATGTCGAAAAAAATACTCGAGTACCTACGGAATCCTCGGTGCGCGAGTCCGACTCGCACTTGGCCGGTGTTTTATATGTTATACTTAGATATGACCAACCAATAGATACATCGATCCACCAACGCGGCAGTTCGTGGAAATGGTATAAAAGTTTACTTGTGTTTATAATTATAGCCCTTATAGTAAGTAGGTGCGATGGTGTTTAAACGATCGCCTGCATTCGCGAGAGACTTTGTATATGATGATAGTATTCTAGGAACCAGCTCCCGAACTTGATAACGGTTTAGCCGAACTTGCACACTGGATGTTTGTTCTGTAGGTGCCCATGATATGCACAGGTCTATATACCACCTTGTATACATACGTAGGTACTACCTACTATATACTTACTACTTTACCTTTTACAACAATATTCCACAATCAATTTTGGACTTGCCTTTTCACAAGTTCAAAAAATCTATTAAAAATGAATGTCCCCTGCAACACAGGGAGGCACGGTCAGCGACTATGAAGTTTGGATCATCGTGGATTTGGTAGATAACAGGTAACTAATAAACAAATAGGATCACTTCTGTGTCTGTTTGTCGTGTCTGTCAAGAACCGTCCCTGGAAAGGAAATCCCTAAGTATAGGACACTTCCCGTTGCCCTAGAATCATAAAATTTGGCCGGTAATAATGTCTTATAGCACAAGTAAAGGAAACAATCTGAAACGCGTGAATTTATAGCGTGAGTTACAGTAGCACGAAAAAAATGAAAAGTGTATTATTTTATATTATGGTACGGAAGTTAGAACGCTTTGTGTTTGAGTCCGACGACAGAACAAACTAAATGAAAGGGGTGCAAAGGCGGCCTTATGGGACGTGATAGCTGTGGATAGTGTTTCCCAGAAGAATAACCGCGATACACCATTATAATGGACGCGTAAGCGCGATAGTGCACAGTTGCATTGTTTCAAGGAATTTGTGCGCAGGTGTAAGTAGGTACCTACGTTACGCCGAGCTGAGTGTGGCTGACCTAACACTGTTGCAGCGTGGATCCGCGCACTAATCAGATAACTATAATGTAGACTAATTACATAAATATGTGGGCTGCTGTAACTAATCTTATGGCCATTAGTTAAATCAGGTTTCCTGGGTACACAGTACACTCGACTTCGCTTTGGATTTAATTATCATCAACCAAGTGCCAGCTCACTACTGACCACAAGTACCTAATCCCCCGACGCGACGAAGCTTGTCTCTAAATATGACATTTGGAGTAAATACTATAATAAACAAGGTAGTATTAATTATGGATACCCAGTTGTGGGTGTCGCAATTTGTTCTGTGCAGCAGACCGTAGTATTTATATTAAACATAATTAAACATTTGTAACGGTAAGAGAAGAAGACGAAATGGCCAAATTCGGACCAAAGCCACCCACCCGGTCACCCATCTAGTTACAATTTAAGTCAATTTAAAAAAAGTTCCTGAAACTAAGTCCAAGTAGTGAAAAATACATAGAAACCAAAATAATATAAATATATATTATACTATAAATTGAATTTAGAGTAAACTAGTTGCTTCAGCGAGCATAACGCGGGGAAATTGTTTGACAATAATTTTTTGTTTGTGGAACAGTCAAAGCATTTATTTTTGACTGATAGTAAAATTATTATTATTGTTGAATTCGTTACATAATGATGTAGATACGTGAACTTTAAACTAAAGCTGCCAGGTTCCTAACGAACTCCGTGGGCGATTTGCTAACTCAGTGATCATCACTAAATGAAAGCCATCAAATTCATTTGACATTGGTTGGTTTGACATTGCTGCTTCACTGTGCGATATAAAAATAATTTTTGGTAGCAACTTTCGATGGAAAACAATAAATGTCATCTGAACATTTCATCATGTCCATTTACCTGACATGTCTAATGTCAGGCTTTCATTCACTGATGATCCTATTGTTGGTCGATTCCGGAAAACCTGCATCGTTTACGGAAATCTAACCCCTGGACTCAAAAGCAGTTATTTTGAGATCAAATACAAATGTTTGGATTTTAATGTATTTTATCAGATCTTGTGGTTAGTCCACAGCCTGATGGCGACCCTACGCGCGAGTGCTTGCGCCGAAAACAAACAAACGAAACACAAGACTTGCCCGCTTATCAATTATTCGCCGTCCGGTTCCTTGCGAGCAAGTGAAGCTAGCTGCGACGGAAAGTGACACCTATTGCCTGGCTCACAGGGGCGAGAGTGCCGCGGCGCGCGGCGAAGGCCTCGGCGGAGTAGGCCGAGGCAGCAGTGCGCTGTTGCTATGCGACTCCGGCGCGACGACACCGAGCCTGATCTACAGAGCGCACTTTGACTTTACTCAGACTCAAGGCATGTGAAAACGAGACAGCGTTACTTATATTACTGCCATAAATGTCTCGTTTTAAATTAAACTTAAGTCTGAGCAAACTCAAAGAACCTGCTCTGTATTGATCTCAGCTCAGTACACCCTAGTTGCCTGATTTTGTCAGACGTAGTCTTAGTAGTCAACATCACCCTGACTAACTGCCAGTTTCATGCCGAGTGGTTAGTTGGAGGGGAAAGGGGAATATTAGTCTAGTGGTTAATATTTTTTTTTTATTCAACCCTTCGCTGGCTCTGTACTGAGCGCGGACGTTTCCTCTCAAAATCAGAAAGTCTTAAGTGCCGAGTGGTAAGCTATATATACAGTACTAGCTGATACCCGCGACTTCGTTCGCGTGGATGTAGGTTTTTTAAAATTCCCGTGGGAACTCTTTGATTTTCCGGGATAAAAAGTAGCCTATGTGCTAATCCAGGGTATAATCTATCTCCATTCTAAATTTCAGCCCAATCCGTCCAGTGGTTTTTGCGTGAAGGAGTAACAAACATACACACACACACACACACACACACATACAAACTTTCTCCTTTATAATATTAGTGTGATACAGTGTACCACGCCGCGGCCGGCCAAGTGCGGATTGACAGATTTGACCCACCTTTGAGGACATAATGGAGAACTCTCACAGGCGCGGTGCAGATTTCCTCACGATTATTATTATTTATTTATTTATTTATTTATTATTATTTAATTAAAACGAACATAATATGGCCAATTACACTAATTGAATTACTAATTAAATTAAAAATTACACTAATTCAATTTCAATGTTAACTTAGTCACAGGCTATCGTAGTTAGACTAGAGCCAGGTAAGCTCCTCGTGTGCCTGAGTGTGGCGGGTAGCAGCAGTGTTTGGGTCGATGTACCCTGGTAACATTACTGGGATATTGTTAGCCATGGCTAATTGACCTGGCGGGGAGGGGGTGATGTCCGCGCGTCCATCCGAGTGTCCCGAGCAGAGAGCGCAGTGGATGCACCCATGGGGCAGAGCCCCAGGAGCGGAGGGATTTTCCACAAAAAAAGTTTTTTGTCAAAAATTAACAAATCTCCGATTTTGTATATTATTGAAGCTCAATGTTTAACCGAACCCTCACAGGATTAAATTTTCCAAATTTTTTTCTAAGTGGGAGCTTACTACGTGATGAAAGTCTACGATCAAAAAACTAACTCCAGCGATTGAGCTAGTGATAAACCAGTCAGTCAGTCAAAATAAGTCTTTTTAGATATATCTAGATATAGAAGGGCGGTAGACGGCGGATAGTGGGCAGGCTGTGCGGCCGGCTGCGGCAGACGGCGCTATACATAGAGACGCATAGACACAGCCCTTCACGCGGAAGCGCAGCCTTCGGGGGTCGACGACCGACCGTCTGGCGAGCGCGGCCACACTACCCGCGGGGAACTGACTGACTGACATCACCATTAACGAACTGCTCCAGACAACTTTTACAGGATTTTAATGTTTAATCGTTAGTGATTTCCATTTTAAATGTAGAATGTACCGGTTATATACCTACTCACGTGTTTAGTCGATGTAAGCCCGACTAGTTTCGAACTAATTCAGGATCTTTTACATCCTTTTACAGGATTGCCCACAAGAGGTTTATTATGTAATTATTATTTTATTTGGCTCATTTGACATTTATTTTTAATCCATTGAAGGTTCTCTACAAAAAAATATTTTAATATCACTCAGTAAAGCAGCAATGTAGATCAACCAATGTCAAATGACCTTGATGGATATAATTAGTGATAATCACTGAGTTAGCGAATCACCCCGCCTGGTGTCATTCGCAGGCTGGGAACAGATGGATCCATAACAAGCATCTTCACACTTTGATAAGTCAGACTAGCGACAATCTGATAGCGAGGGCGAGCTAGCGTGGAGACGGAGGATGTAGACGTGATCCTGGACGCGGAAGCAGCTTCGGGGTCGATGACCGGACGTCTAGCTAGTCGCGCGGCCACACTCGCAGCGATAAACTCGCCACGACATTGGAGACTTTGCATTAAATTATACATCTCACTAACATTTATAGAATTCGCAAATCTAAACCAAATAACTTCAAAGCAAAATGAACCATTTCTTGGTTTAAATTTTAAAGTCAAAAATTCAATACTGTCGATTTTAATTGTGCAACATGGCGTAGATGTATGGGCAAACTTGAAAATTCAAACAAGGTTGAACTGTAACGCTAAAGTGCGATTATTATCGATTACTATCAATTTTATCGGTGAGATATTTCAATGAGTGAGCTATGTAAAATCTTACTATAAGCATACTAACGCCACAGTTGACGACATTCACGGAATTCTTTCATTTTTGTGGCATAAAAGTAGCCGACATCACTCTCCCGATCTTTAACTATATTATGTATGCAACAAGTCGTAATTAATAATAAATTAGCAGTCAATGAGGAGTGCTGACAAAAGGGAAAACCTAAAATCTATGAAACAACAAAACGCATACAGCTCCGAAAAGTTAGAGGTGCGTGTCCGGGATTAAACCCCGGACTTCCCGGACGGGATCACTCAACACGTAACATGTATGAAGACAAAAAAACCTAAATTGTTGAAACAAAGCCCACCCGCTCTGCTTATCAAAACGCTACAAGTCGCACCGCACACCAGATCGAGACGGGTCTGGCTGTAGGAAGATGCTGTGTCTCCCTCGAACCCACGATCACCGATACACCTGTCCCCCTCTCGCAGACAGAATATCAAAATTTGTGCAGAATTGAATTCGGTAGTCTGCAAGACCGCTATACACGTATAATACTGTCTGGAAAACTAATAGCCCTAGAGTCAGTCGCTACGTGTGACGGGTCATCTGATGAATTACATTTCAGTATTAACAGGTGTTGAATGCACCGTGTTGGAGTACTGCAGTCACCACTACGATGGCTCCGCTGAGTGCCAACTAGCGGCTCTGGATGCCGTTGACCGTCGAGCTAGGAGACTTGTAGGCGAAGACTCTCCTTTATTGGCGAAACTTCAAAGTCTCGATCACCGCCGTAAGGTCGCCGGCTTATTGGTGGTTTATAGGATATGTTTCGGAGAGTGTGCTCAGAAACTATTCGATCTTGTCTCCCCTTCCCCATTTACCACCGCCCAAGACGACGACGGTCGAGTTTCCATCCTTACATTCCTCATCCTTGATATTCGATCTACACGCACGAATCGTTTGCGTCATCATTCCTCATCGTATGGCTAAGGTTTGGAATACTCTTCCGCGATCTGTGTTTCCTTCCTATTAGAATCCGGATATTTTTAAAACAAGAGTGAAAAGGTACCTTCCAGGTAAACGCGCCACATCTTAGGCTGCATCTACACTTTCTATCAGGTGTGATAGTGGTCATGCATTTGCCTATAATGAATTAATGAATTTAAAAAAAAGCATTAACATGATACCATTGATTGATGATTAACATGATGATGATGATGATGATGATGATGATGATGATGACGATGGTTAGCTGATGGACGGACGGAATAACGTCTGTGAGCTCGGAAGACTGTTTTGAACGTTGGGTAGCAGAGACAACGAAAGAATCCTTGTCAGGTTATAGGTTTTATACTGTACTAGCTGATGGCCGCGACTGCGTCCGCGTGGATATAGGTTTGGTTTTTTTCCGGCATAAAATTTAGCCTACGTGTTAATCCAGGGTATTGACTGTATTCATTCTAAATTTCAGCCAAATCCGTCCAGAGTTTTTTTGCATGAAAGAGTAACAAACATACGCATACACACAAACTTTCGCATTGTGATTCAACTCACGACTAATCTTACGTCTGACTCTGAGACTACAAATCCTTAAGCTACAAACCAGAATAGTTCTTAAACCGTAATATTTAAAGGCAATTTTGCGTTGCAGTTTAATACTGCCACCGATTTGTTAAAGTAAAAGCAATTTAAAATTTGGTGCTCGTGTCTGGGAGCCTGAATTCTAGAAGTTGGTAAGGAACGAGCCAGCGCGGGGTGCGGCGGCGCAGCTCTCCTTACGACAGGGTCGCGGGTTCCGCTCTCGGACAGACACCTCAGCCCACTTGTCGTGTAAGACTTTCATGGTTCTGTAGTAAAACAAGAAACCCTCATAGTTTCGTCCTATTCGTCTGTTCATCTGTCTGTGTGTCACAGCCATTTTATGAATAAACTATAAAAGCTTGTTAATTGGTAAATTAGTTTGAAGGACAGAGTTTAAAATTAAGTGTTTATTATTTTTCAGTAGGAACTTTTGAAATCGGTTTAACAGTTTTTTTTATATTTTGCTACTTCGCCAAACTGACTCCTGTGGCGTAACAGACCTCATCACCAGAGTGACCTCACGCTACCTAGCGTCAAATGTACGTATCATTTTATTAGATATACTCTCTCATCTATAATAGTATGATTTGTATTTCCGTGGAGTATGAGTTTTGTGAGCTTTAGCGAATGGAGTCGGCCGCCGCGCGTCGCGTACATACAGTATTTGAATAGAAGCTGCATTTTTGTGCCTTTGCCAGAAGCACTGATTATTATCGTTCGACTAACTACGTATAGGCGAGGAGTTGTTACATTCGTGAGTCGAGGAGTACTCCATCAAGGGTCCAAATGTCTGATCTGTTGGAGAGGTAGGGCGATGTCAAGTTATGATGATGTTCTTTAAAAAAGGTGGGCAAGTGAGAGTCAGATTCGCGCACCGATAAATCAAAAACTGTTTCGCATCAAAATAAATAAAAATGTATTTTAGAATTTACAGGTAAAGCCCTTTCATAGCATACCTCACTTGATATAGTAATCTTACTTTAAAAGTTGAAAATACTACTTAAAATTATTTGTTCATGAACACATTTTTTTGTGATGCAACCACAATTATTCACGGTTCACCTACCTGGCAAATTTCATGGATTCTAGGTCAACGGGAAGTACACTATAGGTTTCTTGACAGGCACGACATACAGACAGACAGACAACGATCTGATCATATAAGACGAGCTCTGTCGCCTGCCGCACTATGACGTGCTATGACCCCACTCATGAAACGACGTCACAAACAAAAGAAGCTAGGTAACGGGAAAGTGTGTCAATATTGATAACGGGGCAGGTATCGAGTAGGTATGTAGATCGCGCTTATCAGATACGCGGACGTTTCGGTTCCAAGGACGACGCTTAGCATGCCACTTATTCCGGTGCAGATTTGGCGACAAGTACCTGCAGATATGTTACTACTTACTTACCTATGGTTCACACATTGGCGTGTTACGTGGTGTTACTGCTTCTGTAAGTGGGAAGACGGCTGTGCGTGTCGCTTATACTGGCGGGAGGCTGCAAACTTAGCTTTGTTGCTGACTATACCATACCACTAAATGATCTACAAACTTATTAAGTCGAAGCTATGAATGCCCTGAGGGCAAAGTAGCGTTTGCACGCTTTCCGGCCGAGCTTTCAGTTGTCCACTTGATGAACTTTTTACGATTTGAAAAGAGCAACTGCTGAGTTTCTTGCTGGCAGCATAAGACACAAGTAGTTTTTCTCACGAATTTTTTTTTTCAGATATTAGTTAGTCCTTGACTGCAATCCCACCTGGTGGCAAGTGATGTAATGATGCAGTCTAAGATAGAAGTAAGCTAACCTGGTAAAGGTATGGCAGTTTTTACTAAACCCATACCCCTTTGGTTTTTACACAGCATCGTACTGGTACGCTAAATCGCTTGCAGGCAGACCAGACAAATTGTATAAAATTCCATATTGCCCCTGCCGGGAATCAAACCCAGGACCTCCCACTTATAAGACAACAGCCACTGCGCCAGGGAGGTCGTCTAATTAGTACATTTTGATTTCGATTTGATTCTGTGTTGGCGGATTATAATACGAATTAGGTTTATCTTATAATGAGTTTCTTTGTATCAATTTGGGTAGGTATGAAACTTCGCTAGGTTGTAACCACAAGTTGTAATGCCACAGTGAAGTGAAATAAAATGCAACATTAGCACAACAAGAACAAAACCGGCCCTAGCGCTAGTAACGGATCGAATTAAAAAACAAGGCCCCGCGTCCCTTCCAAGCTGTCTGTCAAAAATAAATGAAACATGGCCGTTCCCCATTGGTCCTTCGCCTCGGGTGGGGCGCTAGGCCTAGCATACATGCAACTGCAGCCGGCTCTGCGCGCTGCCCGTTCCATGGGACTAACTTGGCCTAAAGCGGAACTTACATTACGACGTTAGTGGAACGAAACGTTACACATGCAAATGATAATGAAATTAATGTCGTGCCACTAACGTCGTAATGTAAATTCCGCTTAACGCGGCGGTCACTTAGGTTGAGATCTAGAGAGCGTACTTTGATTTTGCTTAGACTTGAGACATTGTTAAAACGAGACAGCGCTATACTGCTGACATAAAACCGTCTCGTTTTAGTCTGAACAAAGTCAAAGTACACTCTATAGACCTCAGCCTTAGAGGCCCATCCGTTTAATCAATTCATATGAAAGATACAGAGGTAACTTGCGTCCAGGAAATGGCCATCGGAAACTTTTTACCTCGGAAAATCAAAGAGTTCCCACGGTATTTTTAAGAAACGTTACGTTACAGTTGCTAATTTAAAATAACACTTGAAGTCCGATGCATTTAGTTCGTAATCAAACATTTTATTTCCTTATAGTACAATCTAGGTAGATAGGTATTAGGCAGGCATGGCGCCGAAACGTGGACACTGACAGTTGGCCTCGTCCACAGTGCGAAGTCGCTCAGCGCGCTGTGGAGCGGGCTATGTTAGCTGCCTCGTTGAGGGACGAAATACGTAACGAGGAAATCCGTACGAGAGGAGAACGAAAGTGACCGACATAGCTCAACGAATTAGTCTGCTGAAGTGGCAGTAGGCCGGTCATGTCTGTCGCAGAACCGATGGCTGCTGGGGTAGACGTGGTGGGGTACGCTGGTGGGGGTGGCGTGGCTCGAACTTCAACCTGCTGGACTGACGACCTTAGGATGGTAGCGGGAAGTGGGTGGATGAGGAAGGCGGAGGACCGTGTGTGGTGGCGCGCTCTTGGCAAGGCCTATGACCAGCAGCGGACGAAACAGGCTGATTGATTGATTGATTAGGAAGGCTAGATTTTCCGTTTGCAAACTTGCAAGCGGAGTCCCCCACACAGCGGCCGCGCTGTGTGACGACACACCAATTATTCCATCAAAGGCTATTTGAGAATTGGCTCACAACAACGCTTGTTTCCAACTCATTTTTCATTCAGATAAAGGAATTAATCTACATTCTGGTCAATAACTCAAAATTTAAAAAACCTCTATAAGAAAACTAGAAAAGAGCTGATAACTTTCAAACGGCTGAACCGATTTTCTTCAATTATAGCTTAAAACACTCTCGATCAAGCCACCTTTCAAACAAAAAAAACTAAATTAAAATCGGTCCATTCGCTTAGGAGCTACGATGCCACAGACAGATAAGTACACACATACAGAGATACTCACGTCAAACTTACAACACCCCTCTTTTTGGGTCGGGGGTTAAAAATATGTTCTTTTGGCTTGATCCTCGAACCTCGCACCCTTTATTTTTCGGAGTAATGTGTGCATTTTAAAAATAAATTAAGGATCACTTACTTTAACGATGAAGGAAAACATCGTGAGTAAACCTGTATGGGTGAGAGTTCTCCATAACGTTCTCAAAGTTGTGTGAAGTCTGCCTCCGCACTCGGCCAGCGCGGTGGTCATTCGCTCAAAACCGCATTTAAATCGGTTCATCAATGCAATGACAGAAGGTGGCAAATTAGTAACGGGCCCCCTCTTTTATTCCGTTAGGGGTACATCCGGTTCAGAAACCAAAACGAAGGGAAACTTTGACGTATCAACTTTACAATATTATACGTCCCAGAAGAATGATATATATGAATAATGCAGAAAATATTACAATAAAACTTAAAGCTAGATGCCCTCGTGGAATGGTGCCACGAATGCCTTCTGTCAAAAGATGAACGCGATATTAAAAGCGATGAAATGTCTCATAATTTTTTTTAGCATTCCGTGGCCCCAGGGTCTCCACGGCAAATGGAACAAAAATGTACAACTCTCGATAAGAGAAGCATACTTGGGCCACTAACCGGTTTGTACGACAGCGACAATACGTTCCACGTGTAAGTGATAACAGATAGCCGATAGGAGTGATAGGTGTGATAGTGATGGCGGTGATCACCCGGAGACGCGGCGGCGCCCCGCTGCTGATAGCCCGCCGATAGCGCCTAGTGGGGGACGCGATTCTATTTCGTTACTTTTGCCATGTTTGTCATAACTCATACTTCTAGGCTAGCCGCATATTATTCGGAAATGTCTGTCAAAAAATCTGTCCAAGTGTGAATCAGACTCGTGCACTCGCTTCTGTACCTGTACTACTGAAAAAAATCCGAAAACCGTGAATTTTTGGTTACATCGCGAAAAAAAATTAAATGTATTCATCCATCCATACTAATATTATAAATGCGAAAATGTGTCTGTCTGTCTGTCTGTCTGCTACCTTTTCAAGGTTCAACAGTGTAACTGATTCTGACGGAATTTGGTACAGAGTTAGCTTATATCCAGGGGGCGGACATAGGCTACTTTTTATCCCGGAAAATCAAAGAGTTCCCACGGGATTCCTAAAGACCCATCCATTTAACCGATTTGTATGGGTACCGAAGTAGCTACTAGCTAGCGTCCCTTTAATAGACATGGGCAACTTTTTATCCCGGAAACAGTCCCCACGGAAAATCTAAATCCACGCGGACGAAGTCGCGGGCATCCTCTAGTAAACAAATAAAATGAGAATTTTCAACTTTCAAAGATTACTACACCAAGTGGGGACTCATAATATGAAAGACATTCAAACTGATTTTCATTTATTTTTATGCATAATTAATTAATTTTTAGGGTTCCGTACCTCAAAAGGAAAAACGGAATCCTTATAGGATCACTTTGTTGTCTGTCGTCTGTCTGTCTGTCCGTCCGTTCGTCCGTTGTGTTTGTCAAGAAAACCTATAGAATCCCCGTCCCGTTCCCGTTCCTTCCCGTTGACCTAGAATTATGAAATTTGGCAGTTAAGTAGGTCTCATAGCACAAGTTAAGGAATAAATCCGAAAACTGTGAATTTATGGTTACATCACAGAAAAAAATTAAAATGTGTTTCAATTTTCAAAGTAAGATAACTATACCAAGTGAGGTATCATATGAAAGGGCTTTACCTGTACATTCTACAAGTGTAAATTAAAAATTTATAACACCCCCGACCAGTGAAGGTAACAGTAACTAGAAAAGAGCTGATAACTTTCAAACGGCTGAACCGATTTTCTTGGATTATAGCTAAGAACACTCTCGATCAAGCCACCTTTCAAACAAAAAAAACTAAATTAAAATCGATTCATTACTTTAGGAGCTACGATGCCACAGGCAGATACACAGACACACAGATACACACGTCAAACTTATAACACCCCTCTTTTTGGGTCGGGGGTTAAAAACAGATTTTTATTTATTTTTATGCACAATAGTTGTTGAGTTATCGTGCAAAATGCGAGTACGGAACGCTCGGTGCGCGAGTCTGACTCGCACTTGACCAGTTTATTTGTTGTTTTCATAGACCGCAATACATTTTAGGGTCAATATGTACAAAGCGTTATCAGGCCGGCACCGTTATCAACGCAACAAGCAGTGAGCTAACACTCGGACCCCAAGTATTTTTTCACCGTCTGGAGCGGCTGTGTGACGTGGCGGGTGACGTCACAGGATGTGAATGTGGCGTGGCGGTGGGCGTGCTGCGTGCGCTGCATTCTTGCTACTTGCCAAGTGTTGTTGAAACACGATAACGAATAAACCGTCCATACCACATACTACAATCCGCACTCGGCCGGAGCGGTGCAGAGGAAGCCGTGCTCTGTAGTGAGCCGGCGATGGCTTGATCATGACTAGTAATTATAAATGCGAAACTGGAAACGTCCGTCTGATTTTTAAAACCGGTCAAATACGAATCGGCCTTCACTGTTTTAGGGTTCCGTATACAAAATTATGAACATCATACTTTGGGTGTGTGAAATATTCCTTGTCCGAGCTTGTAGATCATCGCAATACACTGTGACAGAAAAACTCAAAAAATGTTCGTTGGTTTTGCTCACAGCTTACCATCTACTTCATAAATCGTTGTTTCCAGTATTTGTTATTTAAATACAGTATATGCATACATACATACATAATACATATATGCGTACATAGCATACTTATTCCGTAGCATATATATCCCCAACTAGTTTAGTTTTTGAGATTGCCCTCGTAACAAAATGGCCTAAAAGTGACAACTTTAAGGACCACCCATTTCTTTTTCTTAAGATTAAAAAAAAATGAGTAGAGCATGACTCGACGAGCTCTCAACAATGACGCCTGACATGCTAGGGTAAGTTTTGAAACGCATTAAAAAAAATATTTCAGATCTGTAACTCCTTTCGTCTACGAGCTAGAGACTTGACCGGCGGACAGACGGATGGGCAGACAAACAGACATTAGAATGACATTAATTAATAGGGCTCCGTTTTTTAGGGCCCTATGGGCAAACGGTAAAAAATCTATTACCTATCTATAGGATGTTATTTCTTGTGCGAATGGTTGATGCCACGATACGGAACCCTTTGTGTGCGACTCTCGAGATTTTTAAAAATCCGATTGTTTATAGAGTCCCAGAGGTCCACGCACCGCGGTGACCCTCCGTCGTCAGCAGCACTCCGTCCGCCCACTGGCGAGTGCCGACCGAGCCCAACCGACACGACACGACCTGTACGCAGGATTACGTAACCAAATCAATTGCAAAACCGGCCAAGTGCGTGGCGCGCCACGTGCGCCGAGGTTCCGTACACGCGTCTGTCGCGCACAACGCACAGCTCACGAGTCGAGACTAATAGCTGTGAGGGTGATGGAAATCGCTACTTGTCCTTTCCGAAAGAAACATATTAGACATGTTTATCAGACTCCTTCCCCCTATTTCAACTGATAAGTTCAACCGTTGAACTAGTGAGACCTTTTTACCCAGCAGTTCAAAAGTAGTTTAGAAGGATTTAGATGTAGTTGAACTACTGAGACTAAATAGTTGAACTCAGGTAGCTACTTAATAGAGTGGGGAATAGCATCATGATTAATATTCCCCTTTTCCCTACAACTAAACGTGAAGGTTGTGACAGGGCTCAGGAGTAGGTGTGACAATAGTGCAACGGGCGGGGTTGAACCGCAGACCTTTCAGAATTGAGTTGCTCCTTTAACCGATGAGCTATTGAGGATTTTTATGGGATAATAATAATGCGGTGAACTTGCGCATCAACTCATCGCCGGCTCACTACTGAGCACCTCTACTACTGGGTCTCCTCTCAGAATTTGACCATAACAAGATGAGAAGGGAGACCGCAGTCTACCACGCTGGCCGAATGCCGATTGGCAGACTCCAGACACCTTTGAGAACATCGTGGAGAACTCTCAGGCGTGCAGGTTTTCTCTACAAAGAAAGAAAGAAAGAAAAGAGAGAGCTCGAAACGGATCCCCGGATCCCCCGACTACCTCTGTTTGAAGCTCTAACCTACAACCACTAGGCTATCATCGATGCTAACCAACTCCAATAGCTTGTTGGTGCCAGTTGCCACCCGGCACTTTATAATTCGCAGCCGAATGCGAGTCAGTATATGTAAGCTGTGACGTAGTGTAGGAACCTCGTCGTGTGCCTGAGTGTCGCGAGTCCCTTTCGGGAAGAGCAGCGCTTGGGCCGGTGTACCCTGGTATTATGGTCAACGATTTCTCTTTATGGGATATTGTTAGCCATAGCTAATTGACCTGGCGGGGAGGGGGTATTGTCCGCGCGTCCTGAGTGTCCCGAGCAGAGGGCGCAGTAGAAGCACCCATGGGGCATAGCCCCACGAGCGGAGGGTGTGGCTGTGTTGGGTGGTTGGTGATGGGGCTTCATCACCCATCCAGTCACTGGCTGCCCCACCGGTCTCTCGCCTGTCCAGTTTGGTGACGGGCGAGGGAGATGTTGAGGATGGAGAAAGTGGAAAGGGAATTGCCCTTCCCGCGAACCCTAGCCCTCGGGAGGACCTGTGGGTGATGGACACGGGGCGGTCCGTCGCTCACTGTGTGGTCCTCGGGTTAGTTGGCATGCTGTGGTTCCGGCATGCCTCTAACGGTGTTTGGGGGCACGTAGTGTCTCAGTGGTGGGTCTGCTCAGGGGGTATCCGCTGGCGGAGTAACGAGGTGTTTACGGTCCTTGTGCTCCGTCATCAGCGGTGGGATGGAAGTTCGTGAGGTTTTTAGTCGGTATGAGTCCGATATAACCACTGTGCTCCGCCGTGGTCGGTGGTATCCATGACGGATTTTCCTCACGAGAACAAAAAAAAAAGGGGGGGCTCTATCCGCCTGCGGAACCCTAGCAATATGATAATCGCTCGTTAACTAGTTTGCCGTACGGCGAGACCTGCGCCGCATGCTAACGCGCTAGCTAGACGCCAGATAGTCTAGTCGCATTTTTTATTGGCCACGTATCTACTGGTCCAAACACTTTCTTACAGGAGCGTATAAATATACATGTCTTACAGCACAACTGCTGTAGGAAAAAATCCGAAAACCGTCAATTTGTAGTTACATCATAATAAAAACCGACCAAGTGCGAGTCAGACTCGCGCACCGAGGGTTCCGTACTCGGGTATCTTTTCCGACATTTTGCACGATACATTAAAAACCATTATGCATAAAAATAAATCAAAATCAGTTTTACAATGTACAGGTAAAGCCCTTTCATATGATACCCCACTTGGTATAGTTGGCTTACTTTGAAAATTGAAACAATATTTTTTTTTTGTAATTTCACGGGTTTTGGATATTTCCCTTTACTTGTGCTATAAAACCTACCTACCTGCCAAGTACCCTATAGGTTTTCTTGACAGACACGACAGAGGGACAGAGAGACAGACAACAAAGTGATCTTATAAGGATTTCGTTTTTCCCTTTCAGGCACAGAGCCCTAGAAAAAGTGTTTTTCTTGTACGATGGTACGGAACCCTTTGTGTGCGAGTCCGACTCGCACTTGACCGGATCTTACTGACAGAGAGACCTTTGCCGATTCAAAGTTAGTAGCTATTCGCATGAAGTATATTTTGTTTATTGTATCGAGCCCGCCTGTATGATGTAAATGAGCCGGTAGCCGGCGCCGTGCTAGCGCCGCACCGGCCTTCGCGCGAGCGCGGCCGGCCGACCGAACTAGTTGGATGTGGCGCGTTCAATGGAGACAGGTTCCTGGACCTTGAACAGGAATTTCGCACCCTCGTGGTCAAGGACACTCCCATGCCGCAATGAACCTGTTTTGGTGTAAGGGTGAATGTGATTACTGTCCAGTGTCCATGTGCTGCGTCTATGACAGGTCTATTTCTTCCTCGCTAGACCACTACATAGTTACTCATAGTTAAAGTGGAATTTACACTACGAAATCAGAAGTATATACATGCAATTGATAATGAAATTAATGTCGTATAAACCTAATTTCGTGCCACTAATTTCGTAATGTAAATTCCTTTTTAAGAGCGAAGTCCGGAAGGCGTCTGTCTGTAGAAAAGCGTATTTCGACAGAACAAAATTTAAAAACAGTCAAGTACAAACTGGACACGAAGAGTTCCGTACCATCGTCACAAGAAGTAACACATTTCTTGGCGATGGAACCACAAATTCACAGTTTTTAGATTTTTCTCTTTAAGATCTACTTAATTATGCTAGATATAAGACATGATTTTAAGTCAACAGGAGTCAAGAAGTACCTACCCTATAGGTTTTGATTTCTTTGGCGGGTCTTTACAGGCAGACAGACAACGAAGTCATCCTGCCAGGTTTCTTTCTTACGGAACCCTAAAAACTAGACCCGCCTGTCTTGAAAACTTTACTATTTAAAATGATGTAGCGGTTGCCACATTCACAAGCAGATGTCGCTTCTAAACCCAATCAATCAACAACGCTCGATACACAAACCCCAGCCTGATAACTCATGACCCACGGCCTAGATGGCAGCACGGGTAGCTTAATTGGAAACTCAAGGAGAAACACGCACCTTTCAATCGCATTGTCAGAGCGTTTACCAAATTGCACTATATATAAAAGATTCAACGCACAACCGTCGGCCCAGCTGGCGCTACCGAGCACAACGTCGCTCGGAAGGGAAATTTCCCTATTGCTACGGTCGAGCACACAGACACAGCTCCCGTACAATATCACCACCATAATAGAAGAAAGGATCTTTTTTTCTGAATAAAACTGTATTTTCAAAATCTACACAATGAGACCTTTCATTTTGATACCTAATCGATACATGTATGTCCCAATTTCATTTTTTTAGCATATAATATTACCATTTGTCAATCGCCATATTGGATTTGGCATGACGTCATAACGTCTAGACGTTGGATGTACCGGAGAGCTAGACGAAGCCAACTCATGAATCTTATTTATGAGTATTTTGGGGTTATAAAATAAGTCAATATGTTTATGACCCCAAAGTGGGTAAGATAGGAGATATGTTAGGTTCCGTCATAAATGACAAATTTCATGATTCTAAGTCAACGGAAACTATAGGTATTGACACACACGACAGAGAGACAAGTGATCCTATAAGGGTTAATTTATCTGTGGAGATACAGAACCCTAAAAAAATCAGTAGAACTTGAGTCAATGGAGTGAAAGGGTGAATGTGATTAAGTAGTGTGGTGTTATCTATGACAGGTGTGTGTACGGCTATTGGCGCAGGAGCGGCTCCGGGCGAGGGATACGATAGATAATAGATAAATAGACTCACTTACATTAAACTATTTATTCTTAGGGTGTTCTATGTATTTCTGCCACTTCATAATAGCTGATAGGCGCGTTATATGTCATGAAAGTATGTTTTTTATGTCATGAAAAGTGAAGTAGCTAAAGGATGCCGCCCTCATTCTTTTATAATCTTACTAGTGCTGACACCCGTGATGACTTCGTCCGCGTGGATTTAGGTTTTTCAAAGTTCCGTGGGAATTCTTTGATTTTCCGGGACAAAAAGTAGGTAGCGTATGTCCCAGAGTGTATATATCCAGGGTATAATCTATCTCCATCCCGAATTTCAGCCAATTCCAGCAGTTTTTGCGTGAAATAGTAACAAACATACACACAAACTTTCACCTGAACATGATATCCAACTTGGTATAGTTATCTCACTTTGAAAATTGAATATACTTATTATTATTTGTTCATCACATTTTGTTTTTTGTGACGTCCTAACCACAAATTTACGGTTTTCGGATTGTTTCCTTAACTGGTGCTATAAGGCCTACCTTCAAGATTCTCGGTCGTACACGTTTACACGTGCAATTGATAATGAAATTAATGTCGTGAAACCAATTTCGTAATGTAAATTCCGCTTTATAGAAACCTGTTACCCCTACACAGACATTATATAATTTAATTTTTGAAAAATAATCAGTGCATCTCCTGAACATGAAAAATGAGCCGAAAAACCTTATTTTAATTTTTATCCTTTATTTTGTTGAGTCACATAAACTTTTATTTATTTATTATTAGGTGATGCCCGCGACACCCTCCGCGGGTATCTACGTTTTTTAAAAATCCCGTGGGAGCTTTTTGCTTTTCCGGGATAAAAAGTAGCCTATGTCCGTCCCCGGGATGTAAGCTATAACTCTGTAGGTACCAAATTTCATTAAAATCGGTTCGTGTTCGTCAAAAAATTGAGCCGTGAAAACGTAGCAGACAGACAGACAGACACACTTTCGCATTTATAATATTAGTATGCATGGCCGTAGCCAGGGGGGAGGGGGGTTTGGGGGTTCAAACCCCCATCCGAAATTCCAGACAAAGAGAAATTGTTTTCAAAATGCATAATATACTAGTTCTCGAATTTACAAGCTTTTTGTAAATCTATCAAAAAATTTGCGTTTGCGTCGCTCGCGCTTTTATATTTTATTAGTTGATTACCGGAACTTCGTTCAAACCCCGTGGAAACTCTGATGTTTTGGGATATAATACCTATACAATGCAAGCTACCACTGAGTAGTACGTAGATAAGTCCTGAAAAGGACTTTCGCTAATATAAATATAGATATTTTGTAAATACAATTAATAAAAATTTCGCGCTTTTATTCTATTAGTTGTTATTGTAGTACATACCCTGAAACTTCGTCCGCATGGGTTTACATTTTTGAATATCCCTAGAAAATCTTTATTTTTCAAGAGAAAAGTAGAGTGAGGCGTTTTAAAACACAACATGTTTTATGGCTGAGCTTGTTCATCTCTCGCTTTTTTATCTGTGTTAAACAAAAAAAAAATTGCGCTCGCTGCGCTCGCGCTCCTATTTTTTGTTACAATCTATCTTGCTGTCAAATTGAAAGGTAAAATTCCACTAGGCAACTAGGTATTATAGTATTACTAGATATATATACCCCCCCCCCCCCCCCCCCCCGAAACCAATTCCTGGCTACGGCCTTGTTAGTATGGATGATATAATATAAGTATATACATACAAGTCCCATACTTATATGTAGTATGGATTTATTTATTTCAAAAAAGACTCGAACCAACTTGACCATTTACTTTTTAAATTGGATTAAAATATACTACTTAAAAGCAAAAGTATGAACTATTTTATATTTAGCTAGATCAGCAAAGAACGCAAGAGCTTTTGGTCGCGGCTATCAAACTGAAGACCGTCGGCTTCTGCAGCTGCCGTCGACGCACCGCACTTTGCACTCTCGTGAGAGGGCCTGTCTAGACACCTCACCACTGTACTGTAGCTAACCATTAGTCTAGTAGGCACTAGCGCAATCCCGCGGCTTTGTCCGCGGACTATAGATAGTCGCTAATCGTTCCTCCCTGTGTCGGGGACAATACGCAGACAAACTTTTAG
Source organism: Maniola jurtina (assembly GCF_905333055.1). Classification (NCBI taxonomy): domain Eukaryota; kingdom Metazoa; phylum Arthropoda; class Insecta; order Lepidoptera; family Nymphalidae; genus Maniola; species Maniola jurtina. The sequence continues at coordinate 14,770,057 of NC_060041.1, forward strand.
CTTTTATAAAATAACGAAGGTCTGGCACGCGCTGGCTCTTAGTCCATAATATCTTTGTCGAATTATGCTCGTTAGTTTATGTAATCATACCTATTTCTATTTCACATTTGTGAGACAGACACACTGTCGCATTAATTATATTATTAGGTACTAGAATATGGCCACGACTATTCATCCGCGTGGATTTGAAAATTCCGTGGAAACTCTTTGATATTTCGGGATAAAAGTTACCTATGCCGATTTCTGGGATGCAAGCTACCTCTGTACCAAATATTATATAAATCGTTTAAAAGGATGGTGCTATAAGAATCCCGGGGGAACTCTTAGGTTTTCCGGGATAAAAAATAGCATAATATGTCCTTCCCTGGAATGTAAGCTAACTCTGTACCAACTTTCATCAAAATTGGTAAATCTGTTGGGCCGTGAATAGCTATCAGACAGACAGACAGACAGACAGACAGACTGACCGACAAACAGACAGACACATTTCGTATTTATAATATTATAGTAGGTATGGATTTAGTGGATTGCGGATGTGGGGATACTCAATAATATCACGAGTCAGTATTTTGACATTCGCCGCAAAAAAGCATCCGGGATCTAAAGCTACATAGAAAAAAATATTTGAGTTCAATTCGAATAAACACTACCTGTTGGCTGCGGCTTATCTTGCTTTTTAACTATCAAGCACAATTACATTTTTAGGGCTCCATAGTCAGTAAGGAACCCTTGCAGTTTGCCGTCTGTCTGGCCGCCGCCGTCCGCGCATTTATATAATATGTAGTTTAGAGACTCATAGAGAGAAAGCTGTAATTTTGCGTGGATATATAGTATTATGTATATTAAATGACGCCAGTAGAGTGGTCAAGTGCGAGTCGGGCCTCGCTCTCTTAGGGTTCCGTACATAATTATGAACATCATACATGTTTTGGAAGAATGAAATATTTCTTTTCCGAGCCAGAACATACCAATTAACCGTGAATGAAAAACTCAAAAAATGTTTGTTTTGGTCACAGCGTACAAACTAATAGATAAATCGTTTTCAGTATTTTTAATTTAAATATGGTACATAAATAAATAAATAAAATAATCGAATATTGCTAACTAGTTTAGTTTTTGAGATAGCCCCCGTCACAAGAATGGACTAAAACTGTCAACTATGGAGGCCCTCCATTTCCTTGTTATTTAAAGATAAAAACAAGATAAAACATATATTCTAACTTTACTCAATGAGCTCTAAACAAATGATACCTCACATACTAGGGTAAAAAAAATCCGATACCTTTTTCATGTGTGGGACTAGTTAAAGACTTTATTTTTAGGGTTCCGTACCTCAAAAGGAAAAAAGGAATCCGTATTCACTTCTCTGTCTGTCTGTCTGTTATGTCTGTCAAGAAACCTATAGGTACATTTCGTTGACCTAGAATCATGAAATTTGGCAGGTATGTAGGTCTTATAGAAAAAGTAAGGGAAAAAATCCGAAAACCGTGAATTTGTGATTACATCACAAAAAAAAAAAATACCTAAAGAGTTTATGAACAAATAATAATTAGTATTTTCAACATTCAAAGTAAGATCAATATACTAAGTGGGGTATCATAATATGAAAGGACTGTACCTGAACATTCTAAAACAGATTTTTATATATTTTCATACATAATAGTTTTTGACGTGCGAAATGTCGAAAAAATACGACTGTACGGAACCCCCGGTGCGCGAATTTGACTCGTACCTGGCCGTCGTTTTTATTTTACCAAGCTTTTTTGATAAATAGATGACCTCCTTATTTACCAAACTTTAAATGAATTCATAAGCTAAGAGCACTAATGACCGACTGCAAACTAAAGGATGACACTTTAGAATAAAATGTATGTCGCATTAAATCAATAATTTGATTGAACTAAATGCCTTACAGTACCAATCCATAATAATATTTTATACATATATAAATGCAAAAGTGTGTCTGTCTGCCTGTCTATCCGTTTGTCTGTCTGCCTATCTCTGTCTGTCTGTCTGCTAGCCTTCCAGAGTCCAACAGCTTAACCGATTTTGATGAAATTTGGTACAGAGTTAGCTTACAACCCGGGGACGGACATAGGCTACTTTTATCCCGGATAATTAGAGAGTTCCCACGGGATTTTCAAAAACTAAATCTACGCAGACGAAGTTGGAGCTCAGCTAGTAGCAACAATTAGCTACTTATCCAGAACTTTTTTTAACACCAATTTAAGCTGATTCTTTTTTTTGTGATCTTATACCTTTTAATAAAAAAAAATTGGTAAACCTACCTAAACTTCTCAGTGCAATTCAATATGGATTCCGTTATAATTCAGAACATTTCACAAGATAGGGTTATAAGTACTTCTGCACTACTCATAATATGATAAATGCGAAAGTGTTTGTTATTTTGTCCTTCAATCACGTCACAGCGGAGCAACGGTCGACTGATTTTTTGCATGGTTTAAGTGGAATTGGAGAGTGACATAGGCTACTTATATCCCGGAAAATCAAAGAGATCGCACGGGATATTTAAAACCTCGCGGGCATCAGCTTGTAAGTAGGTACTTAATACATAATTTATTAGTTTATCTAAGTGTTGTACCGACCTACACTTGAAGAAAATGTCGAAATTAAAAAAATCATTATTTCAGTAGGTAGGTATCAAAGTACTTAGATAAATACTTAACGCTTTAGGTTTTATTTTTCAATTTTTTTAATTAAAAAGCCCTATTTTACCAACCTAGGTAGGTAGACAGGATGTTAGGTACACATTACTTACCACCATATTAATATACCATGAAGACATAGTTGTACTTATTATAAAATGTAGCCCAAGTAGATCGCTACCCAGGTAGGTATTATAATGTATAGTAAGGCGGTCTCAACAAATAGGCCTAAAGTAAGATAATATCGCTTTTAATCCTATAGTTATTTTCCTTGAAATTACTTACATTTCAAATACTTTTAGAAGGAAATCATGTAAGCATTTATTTCTTAAAAGGATAATTTGAGAATCTATGTACCTATCTAATTTGGTATTTTCTTACTGAAACATAATATGATGTGTAATTTTGAGTTGTAACTTATATAATTTGTCAAAATACACATATGTTTTACATTAATTTTAAGTACCTAAGTAGGTAACTTGCAATAATTAAACAGTTTTAAAAACTTTAGTTAACCAACATGGGCCAATATTAACTGATACAAAAAAAAATTAATAAAAAATAACAATAACAATAATTTAATATAAGTTTTTATTATTTTTATAATATTGATTAAGTGGAAATATTTTTATTTAATCAATTAAAGGAAAATCAAATTTACTTAAACTTACTATTAAATAATATCATTTATGAGACAGTTTTAAAAAATGCAACATTATACCTACCTACCTAAATGTTTCAGGAAAAATTATACGTGACCAAATAGTTATTTGACCACATTTTAGCAAATAAATTAGGTACCTACCTAGCCCACGTATAGTATAATTTCTATTTAAAAAATTGATTGTTAAAGTGTTGGTGAGGCCACCTTTGTACTTATTTCTGTCTGTTGCCACGAATATATGTAGTTTTCGGTAGGTACTAACATTAGGTTTTTAAATATCTGTATACTAACAAATTGAGCCATAGTAGCTTGAAATAAAAAGATTATTATTATTAAGAAAAAGTTAATAAAAATACCTATTTGCAGTGTTTATTATTAAGCGGAATTTAGGTACATTACGAAATTAGTGGACGTTTACACGTGCAATTGATAATGAAATCAACGTCTTGAAACTAATTTCATGCCACTAATTTCGTAATGTGAATTCCGCTTAAGTGAAGTATGTACGACACCGATTGGATGCTTTTAAACATGACATAATGCATAATGTTGTATAACAAATTTCTTAAAAGAGCAACCACCGAGTTTCTTGCTGGTTGTTCTCGGTAGGAACGGCGAGGTAGTCTAGTCAAGCGGTAGATGCATTTGGCGTTCCAAAGTCCCTGCCTACCTACTTGTTAATGTTTATTTCAATAAAATATATATTTACATTGTAGGTAGGTGTAGGTAGGTACATAGTTTTATTTAAATAAACTTTTATAAAGTGCTTTTGAATCGTCAAAACATATAATTTTACTTATATGTATAGGTATTTGGCTGTGTATAAGTTGAATTGTAAGTAGGTAATATTATGTAATATTTACTTCAGGATTCAATTATTTTTACAGAAAAATGTCTATAAAAAATGCATTGCCAAAAAATTCGGATACGGTGTCCATACCTATCTAGACATTTTTCATTTTCAACATTAATACATTTATACTCCTACTTGCTTATATACACCTAGGTAACTTTAGATTTAGTTATCCATGTTTTTGGATTTCATTATAATTTTACCTGAAAAACCCCAATTCATTTCTAATTTCCGTTTTTAGTATTTAACCTACCTAAACATCATGCGATACGTCCACAGTTCATGATAAAGCTTTTCCTAAATTAGATTTTTTATCCATTTAAGTTATTATTTTGGCTAAAAGACATTTACAAGTATTGTGAAGAGCTACGTAACTTTAAAGATGCCAAGTCGACTGACTAGTCGTGTATCGTGTAAGGGCCAAATGACTGTATGGAAGGCATTGTCACCTGTCCGGGGATGCGCCGAGGTTCTTTTTGTACCTATTTTATCTTAGCTCTAAGTACGGAAACTGATTTTAGTGTTCTAAACAATAACATCAATTTCAAAAAATCTTATTTTTTAATACACAAGTTTATTATTAAAATAAAATACTCAAAAAATAAAGTTTATTATAACTTACATTAACTTAAATTAGAGATCAACAGATTTTAATAAGATCTTTTACCAATCATCAGCAGTGTATATTGGTGCCTCTACACATTTTGTGACGGGCGTCTTACAAAATATATTTTACTGTGATTTACTAAGTAATTGTTTTTAGGGATTTTAGAAATTCTTTCAGTGAGCACCATCTCCTTTTGGATTTAAAGGTTGTAGAGACGGTCATTGTGATTCGTGATTCGACTCAAAAAAAAATAGTTTTGAGGAATCAGTAATATTAGGTACTTACAATATATTTATTTACTGATATAAATATATTAAAATGGTCAAAATATAGGACTGGCTTACCCGCTCGAGCGATCGTGCACAAACCATCCGACGACGCAATCGCCGCTCCGCTCCGCTCGCACGCTCCGAGGCCCAGCGCTGGCACTTCACTAAATGTATTCAAAATCGTTGAAATGTCGCGATTTTTTTCAAAAATCCACTTCAATCACAGAGTCCGGCGTCCGAAGATCCAGAATCGAGCGTTCACTAAATAGGCCTATAAGAATCTTATTGGATGTTTTAGCTCGATAGTTTTGCGAAAATTTGGCGCGGCCGCGCGGGAGCCGTGAGTTTAGGCCTACGCGGCGCGGCGCCACCGCGCGCCTCGCCCGCGCGTCCCCGCTCGGCGCGCCTCGCCGAGGACCAGGCCCCGACGAGGGCTCGCAGCACTCGGCTCGGCCGGGAGGGGGCCGAGCCGTGGCGACACGTGCTGCGCGGCGGGCGCAGGCAGCTCGGCCGCTCGTCCGGGGCGGCGGAGGGCGCAGGCCCGGGAGCGGGCCGGGGCGGGCCCGGGCTGGATGCGGCGCGGTCGAGTCGCGCGGACCAAATGGCGGCGGTCGACTCTTGCGCCGAGCGGCGACGTAACCTTGTATCCCCGACCTCGCAGAGCGTTTTATGCCTAAGTGAGGCATCCTACGTTAGGTGCACGCCGTAGCCACCAAGATTTTGGACACGACTTTCATTTACAATTTGTCCAGAAACATAGAATTCCATAATGTTCAACTCCGTTTCGTTTGAAATTCCTCTACGCCCTACTTCATGCTTTTAGGGTTCCGTATTTCCAGAGAGAAAAGATCCTTTCATGTTGTACTAGAGGATGCCCGCGACTTCGTCCGCGTGAATTTAGATTTTTATAGATACCGTGGGAAATGGTTGACTTTCCGGGATAAAAAGTTGCCTATTTCGATTACAGGGACGCAAGCTACTTCGGTACCAAACATACAAATCGGTTAAGTGGTTGGGTCTTCAGGAATCCCGCGGGAACTCTTTGATTTTCCGGGATAAAAAGTAGCCTATGTCCGTCCCCGGGATATAAGCTAACCCTGTACCAAATTTCGTCAGAATCGGTTACACTCTTAGGCCGTTAAAAGGTAGCAGACAGACAGACAGATAAACAGACAGATAGAAACACTTTCGTATTTATAATATTATAAGTATGGAAGTATGGATGTCTGTCTGTCTGCCGTGTTTGTCGAGACCCGTCAAGGGAATCACAACCTAAAGGGAAGGTACTTCCCGTTGACCGACAATAATGAAAGGCTAGTGCTAGCAACTAGCAATGTGTTATAGCACAAGTAAAGGGAAAAATCCGAAAACTGTGAATTTATGGTTAGGTACATTACATCACAAAAAAAATTCTTGTGCGATAGTACGGAACCCTTCGTTGCGAGCCCGACTCGCACTTAACCAGTTTTTTTTTGAGATTTAAAAATTTTTGGAAATTAAATATTTAACTTTCCATTTATGTAAAGGCCCTCTCCCTATTAACAGCAACAAGGTTTAGCGAGCTTTCGTAAGTTTTATATTAATCCGTTGATCTGTGTGCATAGGTAGGTACCTTCTTATCCAGCTTCACAAAGATTTCCATGTAAACCATGCTCCAGACATTTTAAAGGTCAAGCATTTTTCAACAAAAAGGACTTCTTTTTGTGCGGGGGCCGTGACGTTCCCATCGGATCCCCGACGAGCCCAAGCTTGTGAACATTTGGTCGCAGCATAGGTAGGCTAGGTACTAGGTAGGTAGGTACCTTTCCGGCTGCTAGTATTTTAGAGCTCCTTGAATTTCTACTCTACTTCAGCTCCAAAATGTCATACCTATTTTTCTGTAAAAACCCTTTATTGCACATTGCAAAATCCTAACCTAACAGACTGCCTTGTGAAAATCAACAAACATTATTTTGTAAAATATTTCACTTTCTATTAAATGTAAGATACTGCAGCAGGGATAAGGTTAAGCGAGTTTCCGAATATTGTGAGATTTGTGAGAATATAATTAAAGTGAAAATTCGCTTTTACAGGACGCGGACGCCTACATACCTAATTATAGTTAGATACCTTGGTACTTTAAGTCCAGTAAGTAAGTAATTAAATAAAAAAGATAAAAAAGAATTTTGAGTAGTGTACCTCCTATACTTTTATTTTACACTAGCTGATACCCGCGACTTCGTTCGTGTGGATGTAGGTTTTTTTAAAATTCCCGTGGGAACTCTTTGATTTTCCGGGATAAAAAGTAGCCTATGTGCTAATCCAGGGTATAATCTATCTCCATTCTAAATTTCAGCCCAATCCGTCCAGTAGTTTTTGCGTGAAGGAGTAACAAACACACACACACACACACATACAAACTTTCTCCTTTATAATATTAGTGTAATTCTCGTATGCTTACCAGTACTTACCAGTAACAACCTACTTATTGTAAAACCGATTTTATTTATTACGAGATGGTGCCCGCAGCTTCGCCCGCGTGGATTTAGGTTTTTAAAAATCCCGTAGAAACTTTTGATTTTCCAGGATAAAAGTACCCTATCCGTAATAGCCTGTTCCCGGTATGAATGGGATTTCTGTACCATATTTGATAAAAACATTTAAATGCATTTAGGAGTAGGAATAGGATTTAGGAATGCAATCCCTTCAGCATCAGGGTTGAGGAGTCGGCTCCTCGAGCTCAACGGACAGTCTTAACTTGATATAGATACCATCAGTATCTATTTATAACCGACAGTTTCTAAATCCCATCAACGTAGATAGAAAAACACAACTCCTCCATCTTTGAAAATCGGTTAAAAAAGTAGCCTATGCTACTGCTAGTTAATCCTCTACTTATCTGTGAAAATCTCGTCAAAATAAGTTCAGCCGTTCCGAAGATTAGCCCGCTCAAACAGACAGACAGACAAAAATTTTAAAAACGTGTTATTCAATTAGGGTATAATAAAAAACAAAATAAATCAAATAACCTTATGAGCTTAATATGAAGTAGTTATTTCGAAATTGCAGACAGAAACTCGAATTTTATTTATTAGGAAGTAATATAGACATTTTTTTATGTTTGTTACGCAATTACTCTGTCAAATATGAACCGATTTTGACAAAAAAAAATATATTTGGTAGGTCATACTTTCGAGATGGTCCTATTTTACTTTAGTGAAGATCTGATGAGTGATGACTATCTTCGGAGACAGAGGACAGAACTGCTCATTGGAGTGCCACTGAGGTGCCAATCTGCAGTCGCCAACAATATGAAGACGGCGAGTGCGCCTCATTGGCACCGACTCCGAAAAGTATTAATATGGAATTACATTCACTTTTGTATACATAATAATATATTCGGTAACAAATTAAATTATTTTCTACTTTTTAGTGTTTGTGGTTATTGAAGTCGGTGTTTTTATTATATACATATTTAAATTGGTACCAATGCATTAGGTATTAGTCATAATTATGAAAGGAGTAAGGACAGACAAACTTAATTTAATTTAGAATTGGGAGCCAGCCTTATAGTGTTTACATTTGTAGAGCAGCACTAAAATTAGTCATTAATTCAAAATTAATTTTCCGTCTTTTTTACCATTATTAAATAGAAAAAGATTCAGATTTCTTTCAGTTTAGAAAAAACATCAGAATCGATGCCAACGGTCTGCTTATTTTTAATCTGAAATATGTATTTTTATTTATGGTAAGTCAAGTGGTAAGCTATTTAATTTTTAAATAAAAAATAGCGAGCAAACAAACAGGCGGGTCACCTGATGTTAAGTGATTACCGCCGTCCATGAACCTTTCTGGGTGCTAGTATTTTAAGGCTCCTTGTTTTTCTCTAGTGAATATTTCAGCTCCATAATGTCACACCTATTTTTCTGTAAAAACCCTTTATGCACATTTACAAAGTTTTACTAAAAAAATCCTAACCTAACAGACTGCTTTGTGACAATCAACAAACCTTATTTTGTAAAATATTCTATTAATGTAAAAACTTTCTATTGATGTAAGATACTGCAGCAGAGATAAGGTCAAGCGAGCTTCGAATATTGAACAGCCTAAATACCTATTATAATTAAGTACCTTGGTAGGTACTTTAAGTACAGTAAGTATTAAATAAATAGGATAAAAAAGAATTTGAAGTAGTTTACCTCCTATATTTAGTGTAAGGATTTTCAATAAGGCAAATTATTTATTACTTACATTCATTTTTCATTTCCGTGTACTTAGCAGGTGCCTACTTACTGTACAATCAAGTTTATTGATAATATGTAAATACATACCTTATAGTTTACTTTAAGGCACACTGTTTTTTCCTCCTTTTGTCTGAGATAGCTTTAAGTACTTATTTATAAATGTCATCATGAGTCATGACCCCATCCTCACGCTGCTCCACTACTGAGAACGGGAGCCTCTTACCATGAAAAGATTAGCCCAGCCACTTTGGTTAGTGGAATTTTACCTTTCAACGAGAAATAGCGCAGCGAGCGCCATTTTTTTTTGCCTGTACCTACCTACTTATTGTACTACAATATCAATTCATCAACAGTTCCTGATAGTTAACACGGTTTAGGAGTGTAGTATGGCGCAGAATCAGAATAATAGAAGAGTTAGGACTTAAAGTTTAAGAAATAAGTGTACCCAGTTGGTACCCATAATTTGTATTTATCATCAACAGTTATTGAATCACCTCAACTCAGGCGAGTAGGTCATTACATATCAAACGAATAGAAATGTCATCTTCAAAAAGAGTCATATTGTTAGTTGTGAATTGTGATGTGCAAATTGTTAATATATAAAAGAATAAGAAGAGGCCCTAGAACCATTCCTTGTGGAACTTCATTTTTATTTGTTTCAAATGACGATTTAAACCTTAAAGTCACTATTTAATATTTTTTATTTTTTCTATTTCCACATACTGCTACATTTGAAAAAAGACTATTCATTACCAGAAGACCGATGCATGCCGCTCCTATAATGCCGAAGTTGCTAGACAAAATCATACGCTTTTGTTATTTCAATAAATACTGATATTACAATTTTATTTTTGTACATCTATTCCTTTTTTTTATTATTTTACTAAATAAATTAATGTAGGCTTGAGTTAATTTTTACTTTAAAAACCATATTATTTTTCATATTTTCTGATTTTTTTTTTTTATTAAATTCAGTTAAGTATGCGTTTATAAAACAAAAATTATAGGAGATAGTACATAAAATCATACTTGAAACAAAGTTATGACTTTCGATGTTTACTGACCCATGAAAGGCTTTTGACTGTGTACTTACTACCTAGGCACCTACGTCACAATGAACTTAATAGACGTCACTAAAATAACAAGAACTTAAAGTCCAAAAGTGTAACATTTCTATCAGGTAGGTACTTGCTTCCAGAGCTTTGATGCCTTCGTTCAGACATTAACACAATCATAAAAAAATTGGTTGTCTGTAAAGTCGGTTTACTGACGATAGTTGAACGTGACAACAAAGGCCGATCGTGCTTCTTTGTCGCTCGTTCCGCGCTCTCGCTTGCACTTCAAGCCTTACAGGGAACGCCTCAGAGCGAGGTAACGCCGCATGAGTCATGTTTTTCGTGCGTGCAGCCGGCTCTATCGAATTATAAGACGTTGTCACGTCAATAAAGATTGATAAAAAAATGATTGTTTATTAACTATTACTATGTGTTTTACTGTTGTTCTTAGCTTGACGCTTAGTCTGAAACTGAAGAGAACTTTGTGAACATGAGGTGCATCGAGGTACGTTCTACGCCTCTGCTGTTGTGAATATCTATACAAATGGCTTTTGCTACCTGCTCAAATTGGGAAAGCGAATCTATTAAAAATTACCAATCTATACTAATTAATTAGGTAGGTATAATAAAAATGCAACTGGATGATTTTGAAATTGAGTTTAAAAAAATTCTCCTCAACGGGTTATAAATCGATATCGACATACAACAAATCGATGGCGGTCAGAGTTTTAATATTAAAAATGGTATTTTTTAGACATTTTACACGATAAATCAAAAACTATTATGCATAAAAATAAATAAAATCTGTTTTAGAATATGCAAGCCCTTTCGTTAATACTCCACTGGTATCTTACTTAGAAAATTGAAAATACTAATTATTTGTTCCTGAACACATTTTATTTTATTGTTTTGATGTAACTACAAATTCCTGGTTTTCGGATTTTTTTTCTCGTGCTATAAGACCTACCTACCTGCCACATGCTTCTAGGCCAACCGCCAACGGGAAGTACCCTATAGGTTTTCTTTACAGACGGACAGACAGACAGACAGACAGAGAGACAGACAACAAAGTGATCTTATAGGGTTCCTTTTTTTCTTTTGAGGTACGGAATCCTAAAAAGCGAAAAAAGTACCTACAAAAAAATATATTTTTATTAAATTAGACTTTTACAAGTAGCTACTTTTAAATCGTCAAGAGCATCTACCAAATACTTATAGTAAGGACGGAGCTGTACTTAGGTATTATTTGAAGTTTCGAGTTTTACTGAAATAAAAAGGTAGAGCCGTAGAGCGCAATTTTCAAATCTCGACTCTACAGATAATTTTACAAGTAGTGACATCTAGTATCGTATCATAGGTATGTGTAGTATTTCTACATGGCAATACTTAACAAATGCCTATCTACTCAACGCTAGATGACGCTATCTGCTTAGCAAAAAATTGAAAAAAAAAAAAAATTGTCTATGGATTAAAATGACATTGATAATTTGACATTTGCAGCTAGCTTCACACAATTACGGATACAAATTTTGAAACATGGCTTCTGTGAAGTATGCAGTTGTTGATGTAAACGAATTTCTTTCTAAAAAACAAACTACTGAGCCGGAACTATCGGAGGATTGGGCTAAGTTGGAGGAACTTTACAATAAAAAGTAAGTTTACACCTACCTCCACAGATTACTTGTGTGATAAAATTGTAATAATTTCCCATGCGTAATGTTTCCAGGCTATGGCACCAACTGACGCTAAAGCTGCAAGAGCTGGTGAAGCATCCGTCGCTGCAGACCGGCGACAACCTGATACAGCTCTACACTAACTTCTTAACCACATTCGAAAACAAGTAAGCGCATTTTGCAAGTCATATCCATTACTATCTTACAATAGGTACCTTTGTGAATACAAATAATTGAAATCAAACTTTTTAATAGTATCTTGCTAGTATATTTAAAAGCTTCATGTCGAAGGGTGGATATACTTTAGTAAAGTACGAAAAATTAATCAACTGTAAGTATAGTAATGTACAGGTCCAAATAATGAGAGGTTATATTATTTCAGGGGTATTGTGTTAAACTACCAGTTGATCGACAATCAAACCTATCACCAGATCAGACCAGTGTCAGTACCACATAGCCGATTTGACATAATATCGTCGATCCAGAACATATTTCTGGATATGTAGTAATATAAATAGTGGCAAAAGCTGTGCTTGTTCCTGCAGAATCAACCCTCTGTCGCTGGTGGAGATCGTGGCCGTCGTGGTGGCGCAGTACACCGACAAGAGAGAGGCCATCGCGTTCCTGGAGAAGGTGGAGGCCAAGGTCAAGATGAACGATGAGGCACTGGCTCTATGTAAGGTAAGGGTAACTTACTACTATATTGGAGCCGCTTTGAAAGGCTTTTGTGACTTGTGTAATGAGTACATTATTTTTGTCCAATGTGAAAAGATTCGAGATCCTTTTACATGAAACAAATTGTATTCACTACTAAGTTTTGGAAACAATGCTTTGGGCATTATGATATTTCAGGTGCTACAAGGTCAGATATACCTGGAGCACCTGAACGACCTGGACGCCACGGAGAAGATCATCGAGCAGCTGGAGAACACCCTGGAGGACGCGGACGGCGTCACGCCGGTGCACGGCCGCTTCTACAAGCTGGCTTCTGAATATTACAGGTACTGATTACAATCAAGTGCATGCTCTGACACCACTACAGAACACTGGTCTCCTCTCAAAATGAGAAAGGTTTTGCCTATAGTATGGTAGTATGGTAGTAGTATGGTATAGGTGACAGACTTCACACATCTTTGCAAATATAATGAGAACTCGCAGGCATGCTGGTTCCTCGCGATGTTTTCCTTTACTGTTTAAGCAAGTGATTTTTTATTGCTTATAATACAAAGAACCCCAAAAAGTTAGAGCTGGGCTTGCTCAGGGCCTTCTGACTAGGAGGCTGGTCTCTATCACTACTTTTAGTTTATTTAGGTCAAAATTGTACTTGTTTTGTGGGTACATGACAAAAAGTATTCAAATGAGATGATCCATTGCTGTTGTTGGATTTACTTTGCTTCTTTCTTTTTGTCAATTCTTTGAACAAATAGTGTGATTGTGGCGATAGGCAATGAGTCTGCTTTGACTTCGGCCAGAAATGGATCTTTGGTGTGTTGTGTGAATCGGGAATGAAGCGTGTGAGCATTGACCTGAGTGAAATGTCTGTTATAGCCAGTATTGTTGTTGCAGGGTGCGCGGGCCGATGGCGCGCTACTACCGCGCGGCGCTGCGCTACGTGGGCTGCCTGGGCGGCGGCGCGGGCCTGCAGCCGCAGGAGCGGCGCGAGTGCGCGCTGCGCCTGGCGCTGGCCGCCGTGCTCGCGCCCACCGTCTACGACCTGGGCGAGCTGGTGGGTCTCCGCCTGTACCTCCTCATCAGGCTCTCTATGCATGACGCAGGAGCCTAACATCATGAACGACTTGAACTTAACTTTCTGTTTTCACGACTACCCCATATGAATATGTTAACAATAGTACACTTACACTCGCAGCTGGCTCACCCGATCCTCGAGTCGCTGCAGGGCTCGGCCGACGAGTGGGCGTGCGAGCTGCTGCGCGCCGTCGCCGCGGGGGACGTGGTGGCCTTCGAGCGCATACGGTGGGTGCAGTGCAGCTCCACACGTTTGAGGCAGCGCAGTTGTGTGTTTGACGACTAAGCGTGTGTACTGTGATTGCAGCGCGCAGTCGCCGCACCAGGAGCTGCACCGAGCGGACCGCCAGCTGCGCCAGAAGATCGCTATATTGTGTCTCATGGAGGTCAGTCGCACGCACTTACATAATTTACATCCATACTTGAATTCTTAACTAAACATTTTTTGACAGTGCTACCAGTTTTTAATGAAAGTGCCAAAAAGATATTGGTATGAATCACCAACTCGATTGGTACAGTAGCTATGGGTCACATTAGAAACGTGTCGAGCATTGCGAGTTGACAGTTCCGTGGAATAAGGTACAACCTGCTGGAAATTATTTATTAACATTTTACAATTACACAATTTACTCAATAAAAACATATTTACGTACTCATATTCTAAAACCCTTTTTCAAAGCACTATTCTACCAATATTACCAATCTCCAGGTGTTTATTTAATTAATTATTATTTACTAGTTTTATAATGCATATCAGTTTATATTATTCAACTGCAAATGTAAGTTTTGTAATCACAAAAAATAATATCATACATATTATGATACAATTTTTTTTCCTTGGTTCATTTAGCAGCTCATTTTTATAGCACCAAGGATCAATTTTCACGCATTCCTAAAAAAGAATCGACAGACAGACTGACGGATAATAAAGTAATCCTATAAGATAAGGGTTTTAGGGTTCCATACCTCAAAAGGAAAAACGGTACCCATATAGGATCACTTTCTTATCTGTCTGTCAAAACTGTGAATTTGTGGTTACATCACAGAAAAAAAAATTAAAATGTGTTTCAATTTTCAAAGTAAGATAACTATACCAAATGGGGTATCATTTATGAAAGAGCTTTACCTGTATGTTTTAAAACAGATTTTTATTTGTTTTTATGCATAAAAGTTTTTGATTTTATCGTGCAAAATGTCGGAAAAAATATCCGAGTATGGAACCCTTAGTGCGCGAAACTAACTCGCACTTGGCCGGTTTTTCCCTATTGAAGTACGGAACTCTAAAAAATGAATGTTTTGCAGATGGCGTTCAACCGCACGTCAGCGCAGAGACGGCTGACATTCAGTGAGATAGCGCGCGAGGCGCGCGTGCCGCCCGCCGACGTGGAGCTGCTGGTGATGAAGGCCCTCGCCGACAAGCTCATTCGCGGACACATCGACCAGGTGCGCCATGACTCACAATGAGAGTGACTGCTGAGAGCTGACGCAGTGGCCAAACCGGTATTGTTTGTTTGTTCAGGTGAACGAGACGGTGACGGTGACGTGGGTGCGCGCGCGCGCGCTGGGCCGCGCGGGCGCGGGCGCGCTGGCGCAGCGCCTCGACGCCTGGTGCGCCGCCGCCGACAGCGCCGCCTCGCTGCTGCACAACACCGCGCCCGACCTGCTCACGCTCTAGCCGCTGCCTGCAGGTGAGCGCTCGGCCGCGCGGGCGCAGCGCCTCGACGCAGACTTGTACCGATTTATAAACTGTTCTTCAACAAATCCCCATTGGCACTAACCCCATTGGAACAATGTACATTAAGAATTAGATTTTAAATAATTCTTAAATCATGTAACACTTTTTTTTAATGCAATGCTGTTTGTTTGCTTTCAGATCAGAGGTGGAGCGATGTGTGCAGAAATGAAAATATTTTAAGCATTGTCGTGTATGTGCCAGTAAAGAATACAATTCGAGACACCATCCTGCAAAACAATAAGGCTGTATTATGCGTCTTGGCATGTATTCTTTATAGACAATTTATAATGGTGTATGTCTGGAGCTGAATAAATAAATAGCTTGCATAAAAATATCTCCTATAATTATTTTTCTCTATTTATCTAACTATGATTCTCATTGGAACAATTGAACACTTTCACACTAAAGGCGTTGTGGGCTGTTGAAAAAGGTTCAAAGCTAACATCCTAAAGTAAGGATCACAAATTCAGCCAATAGCAAAATAACATTGCTTATTTGACACAAGTTAATCAGTGTGCAAAAGCAATGAGAACCTAATGGTTAAAACGTTGGACTCTGCTAGTCAGGTCCACTTTTTGACCTCAGGCATGCATCTCTAACACCTGGAGTTATTGCGTTTTAAGCTATTAAGTATGTTTTACTGTCAAGAAAAATGTGAGGAAATCTGCATGCAGGAAGGTGTGAGTCTGCCAATTTGTGGTTGGCAAGCTTGGTAGAGTATGGCCATCATTCTGAGAGGAGACCTATAATGCTCAGCAGTGAGTCAGTGATGGGTTGATAGCGATGAAGTGCACTACAGTCAAGTTGGAAAATGATGCATTGGACGTTGGAATATGATAACAAGTAGAGTAGGCATCAACCGAGGGCACAGATAAGCTGAAGATGGTCGGACTATCGGGTCCTTGCAATCCACTCATATTTCCAAGTTTCGATTGCACTTCCTCCATAAATCTAGTCACAGTGGGAGTTTTGGTTTTACTGAAAAGGCACACAAGACAGACTGGTTCCAGTCTGTCTTGTGTGCTATCTTTATAAACACAGTAGGTAGATCATTTACAGGCTCAAGCACAGCACTACCACTAGAACAATAAGTAGGTACCTACTCATACTATACCACGATGACCACGACAAGCAATTTATAAAAGCGCGATAAGAGCAGCAATGAATACCACGATGTATAACATATACGCTGTCTCCAACCTACTTCTTGCGTAGTAGGTAGGTACGATCTATATTATAATTACTACATACTTCTATCGATCTAGGGCTAAACATGGGCTAAACCATAAGAATTAACTAGTTAGGTAAGTATTATAGAAATAGTCAAATACCACAAACACAACTAACTAGTTATATATCATAATGTTGAAGAAACGTAAAAAACATGGTAATTAATTAATAAACATTGTAAATATTAAAAAAAAACCGCCAAATTCAATTCAATTTTATTTTACTGCATAAGACGGGCCCGCAATACTAATTTATACGCAATACTTCGCCATAGTCTATATCAGTATATTCTATATTATCTATGGTCCATACCAATGCAGTAATGTACTCTGTGACTTCGCCAATGAAGAGGGAATACAGCTGGGAATAGTTGATGATAGTAGAGGACCTCGTCTGTGTTGGTGTTAGCTGGCGGGCGTGCTCTGCCTTTTTGGAGTGTTTTTTTGTTAAAACTGACTGGAAAGCACTATATGGGGGTGCCGCGCGTATGTCGGCGAGCGCCAGCACAGACGGGGTCCATACTTGCATAGTTTAACTAACTTGTTACAAATAACTACAAACTTGACATTGGCAAATCTTTGTAAAGCCAGACGAGAGAGAAAAAAAAGATGATAGTAGATGGGAAGAAATTTCGACTATCTTGCATTAAAAATTAAATTCCAATTCAAATGTTAATCATACAACTTGTGATAGTGACAGTGAAAAACATAAACTAACGGACATGAATGTCATAGGACGTAGTGTTTATATACTCTTTGACCCTATGGTAGAGTCGAAGAGCCGAGTGATGCCAGCTAGGAAATAATATTTTTGAATCGATATTAAATAAATAATCGATGTATCAAGGTTTTCTTCTAATTGATTTTATTTAGAATCCTCTTGAAATATCATAAATTATTAATTTTTGTTTCAATAATAATAAGCACAATATAAAATATGGTATTGACAAAAACCACCAATAATTGAAAAAACGTCATTCCTTTGAACTGAGCACAAGTGTATTTCAAATGGCGTCATAGATACTTTAAAGTAATAGGCGTCCCCTGGTCCCCACTCCCCAGTGACGGACGGGTGACTGCTGCTGTCAAAATGCATCCACGATACTTTGAAAATATTATTATCTTGAAAAATCTACTGTGTGTTCAAATCTATTTGTAACGAGATAGTAACAATATGGTGAGTAAGTACATACTTATATTTTCGCTTTGCAAAATAGTTAAGTCCACATCATTACGTGGGTGTTTTTGTTGGGCTACGAGCGTCGAGCGACGAGACGTTCCCCGTCTCACTCGTTTGTTATGAATCTTTCCTGCCATTATTTACAATCGACGGTGTATATGCGTCTCTTTCGCTCGCAGTTTTCTTGCAATAGGTTTTTCATTTTTGTGTCCGCGCGACTGAGACCGCGGGAGGAAAGCAGGGTCCGGTGGAAAAATATGAACAATTTCATGCTCTTAAAAATTATTGATTTTTCATGGTTAAAAAACATCAGACGCCGCTAATTGCATACGTGATGTGGTTCCGCGCGGTCGCTCACTCGTGTGAGTATGAGTCTATTTTAGTTTATTTCCCATATTAGAGGTTGTGGTCGTGAAAAGTCACATTTTTCAGCACATGATAGACGACCATTTGGCTCGCTCCGCCGCCGCTCGCGTCGGATCAGACCTCCTCTCGGGATCCAAACATAGATTTGAGTAATTGTTTAAATATTGATTTTTTTATTGAGGGCTTGCATGTGTGAGTCAGGCGCTCATGCACGAATGTTTATAACATTAGTTGGGGCCTGCGATATACTATTTTGGGATCGGCCAAATGTTGGCTTTGTGCTCATGTTTTAACCATTATGCTTTCGTGTAGCGCCCAAGAGTGGATGGAATTATTTGGTGTTCCGATTGCAATGGGCATTTGAGTGTTTCAGTGTGTTGTTTTTGTTCTTGGACGTGCAAATATTTTTTAGTTTACTGTGGATTTACTTCTGCGGTGAGTCGATACTATAACAATACATAGTTTTACATATTGTTCAGACAATCTTGCACTTTATCGCTCAATTGGTCAAACTTAATGTTTACAGCTCCGAGGAGCGTATAAATTCCGATAAGATATAAGCACCTACCGAGCGTAATTCTTGTTAGAGGCCCAGAAATTTTCTTAAATTTTAGCGTCTTCACTATATGAAGAAAAAAATTCAAGACAAAACTCGACGCACACTCGGGCAGAGCTGTATCAATAAAACCCTTGAAAAGATAAGCGTTCAATGTTAGTCGCCGCTCATTAGCAACATTCAATAGATCGCAGATATCGCTGCTTGAAACTCGCATGCTTCACCATCACAAGCATTCAACCATGCAGGAACGTCTTCGGGAAATTGAAGTCTGCATTTTGAAAAATTGTATCGACGAAGAAATCATCTCAGAAATAGGAGATTTACTTTCGGAGCAATGGATGATAATTATATTTTAAACAGCATAATTTAAGAGCAAAGATTGAATTAGGTAAATTCAGAGTTGTTCAATAAATTTATTAAGCACCTACAGAGTAATTCAATAGCCACAAGCTTTAAACTGAAATAATACTGAATAGTCTCAATGATATCGAAGGAATCAAAATACCTACTTATATTAGTTTGTAAATAGGTACTGTTCTCATTGAAAGTATAAGTATGTAGTTTGTACCTACATATATGTTGACATTTTTTCAGTGTAATATTCTTGAGAGTCGAGCTTAGCGTAGTGAAGGTTAAAAAATTAATTATTATGGTAATACAAATCACGTGTAACATTGTTTATCTACCGGCGCAGACTACACTCCACTGTGCAAACGGATCGTATTCTGTTTGAACCAGCTTTAAACACCAACATTTCTATTTGACAGAAACATTCATTATTAAAAGCTGTTTACTTCCATTTCAGAAATACTAATATTCTTACATAATGTTAAATTGTAAGTACTTTTTAAAACAAACCTTTGTGCCGGTATTAGATTTCTCTACTTAACTAAAGAATCTGTTCAGATCTCTACACATTCCAATAAGAATCTCTACCAAATCTCTAACATGGAAGAATTATTGTAATGAAATGCATCATGCATGCCACTCAAAACCGCTGAACCGATTCAGACGAAACTTGTGCAGTTCGGAAGCCTCCTCCTCTTCCAACTTTGTCCAAAATCAGACGGAACCAGAGGCTGGTCTGACCCGAATTTTACATGGACGTAGTTGAGGGCAAAAACTACTAAAGTACCCACAATAAAATAACTATGAAGATAACAACTTGCATCAAACTGCTTATCATTTACATCATTGAGTAGAGATAAAAGATATTCGTCAGCGTTTTATTTGAATGGTTGTAATACTTCATTGTAAAGCAAGTAGGTACATACTACCAAAACAACTTCAAAATACAAATAAAATACTATGAGATTTCATCATTCTTTCCAATGCGTATATTCAAAATGCGTGTAAAGGTACTTTAGTTATAAAGAACTCGTATAGAGTTTATGATAAACTTATTATTCAATTTTACCAATAAAAAAACAATGTGTAAAGGAATCCATTGACGCTCTTCGATTAAACTTTTTTTTTCGAAATAACGACGTAAATATCCATTCAATTGAACATTGCCCAACCTGTGAAAGTGATAAAGAAAATAGATATATTTTATGAATCTGAGAAAATAACAAATGTGTAAATATCTAATAGGCTTCCTTAGTACAATTGTTTTTGCATGACATACCTGCACGACACGAGGTCGCGAAGAGTGCTTATGTATCAATGATAAAATACAACTAGACATAAATCACGAAAAAATACTCGTAAAATTAAATGTAGCTAGTTCCTGGTAGAAGAACATAGTTAGGAGTAATTATATCTGTCGAATGTAGCGTTTCTAAGTATTCTTATTTGATAACAAAATAATAAATCGTATGACTATCCGTTTCTCCCACAACTGTTTCATGAGGTCATCTAACAAGAACGGTTCCGTAATGACACCGTTCCAAGAAAGAGCTCTCCAGATTGTTGGCCTCAAAAAGGATCCAAATATAAACGATACCTAGAGCGGTGGAGTAGCTGCGGTCTGCGGAGTACAGACCCCCGCGCGGAGTATTTCGGTCGCGCCCCTAGGGTCGTTGGCCGATGCCCGCCAGACCCCCCCGCTAGGGCGTTTTTTTGCTTATCTTTACGAAGATAGCGCTCCCTTCTCATGTTCGAGTGTTTAGTTTGTACTGTCTACTCGAAAGGTTCTTACAGATCTATAAAATCACCGAATTATTTCATTTACCTCCTGAGTTTTATATTACACGCTGCCCAGTCCACTTTAGTGTTTTCCAAATAAAAGTATCTAGCCAGTATGCTTTGTAAAATATTAGAAAGATTTAGTTTGAAAATGTTAGCATAATAAAGTGAAATTTGGCCGTACCTACCTACCTGTAAACGTTTAGAAAGAGACCACTATGTAAACCTTGAACTTTCTCAATAAGCTCTTGCGTCTATTTTATTTTTATATACGCACCATTATAATTAAAGACCAGTAATAACGAGTCTACTTATTAATAAAAATATGTATAATGTACATATGAATAATAATATTATTAAAATGCAAAGATTTAAAAACTTAGACCCATCATTAGAGTCCGAACACCTCCGTTTTACTTCACCAGTATTGATTTTTACGAGTATGTTCAGAAAGTACCTTTTTATTTGTAACTTTTACTGTAGGGGAGTTTTCCGACCAACTGCTGTGTGTTCCGTCTCACCCACACTTGAACAGAAAGTTATTTAATTATTTGCAAATGGAGTAAATGTATCCTCCTTACTCGTAGCTTTTAGTTTTTAAATTTACGTAGGTAAATTATCACTATTACATCATTATCTTACAAATTCCACAATTGACAATCAAAAGTCTACAATGGTACCTACCTAGTTTGAATAAATGATTTGATTAGATTTTTAACTGTTGTTTATTTCGATTCGTGGATTAAAATGGAGACGAGAGAGAAATAATTTTCTTACATATCGATACAATATTTTTCTGTACTTTTACTGTACGACATCGTGCACGATTAATAATAATCAATTTATTTTACAAAACTAAAAAAGTGTTTTCAAAAAATTATTCAATTTTCAAATTATTTGTAATCGATATTGAATTAAAAATCGCTAAAAGAGATTGTATCGATTAGTAATTAGTATGTTTCGAAGGATCTTCACTAATGTTTACTCAAATCTCTTTGGTGATTGGTTTGAATTTTCATCTTATTAATTTAAGTTTTACGAAGGACTTCGTCTGTGTTGGTGTTAGCTGGCGGGCGTGCTCTGCCTTTTTGGAGTGTTTTTTTTTGTTAAAACTGACTGGAAAGCGCTCTAAGGGGGTGCCGTGCGTGTGTCGGCGAGCGCCGGCACAGACGGGGTCCATACTTGTATAGTTTAACTAACTTGTTACAAATAACTACAAACTTAACATTGACTAATCTTTGTAAAGCCAGACAAGAGAGAAAAAAAAAAGTTTTACGAAAAAAAGAAAGAAAATAGCGACAGTTAGATATTCCTTTGATCCAGCGATTACAAAAACATTTGTTGTCTTTTCACCATGGACTAACTTTTCACGCAGACCGCGTTCCATTTCCATAGCACTTCGGAATTTTTGAGCTAGCTCTGATTTTAATGACGAATACGTACATGAGCGGTGAATGATCTATGTATGTTGTTCGTATGTAAGTTGGTGTTGCTGTCTCGACTCTGAGCACGGCAGCGATGTCTTCTTGAGGTTGAAAATATCGAGAGGCTTCTGGCTTAACCAAGGCTTTTAACCAACTTCCAAAAAGGAGGTGGTCCTCAATTCGACCCGTATTTTTTTAAATGATTTCTGCATGACTCGAAATGAAACGTCTGAACACAAAATGGATCAATCACTCTAGTGAGTGAATATTCACTCGAATGAACCGTTCGATATCCGCGCTGTTCGACGTCAATTCATTTCATTTATTTAATGGTTCATTCTTCATAATACGTGAAGTATGTAGCAAACCTTCAAATCTATACTACTAATAAATAAAATTGGAGTGTCTGTCTGTAATTTCGAAATAACTACCGCATATTAAGGTCATATGGTTATTTGAACGATACTATAACTGAATCACACGTTTTTAAAATTTTTGTCTGTCTGTCTGTCTGTCTGTCTGTCTGTCTGTTTGAAAAGGCTAATCTTGGGAACGGCTGAACCGATTTTGACGGGATTTTCACAGACAAGTAGAGAATTGACCAGGGAGTAACATAGGCTACTTTTTTAACCGACTTTCAAAAAGGGAGTTGTGTTTTTCTACCTATGTACACCGAAATCTCCGAGATTTCTGAATCGATTTGCGTCATTTCTTTTTTAATCGATAGAGGAACTTTGCGACATTGTTTCATAAAAAATTTGGAGTCCAACTCCTCAATCCTGATGCTGCAGGGGAACTGACCAATCCAAGCGGGCGAAGCTGCGGGCATCAGCTAGTTAAAAATAAATGCGGTGCATTTGCTTCACTACAACAGACGATGATCGTTGATCACTGATGTAGTGAATCGTTCACCAGGAACAACGTCTTTTGAAATATTTTGAACTAGATCTTAGTTTTGAATTTGAATGTGCTATAGTTAAAGAAAAACTAACAGATGGACGATTTCTAACATACGTACTTACTTATTACGATTTATATTTATAATTTTAGTTTTCAAAAATATGGTCATTTAAACGATGAATTTATTTGTTTTGCAGGTTCCCCAACTACACCGACACTCCCGCAAGTTTCAGTATTCTAAAAAAATAGTCTAGTCGTAAAGTTTCTACTTAAATGAAAATAAATATTATTTAACTTATTATATCAGTACTTAAAACTATTTTTAGTAAAGGATCTGTGATAAAACCTTTTTGGTGGACTTTATAGAAGTGTGCAATTTTTTTACAAAAAAAAAACGGACTGATTAAGATTTGGCCAAAGAGTACTTATAATGTATTATAGTAGGTAATTAAAATTAGTGATGCAAGATGGCTCTGCCCCCGCAACAGTTCTGCGTGCGCTGGAACTCCTACCACACCAACCTGCAGGTGAGTAGCTCGTACCTCCTCGTTACACCTTCCCATTAGTGATGCAAGATGGCTCTGCCCCCGCAACAGTTCTGCGTGCGCTGGAACTCCTACCACACCAACCTGCAGGTGAGTAGCTCGTACCTCCTCGTTACACCTTCCCATTAGTGATGCAAGATGGCTCTGCCCCCGCAACAGTTCTGCGTGCGCTGGAACTCCTACCACACCAACCTGCAGGTGAGTAGCTCGTACCTCCTCGTTACACCTTCCCATTAGTGATGCAAGATGGCTCTGCCCCCGCAACAGTTCTGCGTGCGCTGGAACTCCTACCACACCAACCTGCAGGTGAGTAGCTCGTACCTCCTCGTTACACCTTCCCATTAGTGATGCAAGATGGCTCTGCCCCCGCAACAGTTCTGCGTGCGCTGGAACTCCTACCACACCAACCTGCAGGTGAGTAGCTCGTACCTCCTCGTTACACCTTCCCATTAGTGATGCAAGATGGCTCTGCCCCCGCAACAGTTCTGCGTGCGCTGGAACTCCTACCACACCAACCTGCAGGTGAGTAGCTCGTACCTCCTCGTTACACCTTCCCATTAGTGATGCAAGATGGCTCTGCCCCCGCAACAGTTCTGCGTGCGCTGGAACTCCTACCACACCAACCTGCAGGTGAGTAGCTCGTACCTCCTCGTTACACCTTCCCATTAGTGATGCAAGATGGCTCTGCCCCCGCAACAGTTCTGCGTGCGCTGGAACTCCTACCACACCAACCTGCAGGTGAGTAGCTCGTACCTCCTCGTTACACCTTCCCATTAGTGATGCAAGATGGCTCTGCCCCCGCAACAGTTCTGCGTGCGCTGGAACTCCTACCACACCAACCTGCAGGTGAGTAGCTCGTACCTCCTCGTTACACCTTCCCATTAGTGATGCAAGATGGCTCTGCCCCCGCAACAGTTCTGCGTGCGCTGGAACTCCTACCACACCAACCTGCAGGTGAGTAGCTCGTACCTCCTCGTTACACCTTCCCATTAGTGATGCAAGATGGCTCTGCCCCCGCAACAGTTCTGCGTGCGCTGGAACTCCTACCACACCAACCTGCAGGTGAGTAGCTCGTACCTCCTCGTTACACCTTCCCATTAGTGATGCAAGATGGCTCTGCCCCCGCAACAGTTCTGCGTGCGCTGGAACTCCTACCACACCAACCTGCAGGTGAGTAGCTCGTACCTCCTCGTTACACCTTCCCATTAGTGATGCAAGATGGCTCTGCCCCCGCAACAGTTCTGCGTGCGCTGGAACTCCTACCACACCAACCTGCAGGTGAGTAGCTCGTACCTCCTCGTTTAGTGATGTAGCCTATGTGCTAATCCAGGGTATAATCTATCTCCATTGTAAATTTCAGCCCAATCCGTCCAGTAGTTTTTGCGTGAAGGAGTAACAAACATACACACACACACACACACACACACACACACACACACACACACACACACACACACACACACACACACACACACACCCACACACACACACACACACACACACACACACACACACACACACACACACACACACACACACACACATACAAACTGTCTCCTTTAATAAATAAATAATAAATAATAATATTAGTGTGATCTCTGATCGTCTCACACTCTCCCTCAAAGTGTAGATGTAGAATATCGTGCGACGGGCAACGTTGCGTCGATGTAGGAGCTGAACTTTGGAGCTTAGAATTGCCCTGTGCGGAGTCACCAGTTTTGATTAGTGTAGCTCGTGTCCCAGGCAGTGCTGACGTGGTTGTGTGCGCAGGCCGTGTTCCCGCGCCTGCTGCTGACGGAGCAGTTCGCGGACGTGACGCTGGCGTGCGAGTCGCGCCAGCTGCGCTGCCACAAGCTGGTGCTGTCGGCGTGCTCCGCCTACCTGGAGCGCCTGCTGCTGCAGAACCCCTGCAAGCACCCCATCGTGCTCATGCGCGACATGCGGTGAGCCCATATAGCTCGTCATAGCCAGCTGCTACATCCTGATGGTAATATGAGACGGTTCATTTTGTTCCTTTCTGTCTGTCAGTCGGCATCTTTCACTCGAAATGAAACTCCTGAACAAAATGAATCAAAAGTGATAAACAAAATGAGACAATCACTCGAGTGATCATTCGTTCCGGTTGAACCGCCTGATAATATCATCCTAAAGGTTACATCATAATGGATCATAACATGTGCCAAAATGCAAACGCATTGGCAAAAGTCATAATTTTATAGTACTGTCACGGAAGTAGCGAGTAATAATTCTGATATTGGAGTACTCCACAGTCCGCACTGCACGTTGCACTCATATCTGCGATATCGATCTCGAAACTTCGAAAGTTGATTGTGGTTACCCGCCTTGACTGGAATAAGTTTATCACGTACAGAACATCTGTGTAGAATGTACTACTAAATACATTTAGTGTTAATTTGTTAGTGGAGTTGTATTGAGCGAAGCCGTGGTCGGTCGGCAGGTTCAGTGAGATGCAGGCGCTCGTGGACTTCATGTACAAGGGCGAGGTCAACGTCACGCAGGAGGAGCTGCCGAGCCTGCTCAAGTCCGCGGAGGCGCTGCAGATCAGAGGTCAGCTGACATTTGTTGTGTACTTGTAGTTTGTACAGGCAACAGGTACAATCGATTTATAACAAAAACAAGTGCGAAACGAACTCGTACGCGAAGGTTTCAATACTATATATACTATAATGTAGAGCACTGCAAGTTAAGGACAGGCTGCGCCATCTATATGTGATTTAGTAAATTAATAGTAGTTGGTATTGTATTGCTGCAGGCCTGTGTTCGGGCGAGGGCGGCGGCGCGGGCGGCGCGGAGGGCGCGGACGCTTCGCGGGACTTCACCCTCGCCAGCGACGCGCTGCTACACGCGCACCGCAGCAACGGTCAGTCACGCCTAGCTACTACTGCACTGGACGCGGCCGAAGCCTCTCACCGCACGATACACCGGAGACAGAACTAGCCACCCACCTGGCCTTTAGCTGAGTGGAATTACTAAAAATATTATGAGACCACATTTTCACCACAGCACAATCATAAATAATGCTAGTTATTGTTGTTGGATCCAGCAATGTTGGCTCGGCGCAGTGGAGACGTTACGGCGAACACCGGAAACTGCCATTGCACCGGCACGCCATTTGATGCTAATCAGGCGCCTGTATATCTACCATTTTTCTATCCGTTTCATGTTATTCTTATACTTAAGCTTTGGAAAATAGTTGGTTTGTTGGAATCCCTTGAACAGAGTTAGTTAACGGTGTAATGTTGCGCAGCGCACCCGCAGCAGCCGCAGCAGCAGCCGGCGTCCAAGCCCCTCCACAGCACCAGCAACGGCCCCAAGAAGCGGAAGTCGGAGGAGAGGGAGAGGGAGAAGGCGGAGGTGAAGGAGGAGACGGTGGAGGAGGACGGGCTGTACTACGGCGAGCTGGACAACGACCACCTGGAGTACAACGAGGTGGGTGGATGTCATTTTTCACGCTTTTCGGGGTGCTGGTTATAAAATTATGCCCATTTTCAAACCCAAGATGGCTAACGCATATTCATTTTTTAAGAAATTGACATGGCAGTTTTTTTCGATTACGAAGTAGTCGTCCATTTTCAAATCCAAGACAGTAGATTTTTTTTAAATCTTAAAACTGTATCTCATCTTATCCCTATTGTATCATGAAAAAACAAAACGCAATTGTTCTTTCATGATACACGGATCCATTCCTAAATTTTTTGTATTTTAAAATTCAAAACCTAAAAAGCATTTTTGAATTTCAGGACGATGAAACGGGCAAACCTGGCAGCAGCTTAGGACAGTCTTCCGGTAAGTACTTGTGGAAGTATTGCCAGCCCGCTGGTTCCGTCTGACGTGCGGTCGGCTGTTGTGACGTCACAGCGTTGTACGGGGTGACAGCTCGAGACACTCGCGCGAGACTCACCTACTGACAAAACATACCACTTTTTTCAATTTTTTTATTTCTTTTAAATCTTTTTAATGTCAATGTTTATTTGCAATGTGACTTCCTCTCGTCACTTGCTTAAAACATTTTTTTTTTTCGCTTTTTTCAAACAAACATTTTTTTTTAAATTCGTTTTTGGCGGCTCTAACCATTCGAGTGCAGCGAAGATCATATTGTGAATGGGCATTGTGAAAAATAAACAAAATGAATGTCTGTAAGGTAGGCCGAGTTTCGATATTTGAAAGTTGGTAGATTTGTTACTTTTTGGTAGAATTTGAACCATGAATGTTGTTAAAAATTACCAATTTTTTGTTTTAATTTCAACAAGCTTACATCTTACAGACATTTCATTTGTGTTTTAAAGCATTCATGGTTCACGAATGACTTCTCTCAACGCTACTGCCACTCGTTTACGTTTGCAGGTCGCCGGCGCCCCTGCCTGCGCGTCAAGCCCGACAGCGAACTGTTCTTCCAGACCAAACTGCAGAACCTGGAGTACATGAACAGGCTCTCCAAGATGAACGCCGCCGAGATACAGAACGAGTTCTCCAAGTACGGCTTAACCGACATGGCGGAGGACAACCACAACAACTCGGAAAACGACTACTACAAGTCGTGGCTCGAACAGAACGGCGAGCTCGAGGTGTCGCTGCTGAAGGCGAACCAGCTCCACAAGCCCAAGCGCGACGCGCAGCGGCACGCGTCCGAGGTGGAGCTCATCCCGCGCGGCCAGCACGCCGGCCGCGAGCAGCCGCTGGCCAAGGCGGCCGACAAGCTGATCAGGAAGCGCGGCCGCCCGCCGATATTCAAGGACAAGAACGTGGACATCGGCGAGACCGTGCTCAAGGCGGACCTGGACCAGTTCCTGGAGGGCAAGGAGGTGAGCTCGTCGGGCTTGTCGCGCAAGGACCTGGAGCGCGTCATGATGGGCAAGTTCAACCCCAACAGGCGGTACTCCAACGAGGCCATGTGGGCCGCCCTCATGGACGTCAAGAAGGGCGGCAGCATCTACAGGTATGTGCTCATTCTTGTTACATTATGTGTACAAAACGTTTGCTGCCTGAAAGTGGCTGATTTGAATTATCTGAATGGGCTTACAGTATCGCCACTTTAATGAGTCGCATCGGCAAAATTATTTCGCGCAGAAGAGAGTTAACGCAGACTGAAACCGAATGTATACTAATGAAATACAGACCTTATTGCTTGACGTTTAGATTGTACATACGAGAACACCAGGGACTCGTGCTATCTCGCTTACAGTTTGCGCGCACAACATATACGAGTATGACGATCAATAGCGGATGGACGCGCGCTCTGATTGGCCGAGATATTTTCGCGCCATTCAAAAATAACATTTGTGCGCTATCTCCATCATCGTAACATACAAAAGTGGCGCTTCTGTACTCCAGGCTTATTCATTTGGCTTTTCAGTTTATTGAAATACAATGAAAATAGTTTATTGAAATACAATGAATTTCAGTTTATTGAAACGAAATGAAATAGCCAATTTGAGTCATTATTGTAGCGCTTATACTTAATTTCGTAAGAATATATGATATTCACCATAAACGGCTGAAACTCACGCGAATTACGAGGAAGGACCTCGGATGACTGCAAAACTAGTTTGGTAATTCGCAGGAGGGAGTTTCGGGCGTTGGTAGTAGTTCGCAAATGTAATGTATGTTTGTGTGTCAGAGCGGCGCAGACGCACAAGGTGCCGCGCAAGTCGCTGCGCAACTGGATGAAGCGCTGCCACATCAAGTCCTCGTTCCCCATGCCGCAGCAGCTCAAGCAGTTCGTGGAGAACAGCAAGCGGCAGCGCGAGACGCACGACCCGCCCGACAAGGCGCAGCTCGCGCTCGCCGCGCAGCTCGACTTCGGCACCCACTTCCTCAGCCTCGGCGCCGACGCCGCCGACCCCGCCCACCCCGCCCCCAGCGACGACGACGCCATCGACATGTCGCTGCACGAATGACTTCCCCTGACGCTCATAGCTCCGCCGACGTCACGCTTCAGCGTCCTAGTAAACTGAATCTTAATGGCCGAGTTTATCTACACATCTACAGTCGGCGTTCCGAGCGGAAACCTAGCGTTTAAGTCGTTCGTTGGTAAGATCGCTTTACTCTAACGTTACCGTTTTGACGCACGAACTCTATCGACGTTTGGTGAGGTGCAAACTTGGCAACGTGTCGCACTTGTCACTGCCTCGACTTCGTTCAGGAGAAATTCCTCAAAATGTTTTCTCAATAAGATGAGCGGGTAACATGTAGGAGACTGACTGACTTTGCTCAGACTTTACTTAGCTCCAGTGGCATGACACAAAGTTACACACGCAGTTGAACTTTGACCACCAGTAAAAGGCAAAGTGAATGGGTTGATGATTAAAGTCACAGTTAAAATTTTGGCCCAAAGCTAACAATCGTACAAAGAGTGAACTTTAACCGCGCGTCACGCAACTGCATCTTGGAGACACGAATCGATCTCATTTGAAGTGGGACCAAAGTCGACGGACAGCCCGAGTTGTAATGTGCACAAGTTTGTCTACCCAACAGTCTATGTACATCAGTCAGTTAGTCAGTTACATATTGTATACAGAGTTACATTGGTTGACTGCCGCGGGTCATTTTAAAACCGAGTTGTATCACATTTCACGATGTTTTCTTGGAAATTGTCAAAATACGAAAAATATGATGTTTTGTTAATATGTATTTACATAATATTATATTGTATACTGTAGTATTATCTTTACTGCCAAAGACAAAGCAAAGATTTCTATAAAGAGAATACTTCTTATAAAAAATATTTTCGTTTACAGCACGCAATATTATTCCCAAAGATTTTGTTTTTTTTTTTAATATTTTATTCTAAGTGTTTAATATATCGTCGTTCGACTAAATATTCATCGAATAAGATTTACGAAAAATCAATATTCCGTTGAATTGATCAAGTGTTGCAAAGTAAAAAAATCTACTGCTTTGGTAGAACTGAGGCACACTTGGTACATATTTTGTTTCGTTTTCGTATTTATTTGTTATTTGAATACAAAATGTAGTTTATTAGTTAATTATTGTAGTAGAAACGTGAAATTGGCCTTTATGAAATTCGTGTGCTTGTATGGACTTCGTCCGAAGATAAATAAAAGACTTAAAAAATGAAATTTTAGCGTAATTTTTGTGTAAGTTACGGATTGGTATCGTGGCAGCGGTCGCTTCACACGTCGGCTTCGTTTCGGCCCGTTATCGATCGTCGCGACTCGAAAAGTTTAGGATCGATTTCACCAACGTAAAATAAGTCTTATCCGAGAATAAATTTGTTATTTTGGCAGATTTTCAGTAGAAAAGCTGTCGTTATGCCCAATTCATTCCTCGATTAAACGTCACTCGACGTTGGTGAAATCGGTGATGGCCGTGCTCCGTCCGCCGCGGGGCGCGCGTGCGGCGGGCGGGTGTGGCCCCGCGGCGGAAGCTGCTCGCTGGACACAGTACGAGTTGGGTGAACCTTTCAAATGAACCTTTTCCCGGTGAATTAATCTGTATTTAAAAAATGTAAATTGTAGATTCGTGAGTATTATAGTTCATCGATTCTATTTCTGTGATAAATATTTGTTTGAGTATTTAGTTTAAACGGATTTTAGCGTGAAGCAACTGCTGCCACGAAGTATATATTATGCTTAATAATACTGATAGGAATAGTAATTTATTCGTTATTTAAAGTATTGTACTTAATATAATTAGTACTTATTGATGTTTTGTTTCTGATTCGTCGATTTTCGATACCTAAGCGTTTTGTAGTTTCCGACGAGGCCGTGGTCGAGTGGAGGCGCGCACCTCCCCTTACGTTTGAACTCGGGCTCGCCTTTAGATGAAGGCGCTGCATGTTATCACAAATTGTCTGCTGGAGAATGTTCTGTTGGAGCTCTCGCTCTGCGAACATCGGCGGTGCCGCACGTTCCATCTGGCATCATTCTACAGTTAGTGTGAAGTTATCCGGGGTGAGGTGTTTATGACGAACAATTTCTGATATCATGCAGTGGGCCCAGTCGTTAGTCATGCGCGATGACATGCAACTTGTCAGCGAGTAGTGCACAACAAACGTACAGACGGCGCTACTGCGACGCATCGTCGGCTCCGACGCTGGCCGTGCGTCGCAGGACGCGGGTGCGGCGTGCGGTTACTGTATCGTTGCTCGCGGGGTGCACTCCGGCTCCACTCGCACACAAGTATTGGAGGCCTAAAACTAATGATATGTTCCTACATTTTATATCTAGTGAGTTTATTTCGAGTATTTTTTCGGTTGTTTACAACTTCCTGTACCCCTAGTGTGAGGCCGCTCGTCGAAAGTGAGTTGCGACAATATCGATTCATAATAGCTCTATAGTCTATATAAATGGATGTTATCGAACCTTAGTTTCGCAGTATTACAACTCGTACTAGGGGTATCGAGTTCGCGTGTGATATTTCTGCCCGATAACTTTATCGGTAGGTCATTTTTGTTGACGGAATATGCACTTTTGTGGAACCTACCAAATAGTTAATGCGATTTCAAAATTTAATAAAAATATAAAACCAGGAAATCCATTGAACAATGAATTAACTGAAATTTTCAAACACTTTAAAACACTAGCGAAGCGATTTGTCAGTGTTGCCAGTTGAAAATATTAGGTAGAAATATGACACGCGTCCCAAATCCATAAAGTGCCTATTAGTATAGTATATACATAATAACGTAGTAATAAGGCTATGTAGATATAATGTAATGCATCAGTGTTGTTGCGCAGTATTATGTTCGTTTCGTTAGCGGCGCGGCGGCATGAGCGCTCTCCCAGCACATCCGCCGGGCGGCAGGCCGAGAGCGTGGCCTGCTGTAGAAAGTCGATAATCTCTTGGACGAGGTTAATGAGGATAGTAGGTCTGAATCCTACAGGACCTTGAGCATTGTGTAAGAACCCTAGGCCCACTGTCTGACACTTATGCGATCTATTTTATATGAGAGCTCCGAGGCTAAATCTACTTCTCTTCATTATTTTCAACAAAGTACCAAAACATCGTTTTCGTGCTAGATTGGATGATAGCTGCTTTACAATGAAATGAAGTACACCCCGAGAGCATTCGTATGACACGCGTCTCATCACTGTAGGACACGCCCAATATGATAAACTTGAAACAGTCACCACATAAGAGGCGACGGATGGGCTGGCCGCCGTAAGTGTCGTCACAATTTTCACAACGACTCAGTTCGATGCGTCGCCACTTTGAAATTATTTTTGAGTATAAAATCTAGATGTGTGTATCGACACCCGCAGTGGCCACCACTGGCCACGTGGCCACAGTGGCGGCCGGCGGGTAGCCGTGTGTCGGGGAGAGCGCGACGCCGCCGACAGTACAGTGTTGTTTCTGCAGTCGATGATAAGATCGTCACATTGTTTATATATCCTTTATCTTTTACACGCATTCTATTCACAAGCCCAAAGAAATGCCATTCTTACACCTTCAAGTACCCAGTTAGTTAAATTCTTTACAAAGTATACCTACTGTACGTCAATCGTAAACGGTTAAACAACTGATTCGATGTGACGTGACTAGGTATCTTTGTCTTAAATCCGAGTCATCATCACCGTCACTAGCCGGCAGACATCGCTCTCTCGTGGGATCTCACGCGCCGGCCTCGCTGCGCTCTCCGGTGCGAGGCCGCCAGTGCAGCGACTTGGGCAGCAACAGCAACAACACAACTTGTATTGGTTTTTAGAGTTCCGTACCTCAAAAAGAAAAATCTTGGGCGATGGTACGGCATCGTATGCGAGTCCGACTCGCACTAGACCAGTTTTTCAAACTACATGCCCATTGCCGCTTACACTTCGCATATCAGTTACTGTGATTCTCCTACGGACTCCTCAATTGTGATTTGACCACGTAGAGAATCCAAGCATCGGTTCCAATACCGCTACATAGTTATCTCTCAAGCTCGATGCCGGCCTGCCTCAGTGCTAATGTCATAACTTGAAAGGAATTTGAGATCCCTTGACGACACGTACGAGCTCGGTGACTACGTACTTCCGACCACTTCGTTAAAATAAATGTATTGAAATGTCCGCCCGATTATTATATTATTATATAGATATATAATTATAATCATTGTATCAGTTATATATTGAGGGTTTAACGAAATAAATATATACATACGACCACTGGCATTTTTATTTGCACCCCAGCAGCAGCCCAGGCAGACCCCAGCCGCCCAGGCAGACCCCAGCCGCCCAGGCAGACCCCAGCCGCCCAGGCAGACCCCAGCCGCCCAGGCAGACCCCAGCCGCCCAGGCAGGCCCCAGCTGCCCAGGCAGCCGCCTCGTGTAGTCATGCTTAGGTTTAGGACCCTTATTTAATTACAATCTTACAAATATAAAACATTTTTATAGTTTAGATCGTTCGGGTTTCTGATTGCGAGTTTTTAAGTTAACGAATGTCGAAGTATATCTTGTAACATGTACATCAAACAAGTACATCTAATTCCGTATCCACTATCCAGTGTCACGTTTGTTAACTTAAAACTTACACCGAGACTCGTGTCGGCGATTCAAGACTTTAGTCGACCAGTCTATCCGTAATCTGCCGATTAGTTACATAGCAACTTTATTCATTTATGTTTTGTATGGTATTTTTCAACAAATAACAGCGTGGCTCAGTAACTAACAGAATGATTACCAATAGGCTGATTATATTGATTTCGGCCATTAAAGAACAAAGTCAAATAACGCTCGCTACTTCGATCTCGGCCTTAGTGTAAGTTTCCCATCCGTACTAGCAGGTTCACGCTTGCGTATTTGACACGTTGGCACATGTTACACTTGTCTCGGGAGCCTCCGTGAACATCGGGCGAAAACAAATAAAGCACCTACGTATACAAATAAACATTCTAAAACACGCTATTTTTGTGGGAATGATATTTGTTAAATCAATTACACTAGCATTACTTTGTACTATGATTCCATTTAAGTTTGAAAAAAAAACTAAAATGGCGTGTCGGCACTGTTGCCTTTTTAGAATCACGTTTGCGTTTGTATCGTGTCGCAAACTGCCGACTACTGTTAGCAGAGCTTCTTTTCCTCGCTTTTTACATCGCGCCCGACCCGCGTCCCACTCCTGTAGGAAGCCAGGAAAAGAAACGCCCCGTCGCGGACAGTCGAGGTCGCCACTTGCCGGTTACGCGGAGTCGATACGAGAGTACTAAGGGCCGTTTCTTCTCCTCGCTCGTTGCAGGCGTGCGGACGTCGACGCAGATCGTGACGCGGCACTTCATCGACGTGGAGCACGGCGTGCCGCTGGACGTGCACGCGCGGCCGCGCCTCGTGGGCCGCCGCCCCAGCGCCATCGTCAACATCGAGACGGACGTGTTCCAGGAGAAGTCCTACAAGCAGTACTCGTCGCAGCACCTGCGCGACGCGCTCATCGCCGTGAAGCGCGGCTACAGCGTGTACGCGGCGTCCAACAAGTTCGGCGTGCCGCGCAAGACGCTGCGCAACTGGATGGAGAAGTACGACATCAAGAGCCAGTTCTCCAAGGGGCGGCGCGGCGCGCGCGCGGCGCAGGCGCTCGACCCCCTCCACCTCATGGCCGAGGCCCGCGCGGAGCGCTTCGACGCCGCCTTGTAGCCCCATATTATGTAGAGTGGTAGGACCTTCCGGGCACAGAAGAATCATTTCGCGAACACGTTTAAGTAAATAGCAACTTTTTTAACACCCAGTGACGAGTAGGTGCAATTAAAGTCGCACGGCGCTGCAGCCTAAAGTTTAACTAGCGCCTCTTTCGTAGAAATTGACCGCGTTGCTGTTGATCTGTTGATCTGTGCCACGTGCCATGAGTGTAGCCGCGTCGGTGCTAGCATTTAAACGACCATGTTCACATCTGCGGTCGCTACGTCGCGTCGTCGGACCAGTCCTTGTACGTTTAGTGTAACATTTAACATCTCATTAACGTCCAACTCCATAGTATTCGAGCATCGAAACATTTCAGTGTTAAAGTAAAATGGAACTTAACTTCCTTGTTTTAATGCTCAAATGGTCCATATGTCTATAGTTAGCGTTCAATCGGAAATATTGTGGAATTAATATCGGTAGTATTTAATTTTTTACTTATCAAGAAAATTTTGTTCCATTTTACTTTGACGTTATTTGGTTTCGAATCTTGAATTTGATCACCGTTGGTGAGATTTATAATCTTGTACTACGCTCACTGACCGCTCCATCACACAGACGCCACTAGGAGACGTGCTTCACACGCTCGCTTCACAGTGCTCCGGGAATAAGTTATTCATTTAGGTATTTACAGCCGAGGGCCGAGGCTTACAGTTAAAAGCCAAGCCTTAGACGAGGGTTTTGACAGCTAACACTAACAAGTTAAAGATGCACACGTGTATCAAACATAAGCAGGTACCTATGTAAAACCCATTGTTTTAATTTAAAATTTTGATGACTGCGTTAAAAGAGTCAGTTTACAAGCAGGATGTGTAAGTGGTTGGACAATCTGTTCGTAGATCGTATAAAAATACCAAACCTCAATTTATTTTAGTGTTACAAAATATTATGTATTATGATATACCTATCCTACATTGTAATATTGTCTAGTCTAATTTGTTGTTTAAGGATCCAGGTGTCAAAATTAGCTTTTAAATAGGTAGGTCTACAAACTGATATTTATTTATTTATTTTTAAGATATGTTATGTAAGAAAATGTAAAGACTATTTAAGAAACTACTAATTTAGTGTATAAATTCGTGTATGGCAACATTAATAACAATATGTGGGGAATCTAAGAAATCAGTTAATGCTATGAATGTTGGCTACGTACTGAGTTTTGTACATTTAGGCCATGAAAATAGTGTTTCGTTCTCCTACATTTCTTTTGCGTAACGTGGCATAACTTAGGTGCATGAGACGGGTCTGCCCGTTCAACTGAACAGTGAACACTTTTCAAGTGAAGATTTTATATAAACCTGTGAGGATGATACTGCCATTGGCGCAATTAAAATGCCCTAGGCCAACGTTGTCGTATTAGTTCACAAATTGCGAAAACCAAATTAAAGAATTTCGCGGGCAGACCCGTCTCATGACCCTTGATGGACACGTACCTATGTGGGTAATTTAATTGTACACCAGACAAAGTGTATAACGAATTATAATTATATTATGTGTCCTTCTAATACAAGTGTCGGGTAAGTTTGGCGACCAACCGAGTTGTTGCAAGCACTGAATCTCAGCGAAGGATAACAGTTGGTTGTCATAGCATGGATACCGTAACGCAGTTGTTGTGAACATTGGCATCCCCTCGCGCGAAGCTTTGGCTCTACGTGTTTCTGAAACGGACCGCTAAGGCGTGGAATCGGAACGTACAACTTAAGTAAATACATACTTTCAAAGCAAGAGTGAATAGGCATCTTCCAGGCAAGCGCCTCCGACCTACGCCTCCTCATGGCTTTGCATGAATGCCACGAAACGCGAGCCTATCCCGCGCTAAAAAACACTTTGCTGGTTCAACTGAGTTACACGTCCACTTGACACGCAATAGCAACGCCGGAGTCGCGGCGCGTGCAGTGTGCTCTGTGGCCAACAACAAATAATGTCATTTGAGCGAGTGGTATTAATGACACTCCGCATACATCGTGTGAGGTGAATTTTGAATGATTGTTTTCCCGCAGCCAAATGATTTAGTCTCCATAGTACAATGGATTTAAATATAAAATGCTAGAGTCAAATAACACAATTTGTGAAAAACAAAATTCGAACTAGTAACCTCGCGATCGCTGACAGCTCGCGGGTAGCGTACAAGCTAATTTATGCCTTATTCGTCTAAGTATTAGAGCTTATTTTGCTCGAAACATTTTCATTTTATCGCAGCGCGTACGATTCGAGTAGTAAGTACCTACGTTATAATTTATATTCTAGTGAATTACTATTGTTTCTCGCGATTTCGAGTTGATGATTTTTTTACATTATTTCAAAACAAAAACATTATTGTAAATTAAAAGCTCTACTAGAGAGCAAATCGTCCCGTTGCTGGAAAACAACCCATACAACTTCACGCTGTACAATGGGCTCTGCAGAGTGGCGTAACGTTTATGAATGTAACACACACTCGAGGAACGTACAGTCCACCAGTCTATCCGAAATAATTGTATTTTCTGTTACTTACTACAAAGTTTAAGATTTACGTCCAAAGAATATTGTTTTTGCCATAGTTATTATGTATTAATAGTTACGTGATGCCCGCAGGCATGCCGTAGTACTTAATTGTTTAATTCAATTTGTTTGTGCCAATTAACATTATTTATTTTAAATTATTTTGTACTTTTAGTTCCTAATAAACCAAAGTAGATTTAATTCCAAAGGGTTCCTTAGTTAGTTTTTTGTTGATTTTTACGTTAATTTTGATAGCAACGATTAGGTTAACGGTGTTGTAGTTATTTTGTAAGTGGGATATATATTTTAAGATAAATAAATATAAACTATTTAAACTGATTCGTTATATTATTTCATGTAAGTGGTGAGTAGTTCTGGCATTAATACAAATAATAGTTAATTTGACCTGTTGTGTACGTGCAGGCATAGTAGGTGCTTTATATGTATAACGTGAGCTACGCGTTAGCTCGCCTCTACTCCAGTGTGCTTAGCATGAATGAGATTTTACATCTCACCAACGTTTATAGAATTCGAGCGTTGAAGTAAAATAAACTTTAATTAGGTATTTTAAGAGTAAGTACTTCTTTTTTCAAAACTCAAGTTCTGAATTCATTTCATTTTCTTCACTTCAAAGTCCATTTTTCTCTAACGTCTTCGAAACATGAATACTATGAGCGTAAGTGAGATGTGGAACTTCACAGTTCACACTAAACACACTGGACCCCGATCTCCGTGATGTTTGGGTTTATATTTATGTGCAAAATCCATTTTGTGATTCAGCGTAGACATCTAAGGTAGGTATCTTTTCGCGATACCATGCAGTGTAAGACTGACATTTTGGTGGTTAAGTTAGCTTTAACGGAACTTTACTTTTATCGCCCGGTATACAACTGGTCCTGTGACAAAATCGAAGAAAAAATGGTAAGTCCCGAAGTTCAGAGTAGCGACTGACGTGCAACAGCATCATCTCGGGAAGACAGAGAGGCGTCGATATGATTTTGAGTTTAATTCCGAAGGAGTTTGAATAACGTCCTGTTTCAGAGTTTGCGATCGCGAACGTGCAGTGTCAGTACGAGTGCAGCGACACGGAGGCGGAGGAGCGGCCGAGCCGGGGGCCGGGCGCGAGCGCCGCAGCCGGGGACCACAACTACGACACGCGCGACGAGCCGCCCGCCTTCATCATACACCAGCTGCCCACGGTACGTGCTCACACACATCACTACCCGCTACTGCTTGCTAATTAATGCTTTCACCCCGTCTACATTAACAGGTGTCAAATATTAATGGTTGGTTTCATGCAGTGAAATAATGATTTTGTCTGAGTAGCGCGATCGATTCGTAGAAAAAAAATTATTAGAATCAAAAAATGCTTGATTTAAAATTGCAATAGTAGTCCAATGAGCGAGCCAAGTCAACGTAAAATCAGAAAAGTAGAACAAAGTAAGGAGCATCAAAAGTCACGACGCCACGTCCGTGCCACTGACCACAGGACAGACAGAATTGACGTTTTGGTCGCCACGTGAACGTGCCCCGGTGTTCGTCATCTGGCCAATGACGTGCGGTTTCTTGGCTCTTTTCCCTGAACGGAGTACAGGACGAGTTTTTGAATGGTTTTCCAAAACAAAATTCAATACGGAACCATATTATACACACATTGTAGCAACCTAATGGAATATTTGCGAAAAATTCCACTGTAAATAATGAAGTTTAGAGTAGAGTGAGGAGGAGCAAAACTGCGTCTCGTTTGTTAGAAATTGAAACGTCAGTAGTACAAATGCCGGCGCACGTTGCAGGCGTCGTCGCCGCGCGGGCCGTTCGTGGAGGTGCGGCCCGGCGTGCTGCAGTCCGGCCTGCTGCAGCCCGGCCTGCTGCAGCCCGGCCTGCTGAAGCTGGCGCCGAGCGGCGCGCCCGCCGTCAACGTCATCCAGCTGGCGGAGCGCGCGCCCGACGCCAGCCCCGCCGACTGCGGGCTCAACAAGCGCATCCGCCGCAGCGAGGGCCTGCTGCGCCAGGCGGCCGACTGCGTGTCGCGCGGCTCCACCTTCCAGACCGTGTCCGAGCAGTTCAACATTCCCATCTCCACCATACGGTGAGTCACCTCGTCCCGTATCGTACGACAATGTCCCCTGCGTCACGCTGTTTGCTAACTTAGAGGACATATTGTTCAGTTATACTCTACGAAAAGTGGTCAATAACTGTCAAACTTGAAGTCTCACGGAAAGGAGAATAAAAAAATGTGTTTTTTTATTTTAATTTGCTATCAACTGACTTAATTGTTTAAAAAAATGTATTTCACATTTGGCTGAATGGTGTGTGCGGTTGTGCAGGTTCTTCATGGCGCGCAAGGGCATCCTGCCGCGGCGGCGGCGCGGGCGCAACTCACAAGTTGGTAATTCACTGCGCCCCTCTAGCCGCTAGCGGCACCCACTCGCCCCGGGGTCTATTGTTACACTCGATGCAGTGAAAGCTTCCAAATGCGGGCGACTATTTTGTACTATAATACATACATACATACAACGCGTGGTTTGATACATGGTCAATGTGTTATAGCTCCAAGCAGTGTAATAATTAATTTTATCGATCCAAGCATTGACCACTCAGAACTTTAACTACACAGACACGCATAATATATATAGCAATGGCATACCTGTTTGCAATTCGTAAACTGAATCAACGGATCTAATGCTATCCTTTTCACAATGTTTCTGTCAACATACAGCGGGAAATGTCGTGTTCCCACAGCGTAATGATATTGTTATGATGAATTCATATAAGAAAACTATTATAATCAAAAAATTGGCGTATTTATAATTATTGTGAAAAATGAAACTCGAAATTGATCTCGAACCAATAGTAGCAGCTCGCGACAACTCGCGCTAGGTTCAAGTATATTTCGACGTGTTGCAGTTGCCGCGTGTGTTGCAGTTGCCGCGCGCGTGCAGTAGCCCCGAGGAGCCGCCCTTCCACATGCAGCACTTCAAGCTGCCCGACATGCTGGCGCTGCAGGCCGACGCCGAGCCCCCGGCCTAGGCCGCCGCCGAGCCCCCGGCCTGCTAGGCCGCCGCCGCCAGCGCAGGCTCCCATGAGCCATCCCTTCGCATTTGTAGACCGCGAACTGTAATTTCAAGAAATCTTACCATTTTTTATTCGTGAACAATTAAAAAAACTATTTCCTTATATCTCGAGTGCAAATGGGTGGCTTCCTTCACCCTCAGCACTCTTCAGTTAACCGTTTATATGTATATAAACCTAAGCATGACATACGCCTCGTCAGTGTATTTGTGGTCAGAGATATTTTATTTTTGTATCCCTCGCCGATACCTACTGGTGTACAACAACAATAATAATGGCGAACAAAACGATTCGATGGCAAAATTCAAAGGAGTACAAAAATGTTGTGAAGCTGAAAACAAGAAAACCATTGCCATTCCAAATGAGCTTCAATTTACGGTGTAAATTATTTAAACACATTTTAACATTTTTTAGTGCTTTGGTCTATAAAAAATAGTGAAAAATGTTTCTCTTTAAATTAAGTCTATTACTAAATAAATAAAATAAACAGGATCCCTGTGAATGCGATGACAGCTTGAAGGTGGTCGAAGAACATACACCATATAAAACTGTATGGTTCCATTTACCGAGCCTAGCAAAGAAGCCATCATTGATATCAGTAGGTACTTTTAATGGCCAAAATTTTTTGACAGGAACTGGCCCTTATTTTTCACATGATATATTACAGTCGAATCGTTTTGTTCGCTGTTTGCGTTACTAGTTAAAGTTTCTCCGAAAAATCACATCGATTGAACGGGCATATTGTACAATGTCAGAAAGGACATAAGATGCAGTGACTTTAATTCGTTAAACAAATTAAAAGCTCCCTAATTTCCAAAACACTTAAAGAAAATATTTTATAAGGGAATGTCGTAGATTAAAGTACCTAAGCTGTTATTTATGCTGTAAATATTGAATCTCAAATTGTTAGTTATTAGTTATTATGAATGAGTTTGTCTGCTCGTGCTCTGGTCCGCTTCGAATCCGGGATGCTCCGAAATAGTCTCGGTAGTGACGCCACGAAGGGCTAGCCGCTAGGACGTATATTTCGCGACAGGTCGACATGACAATCGGAGGGGAGACGCCCCGCCTCATACCCCGATTGTCACGTACGTCGACCTGTTGCGAACTTATAGGAGACTTGAGATCGTTGCAATAATCGTAGAAATGAATGCTATAGCAACTGCCTGATCTAGCTAAGTGTGAGTCGATGAGACGTAACTGCGACCGATGCAAGCATGCGGTACGTAGGTATGCTGCCCGAGGAGCTCGTATGTTCCGGCTTGGGGTCGGGCTGGCGTCACAATAACGTGACTGCATTTGTTTGTTATTACATTTTACTCGTAAACTGAAAGTATTAATACTTCGGTCTGAGGCCGCATTTTTACTGTTATTTGTAAGTTCGGAATGTTAGTGTTAGTCGGCAGCTTCGGCTGTTCGCCGACACGAGCCCTCGCAGCACGAGTGTGCTCCGCAGCTCCCGTGGCGTGCAGCGTGCCGCGACAAATCACGGCCAGTGTCTATCTTACCAACGTCTTACCTCGCAGACTGTTTTTGTAAAGCGCGAAATGAGTCTCCTGGCATAGCCATAGAAACAGGGGCGCATTTGTGTAAGGGTTGACTGCAGCCCGGGCCTCGTGGATACGAAGACCCAGTAGACAAAATGGACAATATTGTAACCTAAAAGAAACTGGCAACACTGAAATCGATTAAACCTAGCGCACTTCTATCGAATGAAATGGATCCTCCATTTCATTCGATAGAAGTGCACTCGTCGCCATTCTATCTACTATTTTCTCCCGTCTATTTAAAAAAAAAAAATAGTTGCCAAAAAGGGTAACTTTTCAGGAATAAGTTTTTAAAAAAGAAAAATGCATATTCGAGCGATGTTTCAGCATTAAATACCTACTAATAAATTTTTGTCTTCTTATTTTGTTTATAAGACAAAAATTAATAAATGGTTACCTATTGCTGAAACATCACTCGAATATACATTTTCCTTTCCTAAAGTCTTACTACTGGGTAACTACTCCCCGCCATTTATTTCCAATGTAGTTTCTCACAAACACAGTCATTCACAGTCGCACAGGCTACATGCAGCAGTTCGGCTTATCATTACCGATTTGACGAATTGGCATTTAATGAGGCAGGCCCTCACGCAGCACTGGCCCAGGCCTCCGTCCCTCCTCCCTGCACACCAAGCGGCCAGGTTTCACGTCCTCCGAGTACGAGCTGCGCATACACGCTGCACGTCGCCGTTGTGAGGGTTTGGTTCGGTGAACTATCAGCATTGCTTCACACAAATGTTTATAAAAGCCAGTATTATATATTTTGAACAAAATCGCTTGTAATATAGTTATGAGATTGTTGATATTAGTTTTATTATAGTTATGAGAGTAAATCGTTTTAAGATCTTTATTTTTTGTAGATTGTAACTTGTAAGTAAGTGCCCAAATGAAGTGTATTGAAAAAGAATTATTACCTTTTGTGTCGATGTACTTAGATGTTCCAAGTGTCAATATCATACGAAATGGGCGAAACAAATGAGTTGAAGGCCGCCTTTACACCGGGGCCGGGGTAGTGCGAGGACGACCCGTCTGCAGCTCGGCTCTGCACGCTTAGTGTAAGATTTTACGTCTCACCAACGCGACGTTAATAGTATTCAACAGTAGAAACACTTTATCGTTAAAGTAAAATTGCCCTTAATCGC
Source organism: Maniola jurtina (assembly GCF_905333055.1). Lineage (NCBI taxonomy): Eukaryota > Metazoa > Arthropoda > Insecta > Lepidoptera > Nymphalidae > Maniola > Maniola jurtina. The sequence goes on from NC_060041.1 coordinate 14,813,750, forward strand.
CTTGTTTGAATGCTCAAGTTTGTACATATATTTACAGGCAGCGGTTCTTGCGAAAACGTTGCGAAATTAAAATCAATGGCACTGAATTTTTGACTGTAAACCAAGAATCTGTAGGTCCATTTTACTTTGACGTTATTTTGTTTCGACTCGAATAGGTACTATCGATATTGGTGAGAAGTAAAATCTTAAACTAAGCGTACTGGTATAAAGTTTAGTGAGCTGAGCGATCGAAACTAAGCGATCTTATTGGTAGACTCCACACGTCCCTCGCTGTCGCTAAGCTTCGCGCACATCGCCGGGGAGCAGGCAAACTATCCATTTATAATTTTCTACTTCTTTGTTTCATACAAAGCCCTTGGTACGAATTTTCATCTCAATAAGGTAGATGGATTTTGATCAACGGGAGACGTAACATAATGTAAGACTCCAGTCCTGAGAGGCGGGGCTTCTCGGTTACAGTCGCCGCAGCACGGCGCGGGCGGCGCTGACTGAACTCGAGCTTCAAGGCTGTAACGTTGACGTCTATCGAGTTGAGATGTCCGACTCGTACTAAGGGCACGGCTTAGAGATACACAGATAAAATAGAGAAGACAAAATATTTTGAGTAGTTCAATGGCAACCATAATCAATACAATATTTTTGTACTGTTCGCACGGCAGAGGAGTCGCCGAGTTCCGCGAGGCACATCTGCACAGGGTCGATAATACAAGTATTCAGTACTTACTCTATTGCTTAGGCACTACTTGTACATAAAACTCGAGGCGTCTGAGGCTTGATGGTTAATGCTGGAAGTTGTTGTGCAATATCAATTTAACTTTTATTAATTTCTGTCTGTTTGTTTGTTTCATAAACTTCTCAAATTAAACACTTTTTCCGCTTAATTCGATTATGCATTAAAACTTTATTAAAATAATTTCCTTTATCAATAATGTACTAGTCATTTGATATTTTAATGCAATTTGGTTTAGGTTAAATCAGTTGCCAAATAATATTAAATCCATACAATTTCAATACAATGTACGCAAAGTCAAACTAAAAAACAAACACTTTCCAGAAATAAAAAGCTTAAACTTAAACTTAAGCAAATAAACACTTCTTATTCTTATTCTTATTTTAATAAAAAAAACGAAAACCTATAAAGCCTTCTATCTAATGCCTAGAATCGATCTGCACTTGTAACTTTTTTCCGAAAAGTCGCTTAATTCAATATTCCATAACATAGCAGAATTAGCAAAATGAATACTAGACAGTACAGTATACACTATACTGTCAACTCGACTGTCCAGTACAGTTGACAGTGAATATCGCATACAATGCAGCACACGAGCTTCCAGCACTGACCCAGCTCCGCGTCGCCATATTAGCTCATGCCGATAATCTCGTGTTGTATAGAAGGTAAACTTGTACAATGTATATAGCATAGAATGTGTAGAGTCTAGTTTTGCAAGAGACGTGGCACTAGACGCCCCGTACGTAGGGACGTGGCGCAGGTTGCGGCGCCCCGTACGTAGGGACGTGGCGCAGGTTGCGGCGCCCCGTACGTAGGGACGTGGCGCAGGTTGCGGCGCCCCGTACGTAGGGACGTGGCGCAGGTTGCGGCGCCCCGTACGTAGGGACGTGGCGCAGGCTGCGGCGCCCCGTGCGTAGATGCGATCAATACAATATTTTGTGTAAAACTTGGCTTTCATTGTTACCTGCACCCATCACCTGTAACAAACCTGCCTTCATCACCATCCTCGATCATATCGATCCGTTGCCGGCCCACTACTGAGCACGGGTGTTTTCTCAGAATGAGAAGGATTTCACCACAGTCTAGGCACGCTGGCCCATGGCGGTTTGCTTCACACGCCTTCACGGTTTCCTCACGATGCTTACCTTCACCGTGACCACGAAGCAAGTGACACTTGATTCCTTAAAATGCATATGCAGGTGTAAGGTATATAGGTAGGTATAGTATTACAATAGTTAACCAAACCAAAGGTTTAAAAGCGTCCTGAGCCCTCGTGAACGATGCTGGCTTAAAAATTCAGCCAAAAACTAAACCACATCGGCTGTTTGTAAGCCGTGCTCTCAGAGTAGCTCATTCTGTAGTCTGCGGCCGAGCTCTGCGTGCTGGACTACTGCGAGGAGAGTTGCCGCCACGTTGCCGCCATCGGCGGGCAGGACCTCAATAACCAGGAAATTGTGTCGCAGCAAACATGCAACCATGTCATATTCTTGAGCCTAAGTCAATACAGAAATTCTATTTTTGGGTAGGACTTTGCGCTCTGCGCCGAACGTTTTGCAATTGTAACCGACACAGGCGAGGGGCATGCTATTGTAAAGCCAAAACTATAAAATGCTTGAAAACTATACAGACGAATCCCTTTATCCCTTTGTACGTACATATACCTACCTACTGTATCATAAAGACAACAATTAAAGCGGACGACCTCTTCCGGCGCGCGAAGGACGTCCGCATCCGCAGGACGACTTGTTATTGTAATGAAGGTCCCGACCGTCGTGGGCCTAACGTTTTTATGTGTATCTTATTTATTTATTAGTAGCGTCTTGAAATGATTTGTTACCTACGGCCAAAGAGCCACTTCCTCCCGTATTAATCTGTGCTTCCGCTGTTATTTCACATTCAAGAAAACCAATCATTTATTCAATGTAGATAGCACATTGTGCTCTTTTTGATGGAAAGAAGAAGATTGTTAAGGAATACTAAAAGTTCCTTACTAGGTAGATATCAGCAGTAATTATGACATTTTTTTATTAACACTCCTTTTCTACGCTACAATGTAAGGATGGACACGCCGATAGGTGTAGATAGTAACAAGGATCTAGGTATAGCTAGGTACTAGGTAGGTAATATTTTCTCCTATAAAGTGTTCCACAACCGTAGGATTATGTGCCGGAAGCCGGAACAAAACTAACAACGGTCTTCCTCTCTTGAACCTCCCAACATTTATCGGAAACAAGTTACAATAAAGATATTTCAAATAGTTTGACAAATGGGAAAGGTATTTAAAGATAATTGGGTTCGGAATACAAAAAATCTATAATGTCGCAACTTACAGTGATGAGTTCACGTGACGCGGCCGCGTGTGACGTCACGTGCGCGGCCGCGTGTGTGACGTCACGTGCGCGGCGCGGGCGCAGCGGAACAAGTGGAACTATCCAGATGTCCGCGACATTGGCGCGTCTAGTTAAAACCTAATTATAATAATAATGCAGGATACTCAGTGCTTAACTTATTTGTTTGTCGTACACTTTTTTAGGAGTTAAAAACAAATTAAAAATTTAAAAATCGACTGCGAAATAGGCAGGTCCGTAAGTCTTACTAAGTATACTCTCTCTACGGGGTGAACAAAAAATAATACAATTCTCGCTGAACTGTGCCGAAAACGATTGGCACAGGCATCTGTTATACTCTAGCACGTGGAACACACTGCAGTGAAGCGGCGCTGCTGCCGACGCCGGCGCTGCGCCCCGCAGCCGGCGCTGCGCCCCGCAGCCGGCGCGGCCGGAGCTGCCGGCAGGGAGGAGAACGCTCTGACGGAACCCGGACACCCTTTTTACAACCGCTTCACTGTTATAGTGATGCATAGAAATAGGAATTAGATTATTTGTTCTGTTTAATGAATTTTATTGGAAGAAGGGGCCGCCTCCCGCCTGATCCTGGATCGGTAGCTCAGCTGCTTCCTCGTCGACATATATACTATCTACTGGAGACCGGAACCAACAAAGCCTCGACACTGAAGCCGTGTTGTGCGCGGACGTGTCAGGTGAAGCCTTTATAAAAAAAATACATACAAACTCTATTAGTGCGCTTTATTGGCGTAACAAAAGGTTTTTGTGTGTGATTCCTATTTCCGCTGTGATGTGTACTGGTCGGTCGTCGTCGTCGCACCGGAAGCACCGGAAGGGACGCTGCGCTCTCGGCTCTCATCCGCGCCATTGTAACTGTAGCTATACCTACAGCCACGCACTAAGCTGTGTAATCTCGTTGTATTGTACGCGCTACGAACTAGGAACTGGACAAATGAACGGAAGAAACTAAATTGTCTTCCAAATAGTTTTAAATCTTTGCAATTCCTTTGAAACATAAGTAGGTATAGGTAATAGAACTAAGGACTAGGTAGATAGTTACAGGGGCCGATTCCAAGAATATGTTTTAATTTTCAACAATAATAGTTCTCATCAATTGTACCTAAAATGCAAAATAAAGCAAGTGTAAGAAGACTGTTGACTGAAGTCGATGTGTCGCGGGATGGTCTCGTGTAGCGTCGGATGGATGTGCGAAGGTCTTCGGAGCGGAGAATACTCTTGTAACAATGAAGTGCTGGCGGCGGATGCAAACGATCATCATCATCATCAATAATTGTCTCTCGGATATTTCTAAAGATAGATAGGTAGGTAGGTACCTATTTAAGCATACGAAGATTTTGATTTTATTGTCTCGCAGGTGTGAAAAGCAGAGAAGGTATTCGACTTGGGGATAATGCTGTGTTAGTCTTGGGCGCCCCTAAACTTCGCGCTTCACTCAGGATTCTAGATGCAACACCCTCGCTACGCTCGGGAGTTACTCTAAAATCCCTCGTTCGCTTGGAATTTATCCAGATGCCAGTGACGTTAGACATTACATTATCCCCATGTTGCATAATCTACTATTCCGCCCCCACTCTCCACTCATCATTTTAATAACTTCCCATGACCGCAAGGAACATAAGTAAAAAACGTTAATTAAAAGGAAATCGTCAGCAAAAGTATCTCTCGTGCGCCATTTCCAAAAATAAGTTTGGCGGGAAACTGTAAATAGCTTCGGGCACCGGCGGCGGCACCCCTGTTATAGATTCAGCAAAACTGGAAGTGGAGAGACAAATCATCATAACATTTAAAGTACAGCGCGCTGGTTACAGGTACAACATAAAGTATTATTACCTCATCAGAATAGAGTTTTACATTCAAAATCATGAACCGTGCGCATAAGTCGTTTTTCGATTGTGGGCCGATGCGGAAACGATTAGTTTCAGAGCCACACGCTGACAGGATGCGTGAATTCATTATTGATTCTCAAAAACAATCTTGCATCTCGCTCTTGCTGTTGTGAATTTAAACGCGCCAAACAGAAATGCAACCGCACCCGCATCCGGCTCCGACGTAAGCCGACGCCGCCAGTAGCTACTTGCTAATCTCGTGCTTCTAGAACATAAAGCTTATTGCGTTGTATTACGGCATAAAGTCTCTTGCGAGTTAAATGATTTAAGACTTTTAGCGGTATGTTAAATCTTGTATTCATTGTTGTTTTCGTTTTTCATTCGTTCGAATTCGAATTTCGAATTCATTCGTGTTTTGGCAGTCGGCACTCGGCAGCGATAGACGTGTGTGGTACACCTCTGCGACCGATTTTATTTACGCTGTTTAATTAAGACTTATCGGAGGAATAGTACAAGATTAAAGTAAATCAGTGTAATAATATAATAATCAAACAAATAAGTGAAAGTGCAGTTCTGTCGGAGGAAAGGATTCTTAGCGTTAATTAAAATAATGTAAGTTTTAAATTACTTAATCTTGATTTGTAACATCGTGGTTTTATATTGTTATGCGGGTTGTAATTTATTATTCTAACATTGTTATTGTATTTCTTAGGTTTAATGCTTAATGTTTATTGATTGTTAGTAAATTATAAATTTAATTTGTTATCTCACTTTAAAACCAGAGGTTATAATATTATTTCGCTGCAAGTAGAATTTTTCGATTTTGGTCATAATTATTTTTGATTTAATTATTATTACTATCAGGCACATACCTACCTAAGTGTAATTTTAATTTGGCGAAGAACTGATAAAGATTTTCGGAGATGAGGAAAGCTCGGGAGTCGGGAGTCGGGACGCGCCGCCGGCAGTTACTCGCGTACCGTGATCTCGGCAGCCTAAACAATGTACTTACCTAAATAGTTAGCTCCAGCTCTGTTAGACAATACAAAGACTGGAGACGGAAGGAAAGAATTAAATATCGAGGAAGTGTGGCGTAACTGCGTAAGAAGTGGCTGTGCAGCGAGTGCGTCGTGTTCCGGTGGCGTGTGTCGATACCGGAAGCCGCAATGGCGCTGCGCCATTGTTCTCTGCCGAGCCCGAGCCACACTCCGCGACTCGCCACACTCCATACAGCCGAGTCGCGACCGAAGAATACAGGCATCTGCCGATTTTACCTTGAACCCATAAATAAAATAAAATACTACGATACGCAACGAACTAAGTCGTTGACGAAACGATCGCATAGGCAGGTACAATGGCCATGTAGCAAGGGACAGCCAACTCATTGCAATGTCCACAGCTTGCACTATCTGTCAGGAAGTAGGCCGTATCTGCGGCACTCATCAGACATTTACATCGTCGATTGAAATCTTTGTTGGGCATTAGATAGATATCTTACGGTTAAATACCTACTTAACATTGTCAATAAATATAGGTAGTACTTTCGTAGCTTGTATTCTTTTGGGTACTCACGTATTGTTCTCTTAAATGAAAACGTCTCCAAAAACTGGTAATCCTGTATCTCGTAGAGTTCGAGGCTTTCCCACACACGGCCTGAGCTGTGGCCTGAGACAGCTGTGTGTCGCTTCCCGCCAACCTGTAATCGCGTATAACGACTTTCGCATATTTCCGCTCCGCTCCGACAGACAATGGCGGGAATCTCTCACACGAAGTGGGAAGCGTGACCGTGCAGTACAGTTGTACGTGGCTCGGTTCCGCTCTGTGTGGGTTGCATTCGAAAGGAGGTCTAGCTGTTTGGATGTAGATTGTAGAGAATCGAGAAAGCGAATTGTCGTATTTGTAAAAGATGGAGAAGTCAAAGAGTGCAGATCCACGAGAAGATATAGGATTCTGTGGGCGTCGTCGACATAATTTCGTAAAAGCGGCGAGATATTTTGCGAAAAATTCAAATACCTAGATAACGAAAGAAAGTTTTGAGAGTTTATGGGTTACCTATTTTTATATATGGGAAAGTCATTGATGGATTGGGAAAGTAGGTACATAAGCAAAGAAGCCCTTGTTTTTTAGCTTCTCAACGCGCCACCATGCCAACACGCCACGAGGCGTAGGAGTATCGAAAATGTACACTAACTATAGGTAGGTAGGTAACTGGGAAGTACGCCTACGTCACAACGTGATAAAGTCATGAGTCAGTGCGCACTTTCACTATCAGCGGCGCGGCACCGCTCGTGACGTCACCACGCGCGCCGCCGCGCTGGCGCCGTCAACCACGACGCGAGTCAGCGGGCAGCGTGGAGCGGCCTCTACACTCGCTGATACACGAATCTAAATATTGGAATTTATTGATGCTATTCTCTGATATCTGCATTCTGCTCTCAGATGTGCACTGTGCAGCAAGCGCCACACGCCTCCGATTTCTCAAACAAAAAACTTCTTGTGTTGTCTTGTGTTCTGATCGAATCGGGTACTCGATAGCGTTTCAGATGCAAATTGCAAGTCACAACTGAACTCACAAGTAACATCCTCAGTCCAAGACGAGGTAGACATGAGACGGCGCTGCACGACGACTCCCCGCTGCCGCACAGTCAGTCGCTCCCCTTACAATACCACCACGCCATTCATTGTTAATACCAAATCGATGACCCCAAACACCCATAGATTGTTCTGGTCTCGGGCCCCTCGACCTAATGAATTAATAATATTAATAGTGCCACTGTATCTGTGTGACGGCCTCGCCCTCTACAAGCAAAGGTTGCAAAGCAAAAGCTATATTCTAGATTTTTCCCGTGGTGTGTGAGATCGTCGTGGTAAAGTCGAGTGTGAGGTTGACGCTGTCAAAGCAGTGCTCCCGGTGCAATAGCGGCCGCGCGTCGTCAGCATCAGCTGCGCGAGGGTTCCTGTCGCGGAGACAATGCGCAATAGAACCACGAGCGAACACAAAACCTCCTCCACACGCGACGCCGGAAGTGTCGATTTCGATTATGGAACGTCCATCCGCGCTTCCTCCCACAGATAGCGACGATTGGCCAAAAATGCTTACTTCTACTGTTTCTGTTTCTAGGGACCTGAACTATAAAAATGTTTTGTTATTTATGCTTTACGAAGCTTAAACCTCAAAGAAAATGTACGCAACGTACGCAACTAAGTACCCGTCACTTGCTGCCGACCGGGACTTGACAAAGCCTTTCCTACCCGAGAAGAGTTGTCAAATTGGGAAAACATTTTAACCTAAATTACACCGAACCTAAACACTTTTATGGCCCTTATTGCAACAAATAATCGATGAATTTCCGAATGACAGCGATGCGTTTAATCGACTCCTCAATAGTAGAATGTAATATAGACATAATACATTCTGAAGAGTGCCGGATACTGCTGGAGAATGCCACTAGCAGCTGTAGAGTCACTGCGGACGATTGTGTAAGTAGGCCAACAGCTCTCGTTTGCAGCACAATTCTGGTATCGACCACATCGTGTTACTTAGTCTTCTGTTCCTCTGCAATATCACCCGATCGTCCGAAATTGGTAACTGTAATTTAAATATTCACATCAGCCGGCGGGTGATTGTGTTACGCGCGCATTGCCGCATAGCAGTGGCGTGCCACAATGCGGCGGCCGCTCGTCCTCGCTCCTCCGCCCGCGCCAACAGCGAATGCTCAACAATGTAGTCGAAAATCCGTTACACACAAAAATCGGGAAACGAGAATAAAACATCGAGCGCGGCGCCGCGGAAACCGAACGTTCGAATCCGCCACCATGCCGCCGGAAACCGGATGTGGGTCACGCGTCCGTACTAATGACGGATTAAAATGGCTGCCATTATGTAATTATACGGTAGAATGTTTTCTTTCAGCTCGTTTTTTCTATTGTAACAGGACGCGCTAATGGCGGTGGCCGTCCTTGGCGTCTGGTGTAACGATTACAGAAGTAAGATGATCGCTTCAAGATAACAACTCCGTAAACAACGCTGCTGTTTAGATAAGAACTTATGATTTTTTTTCGGTTTCATTCGGTCTGAGAAAATTCAAAGTATGTACGCTTTCCTGCAACCTGAGAGTGTAGCGGCGATAGTGACGAGGTGTGTCGTTTGTTGCAGCGCGCAGCATGCCGGCGCCCGCGCCGCCGCCGCCGCGCGTGGAGCACCTGTGGAGCGCGCTGCAGGCGCGCGCGTGCGCCGAGGACGACCTGCCGCTAGGTACCCTACACTTGCTATCACGACTTTGGGGCAAATATCACACTCTTTCACCCCCCCCCCCCCCCCCAGCTTTTGCAATAGCTATATGTTGCATAGTTGTAAACGAGCTGGTTGTTGGCAGATCCCCGGCGCTGGTCGCGGCGCGAGGTGGGCGCGTGGGCGGCGCGGCGCGGCGCGCGCGCGGAGCGCTTCCCCATGAACGGCAAGGCGCTGTGCCTCATGAGCGGGGACATGTTCGCGGCGCGCGAGCCCGCCCTCGGCCTCCGGCTGCACCAGGTGCGTCTCTGTCGGGCCTCACAGTGATCGTCGCGCCCTCACCTGGCGAGGGATCTTCCGACGCTGCGGTTTTCGGTGCGAGACTGCCGTTCGAGTTCCTCGGGATCCCGGAGCCTATCGGTTGAGACGACGATTGACCCGAGTCACGTTTTCTGCTGTCAGCTGCTGTCTTTTCATAAAATGCGGAAGCGACACTCGCGATCACGACAGGGGCGGCAGTCAGTTTGTCGCGGAGTCGCGAGCCGCAGCCGACATCGCCGATGATCAGTGCTCGCGTCGGCACAGAGTTGCGAGGCTGCGGAACGTGCTCGGTGTACATCGGAGGCGCGCTGGGGGTTTTTTTAAAAGCGAATCCATCTCATTGTTATATCATAATAATTTTTTCATAGGATTGAGAATATTAAAAACTCACTACAATTTGTGTTATTCCAGGAGTTCCGGCGGCGCCTCGCCAAAGCGCTGGCGCTGCAGGACCTGCTGGAGAAGCTGATGGCCAACTGAGCGCGGCCTAGTGGAGTTAGTTTAGTGCTGCGAACATTATCAGGACTTTCGGTTATAAGTTAGTGCACGAGCAACTCACGGGGCCGGGTCGACGCGGGACTCGGGAGTGCTGCCGCGTGTGAGGTGCACGCCGCCCGCCGCCGCCCGCCGCAGTTCCTCGTCCAGGAACCAGCGCAGCTGCGGAGTGCGAGCCTCCGGCGGAGCGGAGACGGCGGGCGTGCTGTGGGAGTTGTACATCTCACATCTCTCCGACACGTGGACGTGGAAATGTTTGTAAATATGTACTTGTATTTTGTGCTTCGTAGCTATTAGTTATTGTGAGGCATCACTCGATTGTTCCTATTAGATTCCGACACATTCTGTACTTTATGTATACTTAATATTATTTTATTATTAGAGATTATAAGTTAATAGGACATCCCGCGAGCACCCGAGACCTTATAAACGTGCCTACAATATTGTGTAGATGTTTGAGTGACAAACTCAAATAATAGATTTATTCCCTTTTCTACGCTAAGACAGGTTTTGGAGTCAAAATGACGCGCCAAGACCGTAGAGTCGATTCTAACAAGAGTGGCGCAGTAAGTAGACAATCAACACGTTTCTTTGTAGTCCTAAATGCCGAGGGTGATTATGTGTTAGCAGATAGTATGCTCTAGTCAGGTCACGGTGTAAAATATACTATTTTTATTAAAACTGTGTTTTATTTGGCCACAGTGTGGCTAATGCTTTATCTCTTACTGTTTCTGTAATCGATGACTCGCCTGTCATCGCTGTGCTGTGACAGTAAGAAGGCCGCATCGAGTATCAAACAAACATCAAAATTGATTTGATATACAAAACTAACTGATTCTATTCATTTAAGGGTTCCGTACCCGAATAACGCCACCGAAACGGAAGCTGTCCGTTCGTCTGTCTGTCTGTCTGTCTGTTCCGCAGTAGACACAAGTGCCGCGCCGCACGCTCACCGTCGTTTTTAACCGACCTCAAAAAAAGGAGGAGGGTCTCAATTCGTCGGAATCTTTTAAAAAAAATATTTTTAGGGTTCCGTACCTCAAAAGAAAAAACGGAACCCTTATATTATGATCACTTTGTTGTCTCTCTGTCAAGAAACCTATAGGGTACTTCCCGTTAATCTAGAATCTTGAAATTTGGCAGATAAGTAGGTCTTATAGTACAAATACAGGAATAAATCTGAAAAGCGCGAATTGGTGGTTATATCATGTAATATTAAAATCTGTTTCAATTTTCAAAGTAAGATAACTATACCAAGTGGGGTATAATATGAAAGGGCTTTACCTGCACATTCTAAAACAGATTTCTATTTATTTTTATGCATAATAGTTTTTGATCTATCGTGCAAAATATTGAAAAAAATACCCGAGTACGGAACACTCAGTGCGCGAGTCGGACTCGCACTTGGCCGGTTTTTATTTATGTATTTATGTTCCCCGATTACTCAAAGACGCCTAGACCGATTTGGAAATAAGTATATTTATTTTTGGTTTGAAAGAGTATAGTTACTTCGCAAGTGGTCCCATAATAATATTATAAAGGTGAAGATCTGATGAATATCTTCGGAGACGGAGAACAGAACTCCTCAATGGATAGAAGAGCTTATGATCAGTGTAATAGCTTAATACACAGAAAAGTTTATTATAGAACTATAACTGTAATAGCATATATTATAGTACAGTGGGGCCAATAAAAATCGTGGATTAAAAAAATTCAAAAGAAAATTAAAACCGACTTCAAAAACCACAAACACTAAAAAGTGAAAAATAATTTTTGTTTCTACACGTGTAATGTATGTATGAAGTCGGGCGAGCTTCATAATTTAATTTAGTTTGTTAATTTATTTATCTGTACTCTATGATTGAAATTAAAAGTTACTAGAGCTACTTGGTCTGGTACGAAGTGAGTCTAATTATCGATTGCGTTCCGAACAGACGAACAAACAAAGTAACAAACACAGAGACAACCAAGCGAGTAATTATTGCATTTTCATTCAGTTAAAATTTGAAACTTCTAGTTCATCGAGAAGTTAGTTTAAGATGAATTGAATTATTTTTTCAGATGGACAAACAAACAAACAGGCCAAAAAACAGTGAGTTTATAAAAACATGACGAAATAAACAATTTTCAGTAATATTCAATAAATATAGGTAGTACTTTCGTAGCTTGTATTCTTTTGGGTACTCACGTATTGTTCTCTTAAATGAAAACGTCTCCAAAAACTGGTAATCCTGTATCTCGTAGAGTTCGAGGCTTTCCCACACACGGCCTGAGCTGTGGCCTGAGACAGCTGTGTGTCGCTTCCCGCCAACCTGTAATCGCGTATAACGACTTTCGCATATTTCCGCTCCGCTCCGACAGACAATGGCGGGAATCTCTCACACGAAGTGGGAAGCGTGACCGTGCAGTACAGTTGTACGTGGCTCGGTTCCGCTCTGTGTGGGTTGCATTCGAAAGGAGGTCTAGCTGTTTGGATGTAGATTGTAGAGAATCGAGAAAGCGAATTGTCGTATTTGTAAAAGATGGAGAAGTCAAAGAGTGCAGATCCACGAGAAGATATAGGATTCTGTGGGCGTCGTCGACATAATTTCGTAAAAGCGGCGAGATATTTTGCGAAAAATTCAAATACCTAGATAACGAAAGAAAGTTTTGAGAGTTTATGGGTTACCTATTTTTATATATGGGAAAGTCATTGATGGATTGGGAAAGTAGGTACATAAGCAAAGAAGCCCTTGTTTTTTAGCTTCTCAACGCGCCACCATGCCAACACGCCACGAGGCGTAGGAGTATCGAAAATGTACACTAACTATAGGTAGGTAGGTAACTGGGAAGTACGCCTACGTCACAACGTGATAAAGTCATGAGTCAGTGCGCACTTTCACTATCAGCGGCGCGGCACCGCTCGTGACGTCACCACGCGCGCCGCCGCGCTGGCGCCGTCAACCACGACGCGAGTCAGCGGGCAGCGTGGAGCGGCCTCTACACTCGCTGATACACGAATCTAAATATTGGAATTTATTGATGCTATTCTCTGATATCTGCATTCTGCTCTCAGATGTGCACTGTGCAGCAAGCGCCACACGCCTCCGATTTCTCAAACAAAAAACTTCTTGTGTTGTCTTGTGTTCTGATCGAATCGGGTACTCGATAGCGTTTCAGATGCAAATTGCAAGTCACAACTGAACTCACAAGTAACATCCTCAGTCCAAGACGAGGTAGACATGAGACGGCGCTGCACGACGACTCCCCGCTGCCGCACAGTCAGTCGCTCCCCTTACAATACCACCACGCCATTCATTGTTAATACCAAATCGATGACCCCAAACACCCATAGATTGTTCTGGTCTCGGGCCCCTCGACCTAATGAATTAATAATATTAATAGTGCCACTGTATCTGTGTGACGGCCTCGCCCTCTACAAGCAAAGGTTGCAAAGCAAAAGCTATATTCTAGATTTTTCCCGTGGTGTGTGAGATCGTCGTGGTAAAGTCGAGTGTGAGGTTGACGCTGTCAAAGCAGTGCTCCCGGTGCAATAGCGGCCGCGCGTCGTCAGCATCAGCTGCGCGAGGGTTCCTGTCGCGGAGACAATGCGCAATAGAACCACGAGCGAACACAAAACCTCCTCCACACGCGACGCCGGAAGTGTCGATTTCGATTATGGAACGTCCATCCGCGCTTCCTCCCACAGATAGCGACGATTGGCCAAAAATGCTTACTTCTACTGTTTCTGTTTCTAGGGACCTGAACTATAAAAATGTTTTGTTATTTATGCTTTACGAAGCTTAAACCTCAAAGAAAATGTACGCAACGTACGCAACTAAGTACCCGTCACTTGCTGCCGACCGGGACTTGACAAAGCCTTTCCTACCCGAGAAGAGTTGTCAAATTGGGAAAACATTTTAACCTAAATTACACCGAACCTAAACACTTTTATGGCCCTTATTGCAACAAATAATCGATGAATTTCCGAATGACAGCGATGCGTTTAATCGACTCCTCAATAGTAGAATGTAATATAGACATAATACATTCTGAAGAGTGCCGGATACTGCTGGAGAATGCCACTAGCAGCTGTAGAGTCACTGCGGACGATTGTGTAAGTAGGCCAACAGCTCTCGTTTGCAGCACAATTCTGGTATCGACCACATCGTGTTACTTAGTCTTCTGTTCCTCTGCAATATCACCCGATCGTCCGAAATTGGTAACTGTAATTTAAATATTCACATCAGCCGGCGGGTGATTGTGTTACGCGCGCATTGCCGCATAGCAGTGGCGTGCCACAATGCGGCGGCCGCTCGTCCTCGCTCCTCCGCCCGCGCCAACAGCGAATGCTCAACAATGTAGTCGAAAATCCGTTACACACAAAAATCGGGAAACGAGAATAAAACATCGAGCGCGGCGCCGCGGAAACCGAACGTTCGAATCCGCCACCATGCCGCCGGAAACCGGATGTGGGTCACGCGTCCGTACTAATGACGGATTAAAATGGCTGCCATTATGTAATTATACGGTAGAATGTTTTCTTTCAGCTCGTTTTTTCTATTGTAACAGGACGCGCTAATGGCGGTGGCCGTCCTTGGCGTCTGGTGTAACGATTACAGAAGTAAGATGATCGCTTCAAGATAACAACTCCGTAAACAACGCTGCTGTTTAGATAAGAACTTATGATTTTTTTTCGGTTTCATTCGGTCTGAGAAAATTCAAAGTATGTACGCTTTCCTGCAACCTGAGAGTGTAGCGGCGATAGTGACGAGGTGTGTCGTTTGTTGCAGCGCGCAGCATGCCGGCGCCCGCGCCGCCGCCGCCGCGCGTGGAGCACCTGTGGAGCGCGCTGCAGGCGCGCGCGTGCGCCGAGGACGACCTGCCGCTAGGTACCCTACACTTGCTATCACGACTTTGGGGCAAATATCACACTCTTTCACCCCCCCCCCCCCCCCCAGCTTTTGCAATAGCTATATGTTGCATAGTTGTAAACGAGCTGGTTGTTGGCAGATCCCCGGCGCTGGTCGCGGCGCGAGGTGGGCGCGTGGGCGGCGCGGCGCGGCGCGCGCGCGGAGCGCTTCCCCATGAACGGCAAGGCGCTGTGCCTCATGAGCGGGGACATGTTCGCGGCGCGCGAGCCCGCCCTCGGCCTCCGGCTGCACCAGGTGCGTCTCTGTCGGGCCTCACAGTGATCGTCGCGCCCTCACCTGGCGAGGGATCTTCCGACGCTGCGGTTTTCGGTGCGAGACTGCCGTTCGAGTTCCTCGGGATCCCGGAGCCTATCGGTTGAGACGACGATTGACCCGAGTCACGTTTTCTGCTGTCAGCTGCTGTCTTTTCATAAAATGCGGAAGCGACACTCGCGATCACGACAGGGGCGGCAGTCAGTTTGTCGCGGAGTCGCGAGCCGCAGCCGACATCGCCGATGATCAGTGCTCGCGTCGGCACAGAGTTGCGAGGCTGCGGAACGTGCTCGGTGTACATCGGAGGCGCGCTGGGGGTTTTTTTAAAAGCGAATCCATCTCATTGTTATATCATAATAATTTTTTCATAGGATTGAGAATATTAAAAACTCACTACAATTTGTGTTATTCCAGGAGTTCCGGCGGCGCCTCGCCAAAGCGCTGGCGCTGCAGGACCTGCTGGAGAAGCTGATGGCCAACTGAGCGCGGCCTAGTGGAGTTAGTTTAGTGCTGCGAACATTATCAGGACTTTCGGTTATAAGTTAGTGCACGAGCAACTCACGGGGCCGGGTCGACGCGGGACTCGGGAGTGCTGCCGCGTGTGAGGTGCACGCCGCCCGCCGCCGCCCGCCGCAGTTCCTCGTCCAGGAACCAGCGCAGCTGCGGAGTGCGAGCCTCCGGCGGAGCGGAGACGGCGGGCGTGCTGTGGGAGTTGTACATCTCACATCTCTCCGACACGTGGACGTGGAAATGTTTGTAAATATGTACTTGTATTTTGTGCTTCGTAGCTATTAGTTATTGTGAGGCATCACTCGATTGTTCCTATTAGATTCCGACACATTCTGTACTTTATGTATACTTAATATTATTTTATTATTAGAGATTATAAGTTAATAGGACATCCCGCGAGCACCCGAGACCTTATAAACGTGCCTACAATATTGTGTAGATGTTTGAGTGACAAACTCAAATAATAGATTTATTCCCTTTTCTACGCTAAGACAGGTTTTGGAGTCAAAATGACGCGCCAAGACCGTAGAGTCGATTCTAACAAGAGTGGCGCAGTAAGTAGACAATCAACACGTTTCTTTGTAGTCCTAAATGCCGAGGGTGATTATGTGTTAGCAGATAGTATGCTCTAGTCAGGTCACGGTGTAAAATATACTATTTTTATTAAAACTGTGTTTTATTTGGCCACAGTGTGGCTAATGCTTTATCTCTTACTGTTTCTGTAATCGATGACTCGCCTGTCATCGCTGTGCTGTGACAGTAAGAAGGCCGCATCGAGTATCAAACAAACATCAAAATTGATTTGATATACAAAACTAACTGATTCTATTCATTTAAGGGTTCCGTACCCGAATAACGCCACCGAAACGGAAGCTGTCCGTTCGTCTGTCTGTCTGTCTGTCTGTTCCGCAGTAGACACAAGTGCCGCGCCGCACGCTCACCGTCGTTTTTAACCGACCTCAAAAAAAGGAGGAGGGTCTCAATTCGTCGGAATCTTTTAAAAAAAATATTTTTAGGGTTCCGTACCTCAAAAGAAAAAACGGAACCCTTATATTATGATCACTTTGTTGTCTCTCTGTCAAGAAACCTATAGGGTACTTCCCGTTAATCTAGAATCTTGAAATTTGGCAGATAAGTAGGTCTTATAGTACAAATACAGGAATAAATCTGAAAAGCGCGAATTGGTGGTTATATCATGTAATATTAAAATCTGTTTCAATTTTCAAAGTAAGATAACTATACCAAGTGGGGTATAATATGAAAGGGCTTTACCTGCACATTCTAAAACAGATTTCTATTTATTTTTATGCATAATAGTTTTTGATCTATCGTGCAAAATATTGAAAAAAATACCCGAGTACGGAACACTCAGTGCGCGAGTCGGACTCGCACTTGGCCGGTTTTTATTTATGTATTTATGTTCCCCGATTACTCAAAGACGCCTAGACCGATTTGGAAATAAGTATATTTATTTTTGGTTTGAAAGAGTATAGTTACTTCGCAAGTGGTCCCATAATAATATTATAAAGGTGAAGATCTGATGAATATCTTCGGAGACGGAGAACAGAACTCCTCAATGGATAGAAGAGCTTATGATCAGTGTAATAGCTTAATACACAGAAAAGTTTATTATAGAACTATAACTGTAATAGCATATATTATAGTACAGTGGGGCCAATAAAAATCGTGGATTAAAAAAATTCAAAAGAAAATTAAAACCGACTTCAAAAACCACAAACACTAAAAAGTGAAAAATAATTTTTGTTTCTACACGTGTAATGTATGTATGAAGTCGGGCGAGCTTCATAATTTAATTTAGTTTGTTAATTTATTTATCTGTACTCTATGATTGAAATTAAAAGTTACTAGAGCTACTTGGTCTGGTACGAAGTGAGTCTAATTATCGATTGCGTTCCGAACAGACGAACAAACAAAGTAACAAACACAGAGACAACCAAGCGAGTAATTATTGCATTTTCATTCAGTTAAAATTTGAAACTTCTAGTTCATCGAGAAGTTAGTTTAAGATGAATTGAATTATTTTTTCAGATGGACAAACAAACAAACAGGCCAAAAAACAGTGAGTTTATAAAAACATGACGAAATAAACAATTTTCAGTAATATTCTGTTTGGTTAGTCACGTTAAAAGGTAACTCTTAAAAAAGTTACCATTCCCTTATGGTAAAACATAACAATAACAATAACAATAATGACTCTGTAACGCCACATAGAATTAAAACACCTGTATCTCCTAAACTTGAAAATGAAACAATCTGCAAAATCACACTATGTTAGTACAAAGTACAACATTGCTAAAAAATAAACAAAAACTGACATGAAGCAAATATCATAAGAGCAATAAGCGACCAACATAACGGGTAGTTAACAGGGCGGTTAGCGAGAACAAAATGAACCAGCGAAAACAGCACCTATAAGTTGGTAAACTTAAGGATCAATTGCTAACCGTTAGGTTATGTTAGGTTATGTTAGGTTATGTTAGGTTATGTTAGGTTATGTTAGGTTATGTTAGGTTATGTTAGGTTATGTTAGGTTATGTTAGGTTATGTTAGGTTATGTTAGGTTATGTTAGGTTATGTTAGGTTATGTTAGGTTATGTTAGGTTATGTTAGGTTATGTTAGGTTATGTTAGGTTATGTTAGGTTATGTTAGGTTATGTTAGGTTATGTTAGGTTATGTTAGGTTATGTTAGGTTATGTTAGGTTATGTTAGGTTATGTTAGGTTATGTTAGGTTATGTTAGGTTATGTTAGGTTATGTTAGGTTATGTTAGGTTATGTTAGGTTATGTTAGGTTATGTTAGGTTATGTTAGGTTATGTTAGGTTATGTTAGGTTATGTTAGGTTATGTTAGGTTATGTTAGGTTATGTTAGGTTATGTTAGGTTATGTTAGGTTATGTTAGGTTATGTTAGGTTATGTTAGGTTATGTTAGGTTATGTTAGGTTATGTTAGGTTATGTTAGGTTATGTTAGGTTATGTTAGGTTATGTTAGGTTATGTTAGGTTATGTTAGGTTATGTTAGGTTATGTTAGGTTATGTTAGGTTATGTTAGGTTATGTTAGGTTATGTTAGGTTATGTTAGGTTATGTTAGGTTATGTTAGGTTATGTTAGGTTATGTTAGGTTATGTTAGGTTATGTTAGGTTATGTTAGGTTATGTTAGGTTATGTTAGGTTATGTTAGGTTATGTTAGGTTATGTTAGGTTATGTTAGGTTATGTTAGGTTATGTTAGGTTATGTTAGGTTATGTTAGGTTATGTTAGGTTATGTTAGGTTATGTTAGGTTATGTTAGGTTATGTTAGGTTATGTTAGGTTATGTTAGGTTATGTTAGGTTATGTTAGGTTATGTTAGGTTATGTTAGGTTATGTTAGGTTATGTTAGGTTATGTTAGGTTATGTTAGGTTATGTTAGGTTATGTTAGGTTATGTTAGGTTATGTTAGGTTATGTTAGGTTAGGTTAGGTTATGTTAGGTTAGGTTAGGTTAGGTTAGGTTAGGTTAGGTTAGGTTAGGTTAGGTTAGGTTAGGTTAGGTTAGGTTAGGTTAGGTTAGGTTAGGTTAGGTTAGGTTAGGTTAGGTTAGGTTAGGTTAGGTTAGGTTAGGTTAGGTTAGGTTAGGTTAGGTTAGGTTAGGTTAGGTTAGGTTAGGTTAGGTTAGGTTAGGTTAGGTTAGGTTAGGTTAGGTTAGGTTAGGTTAGGTTAGGTTAGGTTAGGTTAGGTTAGGTTAGGTTAGGTTAGGTTAGGTTAGGTTAGGTTAGGTTAGGTTAGGTTAGGTTAGGTTAGGTTAGTTAGGTTAGGTTAGGTTAGGTTAGGTTAGGTTAGGTTAGGTTAGGTTAGGTTAGGTTAGGTTAGGTTAGGTTAGGTTAGGTTAAGGTTAGGTTAGGTAGGTTAGGTTAGGTTAGGTTAGGTAGGTTAGAGGTTAGGTTAGGTTAGGTTAGGTTAGGTTAGGTTAGGTTAGGTTAGGTTAGGTTAGGTTAGGTTAGGTTGGTTAGGTTAGGTTAGGTTAGGTTAGGTTAGGTTAGGTTAGGTTAGGTTAGGTTAGGTTAGGTAGGTTAGGTT